>NC_053024.1:255388513-255749181 GCF_003073215.2 Triticum urartu
CTCGGATACATAATGCTTTTGGTGAATTGTATCCTCTATTTTCTCAACCATGCTCTATTTTCGAGCTGGTGGTATTTACGATTGAAGCTTGTGGTATATGATTCCACGATACCCTGACAGGTTGAACCTAAGCCTTTCTTAATCTGTGTGAACCCGAAAATTTTCACGGGTTATACTCCCCTGGTAATTCACCAGGTAGGTTTTGACACTGAAATCATTTTTAACTAGAGCAGTGAATGAAAGTTATTGCATTGAAGAAGTGGGAGTCGACCTTGAACTTTGTGTTTATGCCCATGGATACGATGTAGATCTTATCATTAAAGCTTCTCTTAAATTAATTATTCCTTTGGTATAAGTTCATCTTATATCTAGGGTCTGGCCTTTTGCAATCGTGGTTCCGACCATGTTCTCCTTTAAATACCATTTCGCGTGCAAGTTCAAGCGCTTGTCTTCTATAGAGCAATACCCCAGTCCAACCTCTACTTTGATCTGTCATCGAGTATTACCCCCTCTGGTATCTCGAGATTATCACAGAACTGCATAACTTCTTATGAGTTCTTCTTCAAGTATTATTTGACTTTCTCTGCATCATCATTTGACTTGATGTCATCGCCGACCGATTACATCTTCATGAAATCTCTCGACAAATGTGTCGTGGTCATCATCAACATCCTGAGCTCTTCCAAGATATATATCGAATTCTTGATGAGAAATACCATCCTCGCCCCTCAATGGTTTGTGTTATCACCGACCACTTTATTGCCTTCCGTTAAACACAAACTTATTCGTGTTTTGTGTTATACCTTGAGATCCTTGCTATCCAGCATTTGTTCTTCTTTACCTTGGAATATTACCACCTTTTTATGTCAAGAATGTCGTGGTAATTTTACCACCTCTTGAGAATTCTTGATATAGTAATATCTCTCGCCTTTTGCATTCATTTCTTGGTCTCCGTGTTGTTTCTAACCGGAATACCGACAAATGGTCTGTGATGTGTAAATTCTAAACTTCTAGCAACCCTATTGCTTTGAAGTTATTGGTCTACAGTTTCATTCTAAGTCTATTGCTTGTTGAATCACCTTTCTAACATTGATCATGCTATCTAAGACCATATTTTGGGTCCACTTTTCAACCAATGCTTAATTGTGCATGTTTTCCTCGAGCACACATCCTTATATCATTTGATCCGAAAAATGTTATCTCCTTGTTCACATAAGTGTGGAAATCCATCTTTTGAAAATCTCAATGAATTGTCGCTGAGTTCATCAGCCACCTCTTCATTCTCTCCTTGGTTTTAATGATGAACTCTTGTTTCGATACTCGCTTCCATAGTACATTTCCTGAGAATCTTACAATGTCATCTCGTCAATTTGTGTTGCACCTTTTCTTCTCAGGCATCCTGAGTCTGAGGTATCCTGACATTAATGAGATCTGGATCTCGGTCAGATATGATGGTTGGAACCTTTTCCAAGAGTCATAACATTGGTCTTTATATAACCCAGTAAGGTGATGTCATGCCTAGCACCCCTGGCCGGAGGACCTATTGTTATAGTTCTTCCTTTTTAGCAAGGTTAACCATTCTTCCGTAAGGAAATTGTAAGACTTATTCTACCAGTTATTCCTGATGGATCCTTTGTGTTTCCGAAGTCTGATCTTCACCTATTGACCATGTCAATGCTATCTCGAAGCATGTCTATGGTACTCCGATTTTCAACAAGAACATTTGAAGCCCAATGCTAAATGTTTCCTGCTCAATTATCCAAACACCGTTGTATGGGTAATGTCATGAAATTTCTCTCCCCTTACCTAAAGAGTTTTCTACATTATATCCTATCATGGATATCATGTTTTGCTTGTCCTTGGGAAGGATATACCCCTGAATTGTGTGTTTAAACACATTTTTCCTTTCCATTGTTCTGTTTAATCTGATAATCACATATTCCTTTCCATCGTTTTGTTTAACCTTCTTGAGGTTTATATGACCTAAGCAGTAATATTCTCCTGCTTATGTAAACACCTCGTTGTACAATTCTGTCAGCAAGACCATGTTACTATTGTTGATGACATTCCGGTAGCCACCGATGGATGAGAACTTTGCCTATTGGTCCACCTCGTTCAACGAGCAGGAAAATGGTTCTCTTCGTCCCTCGCCCTTGGTACTGATGTTGTTGCCGACATAACTGATAGGCTATCCTCTGACATACCTTGCCTACATGATCGTGCACGACGTCATCGCTCTTCCTACTTTTAACCCACATGGTGGGCCCATAACCCATAGGTCCCAGGATCGAAACCTGACTCCCATGTACACCCTGTTGTCAAAGTTATTCCTCGCGCTTGACTTCTTATGTAATTCACAAGCCACCTGCCATGAGATCTATTCTAGTTTCAACCGCAATACTTATTCTCGTTGCTTTGAACCCCTTTCACGCCCTGTTTCAAGCACCGAACAATTGCCTACTTCTCATGAGACCTTCTTAACTTGCTCTCAATATTTTCTAAGGTTTCAATTCGAGAGTTACTTTCACCACCTTCCTCGATGTTATCGACCAGATAGTCGACCTTGCAGAGGTCTGTTCTCCCTGTATGCCCCCCCTTTATTCTTTCATAAGTACGATGGAGTTCCGGAAGAAAGGACACCGACTTCATCATGATGACCTGGAGCAGAGAAATGAATACATCAATGTATTGGTCCGGCCTCTTCGAGAAGAGCAACCCAGGATGAGAAGACCCGCTAGATTTGTTACCAAACCTTTCCCCCTTTCACTACCTCTTAAATCTCGGGACGAGATTTCTTGTAGTGGAGGAGAATTGTGACGCCCGGATAATTAGGCTACAGTAATCCCACGTTAACGATGCCATGTCACCACAGTTACTGTTGTTAATCTCGCGTTAGTTCAAAAACTGATTCAAAATTCAAATTCAAAAATAGGCAAACAACAAAGGTTTTCAAATATTAAAACTAAGTTGATCGGGTTGTGTCGGATAAATCATAAGTAATTATGGTGGAGAGGCCACACTTTTATGAAATGTTTAAATGCTCTAAAATGAATAAAACGGGGGCTAAATCAATTATCCTAATGCTTTTAAAATAGTAAACAATGCAAGCTAATTAATTAATGTGCCAAATTAATTGTGGCAGTGGAATGTTTTGAAACACTATTTTAGGTGCTGTTGTGGTATTTTATAGAACTAGGTTTATTAGAATATAAACAGACAATAATAAAAGGTAATAAACAAAAGAAAAGATTAAAACCAGAAAATAAAAGAACAAAAAAATATAGAAAGAGAACCCCCCTCTCCCCTGGGCCAGGAGGCCCAACTAGCCACACAGCCGGCCAGCCCAGCAACCGGCCGGCCCAAACCCCACTCCTTATCCACTCCCCTCACCCCTCGCAACCCTAGCCGACACCCCACTTGCCCCCCACGATCCCCTTCTCCTCCCCCATCGAACTGGATCGGGATCGGCCCCGATCCCGTCGCCCCCAACGCCCTGCGGCTACCCGTCGCCGTCCACCATCGCCCGAGGTCTCCGCCGGCGTCGCCTCCTCGCCCACTCTCTCGGCGCCTACCTCGTCGGAACCACGCCGCCGGCCTCCTTGAGCTCCTCCTCGACCCGATGCCGTCGCCCGCCGTCGCCACCAGCACGTCGCCGGCCTGCCTCCTTCTCCTCCTCCCCGGAGGCTGCGTCGCGCCGCCTTCGTCCTCGTCATCGATCATCGCGACCCCGAGCTCCGGTGCCTCCCCGAGCTCATTTTTAGCACAACTACAGGGGCCCGTGAGCACGTTTTCCCCATTCCCCCTCTGTTCCGTCGCCGTTTCGCCGTGGCTGCGCGCTCGCCGTGTCCGCGCGCGCCCCTGCTAGCCGGCCCTGACCGCGTCCACCCCTCCCGGCTGCTTGCCGCCTTGGGACTCCGTCCCTCGCTCGGTCCGACGCCCCGCCGCGCCCAGCCTACCTCACCTCGCCGTGCCTGTGGCCGGCGGCTTCCCTCTTCGATCTGGGCGTACGCCCGCTCGGGCTGGGCGCCAACGCCCGTGCGCTCTGCCCGCATCCCGCTCCGTCCATGGACACGCCGTGGCCACCGGCCTCTTCTTCCTTCGCCTGGCGCCGTCCATCGCTGGCCCGCGCCCTACCTCGCCCTCCCATGCGCGCCATGGAATGCCCCTGTCGCTGGAGCCGCAGCCTCCATCGACCGCCGCCACCACTCTCCGACGGCGCCGCCCTTCGCCGGCGCCGTTCGCTGCCGGCTCCCCCTCGCTCCACCTACCGCGGCCGACGCCACAATGGCCGCGCCCGCTGGAGCCCCGTTCCAGCCTCGCCCGCGCCCGTTAAGCCCCCAGGGGCCTATGACAAGGGGGCCCCATCCCCAGAACTTTATAAAAAAAGAATTAAAAATAAATAAATAAATAAATAATAATTACATTAATTAATTAATCAATAATTGAATTAATTAAGTTAATTAATCATGTTTAATTAATCTAATTAACTAGTTAGTTTAATTGAATAGTACTTAGTTTAACTAAGACCTAATTAACCTAAACAGAGTATGACAGGTGGGTCCCGCTGGACCCACATGTCAGTTTGACCCAGTCAACTCTGTTGACTGCTGACGTCAGCATGACATCATGCTGATGTCATTAATTCATTTTTGAATTAATTTAAATAATTAATTAAATACCAAAAATTAATAAAATCTTTAGAAAATCATATCTTTTAATCCGTAATTCGGATGAAAATACTTTGTACATGAAAGTTGCTCAGAACGACGAGACGAATTCGGTTACGCAGCCCGTTCGTCCGCCACGCGTCCCTAGCATAGTGAACCTGCAACATTTCACCTCCGGTTCATCTGTCCGAAAACGCGGAACCCCGGGGATACTTTCCCGGATGTTTCCCCCCTTCGCCGATATCACCTATCCCTACGTTAGGTCACCCCTAGCAACATATTGCCGCGTCTTGCTTTGTGTTACATTTGATTGCTCTGTTATTTATTTTGTTCCCCCTCCGTTACTTCTTTCCGGTAGACTACGAGACTGACGCTGCTGCTGGTACCCCGATCGACTACGGTGTTGACGACCCCTCCTTGTCTGAGCAACCAGGCAAGCCCCCCCTTTGATCACCAGATATCGCCTACTCTTCTCTATACTACTTGCATTAGAGTAGTGTAGCATGTTACTGCTTTCCGTTATTCCTATCCTGATGCATAGCCTGTCCTTGCTACTACTGTTGTTACCATTACCTTCTATCCTACTGCTTAGTATAGGATGCTAGTGTTCCATCAGTGGCCCTACACTCTTGTCCGTCTGCCATGCTATTCTACTGGGCCGTGATCACTTCGGGAGGTGATCACGGGCATATACGATATACTTTACACAGTTACATTACCTGTGATACTGTTCGGAGATGGGGGCTGAAGGGGCAGGTGGCTCCATCCCGGTAGAGGTGGGCCTGGGTTCCCGACGGCCCCCGATTGTTACTTTGAGGTGGAGCGACAGGGCAGGTTGAGACCACCTAGGAGAGAGGTGGGCCTAGCCCTAGTCGGCGTTCGCGGATACTTAACACGTTTAACGAGATCTTGGTATTTGATCTGAGTCTGGCCACTGGCTTATACGCACTAACCATCTACGCGGGGACAGTTATGGGCACTCGACGTCGTGGTATCAGCCGAAGCACTTCGTGACGCCAGCGACTGAGCGGCGCGCGCCGGGTTGGACCGCGTAACGTGACTTCCTTTGTAATGGAGGTTGCTAGGTCTGCTCTCCGGCCGCGTACGCAACGTGCAGGTGTGCTATGGGCGATGGGCCCAGACCCCTGTGCGCTTAGGTTTAGACCGGCATGCTGGCCTCTCTGTTGTGCCTAGGTAGGGCTGCGACGTGTTGATCTTCCGAGGCCGGGCATGACCCAGGAAAGTGTGTCCGGCCAAATGGGATCGAGCGTGTTGGGTTATGTGGTGCACCCCTGCAGGGAAGTTAATCTATTCGAATAGCCGTGATCTTCGGTAACAGGACGACTTGGAGTTGTACCTTGACCTTATGACAACTAGAACCGGATACTTAATAAAACACACCCTTCCAAGTGCCAGATACAACCGGTGGTCGCTCTCTCACAGGGCGACGAGGGGAGGATCATCGGTTAGTATTATGCTATGCGATGCTACTTGGAGGACTTCAGTCTACTCTCTTCTACATGTTGCAAGATGGAGGTTACCAGAAGCGTAGTCTTCGAAAGGACTAGCTATCCCCCTCTTATTCCGGCTTTCTGCAGTTCAGTCCACATATAACAACCTTATTCCAGTTGATACCAATGCATACATATGTAGTATAGCTCCTTGCTTGCGAGTACTTTGGATGAGTACTCACGGTTGCTTTCTCCCTCTGTTCCCCCTATTCCTTCTGCCTGGTTGTCGCAACCAGATGTTGGAGCCCAGGAGCCAGACGCCACCTTCGACGACGACTCCTACTACACCGGAGGTGCCTACTACTACGTGATGCCCGCTGACGACGACCAGGAGTAGTTAGGAGGATCCCAGGCAGGAGGCCTGCGCCTCTTTCGATCTGTATCCCAGTTTGTGCTAGCCTTCTTAAGGCAAACTTGTTTAACTCATGTCTGTACTCAGATATTGTTGCTTCTACTGACTCGTCTATGATCGAGCTCTTGTATTCGAGCCCTCGAGGCCCCTGGCTTGTAATATGATGCTTGTATGACTTATTTTATTTGTAGAGTTGTGTTGTGATATCTTCCCATGAGTCCCTGATCTTGATCGTACACGTTTGCGTGTATGATTAGTGTACGATTAAATCGGGGCGTCACATCCATTAGAATAGGGCAACGATATTTTCCAAATATCACAATCATGTTTAAATCGCAAAGCATTGAGACAGACATTAAGTTGAAACAAAGGGATTCAACAAGCATCACTTTATCCATGTGTTGATCCCTTGAGATTGCAACTGTACCTAGACCCAATACCTTGCTTTTACCAGTGTCAGCAAATGTGATGTGACTTTTGTCAGATGGACGTAAAGTTGAGTCCATGAGAAGACTTCGCTTGCCAGTCATGTGATTAGTACACCCACTATCAATAATCCATTCTGAAGCAGCTGGTGTCGTACCCTACAGTGCAGTTAGGGGGATAGGCTTCACGAAGAGAATTGTGAAGCATAAACATTTGACGAGCAAGTGGATTATGAAAGCTTAGATCGAGGTTAGGACTGATAGGGCAAGTAACAAGCGACTCAGGAACAAAATACATAATAAGACCATTTGGGCATTTGATCTTGCGCCCTACAAGATGTTCAAGGTCCCCAACAATAGCTTCAAACGAATTTGATTCTTGGCTGGAGACCTTTCCCTGCAAAAGAGAGTGAAGCTTTCTTAGCCACCCACATCTTCAAGGGTGGCTTCGAAGCAATGAGTCTAAGTGCAGCATCTGAGAACTTTGGCTTTGGAGCCCTAGCAAAAAGTCTTGCTGGTGGACAATAATACTCATAAGAATAAGCAGACCAGTTCTTGGTCTTATGAACATGGCGGTTTGATGAAACACACTAATATTCATAGGCCTGAGTATGGCTTCCCTGCAAAACATTTGCATTAGTGCGACTCAGGTGAGTCCTTTGTCTGTATGAAGCCTTTGGACCATATGAAGCTTGTGGTCTAGGGTTTGTCTTCTTCACTTGTGGTGTCATGACGACATTCACAGGAAGATTCTCCAGCAATCTTTTCGGCACCCAGACTTTCTTCATAGGTGGCCCATTCCTGCAGTTAATACCAATATACCTGGCAAACACTTCACCATTCTGATTCTCAAATAGTTTATAGTTTGCATCAAAGGATTCATCAATAACAATGGGATTAGCACAATTGAAGCCTGACAGCGTGGATGGATCCACTGAGGGTTCCTTTGCAACAACCCATGTGGTTTTGGGGTACTGCTCAGGTTTCCAGTAAGAGCCATCAGCATTCATTTCCTGTCGAACCCAAGACCCTCTTTCCTAGGGTTTCGGTTCAGGATCTACCTCTTGAGAACATCACATAGTGTCTGATGCCCTTTGAGACTTTTGTACATCCCTGTTTCAAGCAATGTCTTCGACCTTGCATTTTCATCAGCAATAGCAGTGGTATCCTCAGTAGAGGGGTTAGTTACCACATCAACAGTTGAAGATATTGCATTAGTAGCAGCAGTAGAACACCCAGCAACAGAAGTAGCATTGTCACGCTCAATGCATTTAAGACATGGTGGTTCAAATCCTTCCTGAGCGGAACTGATCTGTTTGGCACGAAGTGACTCATTTTCCTTTTGAAGATCTTCATGAGCCGCTCTCAATTTCTCAAGATCTTGCTTCCTTTGAAGATAATCATAGGAAAGCTTTTCATGAGTTGTTGAGAGCGTTTCATGACGACTTTCAAGTTCCTCATACTTAACATGAAGATTTTTTATGTCTTCAATTAAGGACTGAGATCGAGTCATTTCAGCATCTAATAGGTCATCACTTTTGTCTAATAGTTTTTGAATATGTTCCATAGCTTTCTGTTGTTTAGTTGCAATTTTAGCAAGTGTTTTGTAGCTGGGTTTGGCACCACAATCAGAGTCATCTTCACTGGATGTTTGATAATGAGTAGTGCGTGTGTTTACCTTGGCACCGCGTGCCATGAAGCAGTAGGTGGGAGCGGAGTAGTCCTTGTCATTTGCATCGGTGTCGGTGATGAAGTCATTGTCTTCAGTGTTGAAGATGGACTTGGCAACGTATGCTGTAGCCAGGCTTGCAACGCCAGAATCGGACTCCTCCTCCGACTCCACCTCCGCCTCCTCAAAAGCGGACTCCTCCTCTGAATCCATTTCCTTGCCAACAAACGCACGGGCCTTGCCAGATGAGCTCTTCTTGTGTGATGAAGACCTTGAGGAAGACTTGGAAGAAGACTTTGAGTATTTCTTCTTCTTCTTGTCGTCAGAATCATACTCCTTGTTCTTCTTCTTGTTGTTGTTCTCATTGTCCCACTGCGGACACTCAGAGATGTAGTGGCCAGGTTTCTTGCACTTGTGGCATGTTCTCTTCTTGTAGTCATGAGCAGAAGCTTCATCATTCCTTGAGCTTGATCATGAAGACTTTCTGAAGCCTTTCTTCTTGGTGAATTTTTGGAAATTCTTCACAAGCATAGCAAGCTCCTTTCCAATGTCTTCAGGATCATCAGAACTGCTATCAGATCCTTCTTTAGATGAGGAGACAGCTTTTGCCTTCAAGGCACGAGTTCGCCCATAGTTGGGACCGTAGATGTCTCTTTTCTCAGAAAGCTGAAACTCATGTGTGTTGAGCCTCTCAAGTATGTCAGACGGATCGAGTGTCTTGAAGTCAGGACGTTCTTGAATCATCAGGGCTAGGGTGTCAAACGAGCTGTCAAGTGATCTCAGGAGTGTCTTGACGACTTCATGCTTGGTGATCTTAGTAGTGCCGAGGGCTTGAAGCTCATTTGTGATGTCAGTGAGTCGATCAAACATGAGCTGGACATTCTCATTGTCATTTCTCTTGAAGCGGTTGAAGAGGTTGCGAAGGACACTGATTCTCTGATCTCTCTGGGTTGAGACGCCTTCGTTGACCTTGGAGAGCCAGTCCCAGACTAGCTTGGATGTTTCCAAAGCACTCACATGGCCATACTGTCCTTTGGTCAGATGACCACAGATGATGTTCTTGGCAGTGGAGTCCAATTGAATGAACTTCTTGACATCAGTAGCGGTGACACCTTCACCAGCCTTGGGAACGCCATTCTTGATGACATACCATAGGTCGACATCAATGGCTTCAAGATGCATGCGCATCTTATTCTTCCAGTAGGGATATTCGGTTCCATCAAAGACTGGGCACGCAGCGGAGACTTTGATTATCCCTGCAGTCGACATAGCTAAAACTCCAAGTGGTTAAACCGAATCACATAAAACAAGGGAGTACCTTGCTCTGATACCAATTGAAAGTGCTAGTGATCGACTAGAGGAGGGTGAATAGGCGATTTTTATGAAAGTCTTCAAAACATGGAAGTTTCAAAGACAAATGATAGAAATAAACCTATTATCATGCAGCGGAAGGTAGACTACACTAAGCAAGCCATAGTCAAGTATTCAATGAAGTGAAAGCACAACGACTAATAGCAGCTAGGCAGTATAGATCAGGTAGGAAGATAATGTGAAGCCAATCAAAACAAGCGGTCTCTCAGTGAAGACAAAAGATAATGCAATCATACAATGACTTCACCAGAGCCAACAGTAAGTAAAGGAATGGGAAGGATGAAACCAGTGACTCGTTGAAGACAATCATTTGTTGGACCAGTTCCAGTTGTTGTGACAACTGTACGTCTAGTTAGGGAGGCTGAGATTCAACTCAGAAGACCGTGTCTTCACCTTATTCCCCTTGAGCTAAGGACACCCAGTCCTCGCCCAATCACTCTGGTAAGTCTTCAAGGTAGACTTCCAAACCTTCACAGACTTTGTTCACCGGCGATCCACAATGACTCTTGGATGCTCAAAACGCGACGCCTAACCGGCTGGAGGATTCACAGTCCTCAAGTGTAATAAGTATTCAGATCACACAGACAGGAAGACTTAAGTGATGCCTAACACTCTTTGGCTCTGGGTGTTTAGGGCTTTATCCTCGCAAGGAATTCTCTCTCAAAGGCTTCGAGGTGGGTTGCTCTCAAACGACAAAAGCCATACACTAACTCTGAGCAGCCAACCATTTATGGTTGTAGGGGGTGGGCTATTTATAGCCACTAGGCAACCCGACCTGATTTGTCCGAAATGACCCTGGGTCACTAAGGAACTGACACGTGTTCCAACGATCAGATTTCAAACACACACGGCAACTTTACTTGGGCTACAAGCAAAGCTGACTTATCCAGCTCTGGATAAGATTTGCTCTCATTGTCTTCGCTCGAAGACATAGGATTTTGGTTAAGCATCACTTCAGTCATTCTGACGGGTTCTCTTGGACCCCACTTAACAGTACGATGGTTCCTATGACTCAACGAAGAAGAAAAAGAATGACAAAACAACTAAGTCTTCGCGCTCCATAGTCTTCACATGATGTCTTCTCTATGTAAGCAGCTTCACCGAGGTCTTTCATTGAAA
The DNA here is from genome assembly GCF_003073215.2 of Triticum urartu. Lineage (NCBI taxonomy): Eukaryota > Viridiplantae > Streptophyta > Magnoliopsida > Poales > Poaceae > Triticum > Triticum urartu. The sequence continues at coordinate 255,399,628 of NC_053024.1, forward strand.
AACTCTTATTCAAGTATCCCTTTATGCTATCCAGAAATTCTACATCATTTCCAATTAGTAATATGTCATCCACATATAATATCAGAAATGCTACAGAGCTCACACTCACTTTCTTGTAAATACAGGCTTCTCCAAAAGTCTGTATAAAACCAAATGCTTTGATCACACTATCAAAACATTTATTCCAACTCCGAGAGGCTTGCACCAGTCCATAAATGGATCGCTGGAGCTTGCATACTTTGTTAGCTCCCTTTGGATTGACAAAACCTTCTGGTTGCATCATATACAACTCTTCTTCCAGAAATCCATTCAGGAATGCAGTTTTGACATCCATCTGCCAAATTTCATAATCATAAAATGCGGCAATTGCTAACATGATTCGGACAGACTTAAGCATCGCTACGGGCGAGAAGGTCTCATCGTAGTCAATCCCTTGAACTTGCCAAAAACCTTTTGCGACAAGTCGAGCTTTGTAGACAGCAATATTACCGTCAGCGTCAGTCTTCTTCTTGAAGATCCATTTATTCTCAATTGCTTGCCGATCATCGGGCAAGTCAACCAAAGTCCATACTTTGTTCTCATACATGGATCCCATCTCAGATTTCATGGCTTCAAGCCACTTTGTGGAATCTGGGCTCACCATCGCTTCTTCATAGTCCGTAGGTTCATCATGATCTAGTAGCATGACTTCCAGAACAGGATTACCGTACCACTCTGGTGCGGATCTTACTCTGGTTGATCTACGAGGTTCAGTAGTATCTTGTTCTGAAGTTTCATGATCATCATCATTAGCTTCCTCACTAACTGGTGTAGGTGTCGCAGAAACAGTTTTCTGTGATGTACTACTTTCCAATAAGGGAGCAGGTATAGTTACCTCGTCAAGTTCTACTTTCCTCCCACTCACTTCTTTCGAGAGAAACTCCTTCTCCAGAAAGTTTCCGAATTTTGCAACAAAAGTCTTGCCTTCGGATCTGTGATAGAAGGTGTATCCAATAGTCTCCTTTGGATATCCTATGAAGACACATTTCTCCGATTTGGGTTCGAGCTTATCAGGTTGAAGCTTTTTCACATAAGCATCGCAGCCCCAAACTTTCAGAAACGACAACTTTGGTTTCTTGCCAAACCACAGTTCATAAGGCGTCGTCTCAATGGATTTTGATGGTGCCCTATTTAACGTGAACGCAGCTGTGTCTAGAGCGTATCCCCAAAACGATAGCGATAAATCAGTAAGAGACATCATAGATCGCACCATATCTAGTAAAGTACGATTACAATGTTCAGACACACCATTACGTTGTGGTGTTCCGGGTGGCGTGAGTTGCGAAACTATTCCACAATTTTTCAAATGTACACCAAACTCGTAACTCAAATATTCTCCTCCACGATCAGATCGTAGAAACTTTATTTTCTTGTTACGATGATTTTCAACTTCACTCTGAAATTCTTTAAACTTTTCAAACGTTTCAGACTTATGTTTCATTAAGTAGATATACCCATATCTGCTTAAGTCATCTGTGAAGGTGAGAAAATAACGATATCCACCACGAGCCTCAATATTCATCGGGCCACATACATCTGTATGTATGATTTCCAAAAAATCTGTTGCTCTCTCCATAGTACCGGAGAACGGTGTTTTGGTCATCTTGCCCATGAGGCACGGTTCGCAAGTACCAAGTGATTCATAATCAAGTGGTTCCAAAAGTCCATCAGTATGGAGTTTCTTCATGCGCTTTACACCGATATGACCTAAACGGCAGTGCCACAAATATGTTGCACTATCATTATCAACTCTGCATTTTTTGGCTTCAACACTATGAATATGTGTGTTACTACTATCGAGATTTAATAAAAATAGACCACTCTTCAAGGGTGCATGACCATAAAAGATATTACTCATACAAATAGAACAACCATTATTCTCAGATTTAAATGAATAACCGTATCGCATTAAACAAGATCCAGATATAATGTTCATGCTTAACGCTGGCACCAAATAACAATTATTTAGGTCTAATATTAATCCCGAAGGTAGATGTAGAGGTAGCGTGCCGACTGCGATCACATCAACTTTGGAACCGTTTCCCACGCGCATCGTCACCTCGTCCTTAGCCAATCTTCGCTTGATCCGTAGTCCCTGTTTCGAGTTGCAAATATTAGCAACAGAACCAGTATCAAATACCCAGGTGCTACTGCGAGCATTAGTAAGGTACACATCGATAACATGTATATCACATATACCTTTGTTCACCTTGCCATCCTTCTTATCCGCCAAATACTTGGGGCAGTTCCGCTTCCAGTGACCAGTCTGCTTGCAGTAGAAGCACTCAGTTTCAGGCTTAGGTCGAGGTTTGGGTTTCTTCTCTTGAGTAGCAACTTGTTTGCTGTTCTTTTTGAAATTCCCCTTCTTCTTCCCTTTGCCCTTTTTCTTGAAACTAGTGGTCTTGTTGACCATCAACACTTGATGCTCCTTCTTGATTTCTACCTCCGCAGCTTTTAGCATTGCGAAGAGCTCGGGAATAGTCTTGTTCATCCCTTGCATATTATAGTTCATCACGAAGCTCTTGTAGCTTGGTGGCAGTGATTGGAGAATTCTGTCAATGACGCAATCATCTGGAAGATTAACTCCCAATTGAATCAAGTGATTATTATACCCAGACATTTTGAGTATATGCTCACTGACAGAACTATTCTCCTCCATCTTGCAGCTATAGAACTTATTGGAGACTTCATATCTCTCAATCCGGGCATTTGCTTGAAATATTAACTTCAACTCCTGGAACATCTCATATGCTCCATGATGTTCAAAACGTCGTTGAAGTCCCGATTCTAAGCCGTAAAGCATGGCGCACTGAACTATTGAGTAGTCATCAGCTTTGCTCTGCCAGACGTTCATAACATCCGGCGTTGCTCCAGCAGCAGGCCTGGCACCCAGCAGTGCTTCCAGCACGTAATTCTTCTGTGCAGCAATGAGGATAATCCTCAAGTTACGGACCCAGTCCGTGTAATTGCTACCATCATCTTTCAACTTTGCTTTCTCAAGGAACGCATTAAAATTCAACGGAACAACAGTACGAGCCATCTATCTACAAACAAGCATAAACAAGCAAGATACTTATCAGGTACTAAGTTTCATGATAAATTTAAGTTCAGTTAATTTACTTAAAGAACTCCCACTTAGATAGACATCCCTCTAATCCTCTAAGTGATTACGTGATCCAAATCAACTAAACCATGTCCGATCATCACGTGAGATGGAGTAGTTTCATTGGTGAACATCTTTATGTTGATCATATCTACTATATGATTCACGCTCGACCTTTCGGTCTCCGTGTTCCGAGGCCATATCTGTATATGCTTGGCTCGTCAAGTATAACCTGAGTATTCCGCGTGTGCAACTGTTTTGCACCCGTTGTATTTGAACGTAGAGCCTATCACACCCGATCATCACGTGGTGTCTCAGCACGAAGAACTTTCGCAACGGTGCATACTCAGGGAGAACACTTCTTGATAATTAGTGAGAGATCATCTTATAATGCTACCGTCAATCAAAGCAAGATAAGATGCATAAAAGATAAACATCACATGCAATCAATATAAGTGATATGATATGGCCATCATCATCTTGTGCTTGTGATCTCCATCTCCGAAGCACCGTCGTGATCACCATCATCACCGGCGTGCCACCTTGATCTCCATCGTAGCATCGTTGTCGCCTCGCCAAGCTTGTGCTTCTACAACTATCGCTACCGTTTAGTGATAAAGTAAAGCATTACATCGCGATTGCATTGCATACAATAAAGCGACAACCATACGGCTCCTGCCAGTTGCCGATAACTCGGTTACAAAACATGATCATCTCATACAATAAAATTCAGCATCATGTCTTGACCATATCACATCACAACATGCCCTGCAAAAACAAGTTAGACGTCCTCTACTTTGTTGTTGCAAGTTTTAAGTGGCTGCTACGGGCTTAAGCAAGAACCAATCTTACCTACGCATCAAAACCACAACGATAGTTTGTCAAGTTGGTGCTGTTTTAACCTTCGCAAGGACCGGGCGTAGCCACACTCGGTTCAACTAAAGTTGGAGAAACTGTCACCCACAAGCCACCTCTGTGCAAAGCACGTCGGGAGAACCGGTCTCGCGTAAGCGTACGCGTAATGTCGGTCTGGGCCGCTTCATCCAACAATACCGCCGAACCAAAGTATGACATGCTGGTAAGCAGTATGACTTATATCGCCCACAACTCACTTGTGTTCTACTCGTGCATATAACATCAACATATAAAACCTAGGCTCGGATGCCACTGTTGGGGAACGTAGTAATTTCAAAAAATTTCCTACGCACACACAAGATCATGGTGATGCATAGCAACGAGAGGGGAGAGTGTGATCTACATACCTTATAGATCGACAACGGAAGCGTTTGGTTGATGTAGTCATACGTCTTCACGGCCCGACCGATCAAGCACCGAAACTACGGCACCTCCGAGTTTTAGCACACGTTCAGCTCGATGACGATCCCCGGACTCCGATCCAGCAAAGTGTCGGGGAAGAGTTCCGTCAGCACGACGGCGCGGTGACGATCTTGATGCACTACTGCTGCAGGGCTTCGCCTAAGCACCACTACAATATTATCGAGGACTATGGTGGCAGGGGGCGCCGCACACGGCTAAGAATAAGATCACGTGGATCAACTTGTGTGTCTCTAGGGTGCCTCTGCCTCAGTATATAAAGGACCAAAGGGGGGAGGCTGGCCGGCCACATAGGGCGCGCCAGGAGATTCCTACTCCCTCTGGGAGTAGGATCCCCCCCCCCAATCCTAGTTGGAATAGGACTCGCGGAGGGGGGAAAAGAGAGAGAAGGGCCGGCCCCCTCTCCTTGTCCAATTCGGCGCAAGGGAGGGGAGGGGCGCGCGGCCCACTATTGGCTGCCTCTTCTCTTTTCCACCAAGGCCCATTAAGGCCCATCTAGCTCCCCGGGGAGTTCCGGTAACCTCCCGGTACTCCGGTAAAATCCCGATTTCACCCGGAACACTTACGATATCCAAACATAGGCTTCCAATATATCAATCTTTATGTCTCGACCATTTCGAGACTCCTCTTCATGTCCGTGATCACTTCCGGGACTCCGAACAACCTTCGGTACATCAAAATGCATAAACTCATAATATAACTGTCATCGTAACCTTAAGCGTGCGGACCCTACGGGTTCGAGAACAATGCAGACATGACCGAGACATGTCTCCGGTCAATAACCAATAGCGGGACCTGGATGCCCATATTGGCTCCTACATATTCTACGAAGATCTTTATCGGTCAGACCGCATAACAACATACGTTGTTCCCTTTGTCATCGGTATGTTACTTGCCCGAGATTCGATCGTCGGTATTCCAATACCTAGTTCAATCTCGTTACCGGCAAGTCTCTTTACTCGTTCTGTAAGACATCATCCCGCAACTAACTCATTAGTTGCAATGCTTGCAAGGCTTTAAGTGATGTGCATTACCGAGAGGGCCCAGAGATACCTCTCCGACAATCGGAGTGACAAATCCTAATCTCGAAATACGCCAACCCAACATTTACCTTTGGAGACACCTGTAGAACTCCTTTATAATCACCCAGTTACGTTGTGACGTTTGGTAGCACACAAAGTGTTCCTCCGGCAAACGGGAGTTGCATAATCTCATAGTCATAGGAACATGTATAAGTCATGAAGAAAGCAATAGCAACATACTAAACGATCGGGTGCTAAGCTAATGGAATGGGTCATGTCAATCAGATCATTCACTTAATGATGTGATCCCGTTAATCAAATAACAATTCATTGTTCATGGTTTGGAAACATAACCATCTTTGATTAACGAGCTAGTCAAGTAGAGGCATACTAGTGACACTTTGTTTGTCTATGTATTCACACATGTATTATGTTTCTGGTTAATACAATTCTAGCATGAATAATAAACATTTATCATGACATAAGGAAATAAATAATAACTTTATTATTGCCTCTAGGGCATATTTCCTTCAGCTCTCTCCCTCACGCCCTCTCGGTTTTCCTCGCAGGGAGCCTCCATGGCGCGCCGAGCTCGGAGCTCCGCCCGCTACCATTGTCCATCGCCGTTCCGCGTCGAGAACGAGGCCGCCCTCTCGGATCTGCCCGCCCAGGCCTTTTCCTCGTCGGATCCAGTGGATCCTGCCCGGATCCGCTCGCCAGTGCTCGTCCCCGGCCTCCCGTCGCGCGGCATCAACCTCCTGCCGCCGTCCAGCGTCCGCTCGCGTGCGTTGACCGCGTGTGGCCGCGCATGGGCCGCGACCTCCGGCCCAGCATCGCCAACAGCTCCAAGGCCTGCATCCGCTCCCTGCCGGCCTCACCTTGTGCCTCATCGCGGCCCAGCAAGGCGCTGCGGCCCAGCCTCTCCTCCAGCTGGGCTTGGCCCAATGTGAGAAGCTCCCAGCACCTCCAGTTTCAGCCCGTTGTTTTTTTCCTGACGCTGCGATTTTCACAATTAACCGGAGACTGCAGTTTTTACAGAAAAGTCCCTCTAGATCATGCATTTCATATCTCATGAACCGTGCATCATATTAAAATGTTTTATATATGAAAGGTGACTAGAATTTTCTCTAGTTTCTTAATATGCTACTTTCATGCATGTTACAAATGTTTAAAATGTTGTTTGCTTATATTTTGCCTTATTGTCATGTTAAAATGCTTTATTTCATAACTAAATAACCGTAGCTCCAAATTTAATAAACTTTATATGTAAATGGGGTAGAAAAATGCATAGATTAACATGGTGGCATTAATTTGCATGTTTAACAACTCTAAAATATGATTTAGGACAGAACAATACCAACCTTAAAATATGCACATGGGGATTTTCCGAAATTGTTGTTTGTTATTTTCGGCCTCATTTAAACTTGCCTAGATAGTTAGTTTAATTATGCTTCACTTCTTGACATGTTTAAAAACATTTAATATTGTTGAGTAGTTTAAATGAGAGAGAACTAAATAATTGATGTGATGTTGCATCAATATGCAACTCCGCTGCATATTGAGCTCCACTTAATTTGTAGTATTGTTTGTTGCACTATGCCATGCCATGCCTCTTTAAACCGGACATGCATCATGATTGATTATGCATCATGCCATGTTTATGTGATGGTTGTTTACTATGTTGCTTGCTTCTTTCCGGGTTGCTTCTCACGTTAGCTTCGGTTTTGTTTCGGAGTTGTGAGGATCCGTTCGACTACGTCTGTTTGCCTTCTTCATGGACTCGTTCTTATTTCTTGCGGGATATCAGGCAAGATGACCATACCCTCGAAATCACTTCTATCTTTGCTTGCTAGTTGTTCGCTCTATCGCTATGTCGCGCTACCTACCACTTGTTATATCATGCCTACCGTATTGCCATGTCAAGCCTCTAACCCTCCTTCCTAGCAAATCGTTGTTTGGCTAAGTTACCGCTTTTGCTCAGCCCCTCTTATAGAGTTGTTAGTTGCAGGTGGCCGAAGTTTGTTCCATGTTGGGACATGGATATGTTGGGATATCACAATATCTCTTATTTAATTAATGCATCTATATACTTGGTAAAGGGTGGAAGGCTCGGCCGTATGCCTGGTGTTTTGTTCCAGTTTTGCCGCCCTAGTTTCCGTCATACCGGTGTTATGTTCCTTGATTTTGCGTTCCTTACGCGGTTGGGTGTTATGGGAACCCCTTGACAGTTCGTTTAATAAAACTCCTCCAGCAAGGCCCAACGTTGGTTTTACATTTGCCTAACAACCTATTACCCTTCCCTTGGGTCGGCCAACCCGAGGGTCATCTTTATTTTAACCCCCCCGGGCCAGTGCTTCTCTAAGTGTTGGTCCAAACCGAGCAACCTACGGGGCCACCTCGGGGCAACTTGAGGGATGGTTTTACTCGTAGCTTGATCTATCCAGTGTGTCCTAAGAACGAGATACGTGCGACTCCTATCGGGATTGTCGACACATCGGGCTGCTTTGCTGGTCTTGTTTTACCATTATCGAAATGTCTTATTATCGGAATTTCGAGACTGGTCGGGTCTTTCCGGGAGAAGGAATATCCTGCGTTGTCCGTGAGAGCTTGTGATGGGCTAAGTTGGGACACCCCTGCAGGGTTTAAACTTTTGAAAGACGTGCACGCGGTTATGTGGCAGATGGGAATTTGTTAATGTCCGGCTGTAGAGAACTTGACACTTGACTTAATTAAAATGCATCAACCGCGTGTGTATCCGTGATGGTCTCTTTTCGGCGGAGTCCGGGAAGTGAACACGGTCTTGTGTTATGGTTGTGCGTAAGTAGTTTCAGGATCACTTCTTGATCACTTCTAACTTCACGACCGTTGCGTTGCTTCTCTTCTCGCTCTTATTTGTGTATGTTATCCACCATATATGCTTAGTGCTTACTGCAGCTCCACCTCACTACCTTCTCCTACCCATAAGCGTAAATAGTCTTGATCTCGCGGGTGTGAGATTGCTGAGTCCTCGTGACTCACAGATACTTCCAAACAGTTGCAGGTGCCGATGATACCAGTGCTGGTGACGCAACCGAGCTCAAGTGGGAGCTCGATGAAGATCTTGATAGCTGTTATGTGTCTTTTCCGGTTGATTAGTAGTGGAGCCCAGTTGGGACGATCGGGGATCTAGCATTTGGGGTTGTCTTCTTTTATGGTTTCGTAGTCAGACCTTGATTGTACTATGTATGATGTATGTTTAACTTGCTATTTGTGTGAAGTGGCGATTGTAAGCCAACTATTTATCCCTTTCTTATTCAGTACATGGGATTGTGTGAAGATTACCCCTCTTGCGACAAACCACAATACGGTTATGCCTCTAAGTCGTGCCTCGACACGTGGGAGATATAGCCGCATCGTGGGTGTTACAGCGGCGGACGGCTCCGGCACCTCGAAGGCGAGGAGAAAGAAGCTTGCGGGGCGTGTGACGGGCGCGGCGGCTACCGAAGCGCCGGCGAGCTCACTCGTTGAGCCGGCGGCCGACGCGCACAACGTGTTCGACGATATGCCCCAAAGGTAGAAAACTTTTCCAACTTTTCTTTTCTTGTTATTTTTTGAATGCATCCATATAGATAGCTTATTTGCATTGTTCTATATATTTTGTAGTGTCAACGATGATGCATACGTGTCAACTATGGGTGTTGGCTCCAACAATTTGCATTGGTCTCAAACCAATGACATGCATTTCGAAGAGCATGAGTTTGAGGTGGACGAGGATGGTGAGGGCATTGTCGACGCGCCGAAAGGAATTGCGGGCAATTACACCAACGCCGATGACATCTTACTATGCAATACTTGGTTGCAAGTGTCGAGGGATCCATCCGTTGGAGGTGATCAAAGTAGAGATGCTTATTAGGGGCGGATGAAAGAACACTTTGATGTTCGCAACGTGAGTGGAATTGATTGCTCCGAGAGATCACTTCGGTCCCGGTGGTCGACAATCAACTCGGATTGTCAAAGGTGGGCGGCCGCACAAAAGGCGGTTGACAAGTTGAACCCAAGTGGCACAAATGAGGATGATAAAGTGGCATTTCATGCATGTTCATCATACTTGTTGTTGGTGTTCGAAGTGCTAACTTGCTTTGTTTTCATGTAGTACAACATTGCACAAAACTTGTTCAAATGAGAGGAGAAGAGAACCAAGAAGGGGAAGATCAAGAAAGGAAGGATATTTACCTTGCCTCATTGCTATGAAGTGTTGAATGATGATGAGAAATGGAAGAAGCGTGATGATTTGGATGATTTGCATTTGAGCAACAAACGCAAGCGAACAATTGAGTTGAATGATGATGAGGAGGAGGAGGATGATGCATCAAGTGACGGCAAGAGAAGCCCCACACCCAACTCGGTTTCATACTCGAAGCCAAAACGACCGGATGGGTGCAAGAAAGACGCAAAAGAAAAGAAGAAGAGGAAAGGAGATGATGAGCTCAAAAATGTTATGGAAGCTATTGTGAAGGCAAGAAAAGAAGCCAATGAGGTGAGGAAAATGACAAGGAACCAAGATGCCGCGGCCGAGGATAGGAGGTTGGCGGCCGAGGAGAGGAGGGTGACGGCCGAGGAGAGGAAGGTGGCTTTGGAGGAGAGGAAGGTGAGCAATGAGGAGCGAACTAGATTGTTGGAAGGGGAGAAGCACTTGTTCTTCTTGGACACACCTATCCTCAATGAGGTGCAAAAGGAGTATGTCAATCTTGCCCGCGAAGAAGTCTTTATCCAAAAAAGAGCCATGATTCCCACAATGGGTGGCGGTGGCTTTGGCGCCATGGGAGGCATGGGTGGCTTCAGAGGTACCGTGGGCGGTTTAGGTGCCATGGGTGGCTTTGAAGCTACCATGAAGACCATGGGAGGCATGGGTGGCTTTGGAGAACCTCCCGACGCTATGGCCGCCATGGGAGGCATGAGTTTTGCTTCTCTCATGGGAGGCATGGGTGCACCTCCGGACGCGATGGACGGAATGTCTTCCGGTGTGCCTCCTCACACACATTCCCATGAAGATGCCGTTGAAGATCTTGCCAACACCGTCGGAGCTTCACGTGATGCGGTGCGCGATGAGGAGGAGGAGGAAGAACCGTCTTCCAAAGATGAGGACGAAGACGGGGACGAGGCTTGATGTGTCTTTCGTTTGTGTCATGAACTTGGTTTGCATTTTAAACTTGATTGGATAAACTAGTGGGCATGATTTTGAACTTGTGGGTATGAACTTTTATTCATTAACTTGTTTGTGTGAAATTTATATGTCATGTTCATTGCATTTTGAAGATTTCAAATCCATTCTGTGTCCAAAATCACGCTGTATTTTTTGCGCGCTGCCGGAGCGACGCGTGCTGCATTTTAGCGCGGCTGTTGGAGCCAGCGCTGCCGGCCGCGCAAAACCAAACGAAAGACGCGTGGCAAAGTAGTTTTTTGCACGCGGCGCATAGCGCGGCTGTTGAAGATGCTTTAACCAGGGCTAATTCAAAAGGGCTCATCAGAGACCGTGAGACATACACGCTCTCTGTTCCTAATCACACGGGCACTACCCACTGACGAGAACAGAAGTTTCCCTCTCGGTTCTGAATCACCGGGCGTCTCCGTCGAACGGTTCTCCGGCATGATCACAGGTTGACGCGGCAACTAACCCGGCCGCCTGCTCCTGGCGTTGGCACTGTTTTACCATAACCCACTCACAGCGATCGGTCATCAGTGGAGGCCCTTTCGACGGCAAATCCTATCTTCTCTGAACTTTTGTGCGTCCGGGTTGCCAGCTTTAGACAACCTCCTCCCCTGCGGCCCTGCCCCCTCTTTTCCGGTAGAAAAAACTCGCCCACGCCCATGCCGAGAAGAAGACGTCGCCTACCACGTCGACTTGTCAAGATGGCAGATCAACGTGAAGGGGTCAATGTCACTTTGAGGTTTGAACCCTGGTTGGGTGAAATGTTGTTACTAGTAAATGCTTGTAATGTCTGATTTTCTTGTCATTTTCTGTTGCGGTGTCGCATCAACTGATAAATACGCACTGACAAAGTACTCAATTTTATTTTATTTTGATTTGACGAGGATGACAGAGTGCTTGATAATTATAATGGAGAGGAGAGCGGCGTGCATCCGCAGGCACCGAGAATCCAGTACATTGTCAAAGAAGAAAATGCAGGCTGCAAGCCTGCAATGGAGGAAAAGTTTTACTCCTCCGGTGTATGCAAAGTGTTTGCTTATTATTATACAGAGCGCGTGCACCTAGCTAGTTGTGCGAAGCAGTCAAAGAACATCACATCTGTTAACCAACCGTTGAAGATGAGCGAGCGCATTTGAGCTTGTGAAGTCAACACCCGCGACGTAATCGCGTTAAAGTTCATTATTATGCCACCACACAAGGCCTCCCACGAGATTTTCTGATTATAAATACTCTCTTCGGCAGAAAATACAAAATGTAGCAAGTGGCTGTGATTGCGAATCTTACAGAATGCAGTCCATGAGAGTTGTTGAGCCCGAGACCGAGAGCTTGTCAGTAGGAGTCTCTCAGCTGTGACAGCATACTTGCTTCAAAAAGGAAATTATCAAGCTCTGAAGCTGATCGATAACCCCGACGTAAAGAACAATCAAGTTGCTGATAACCTGGCAGGTTTAACCGATTGCATCGACCCAAAGATTCGAAGATCACCGGTTTATTTATCCCAGAAGGCGCTGCCTGTGGCTGCGGATCGGACTGTTGCAGTTGCCATGACAGCGAACGCTAGCTACTTACCCACCGGAGTCTATTGAGACCCTCCTCCGGCGCGTCCCCGTCGTGCCCTCAGCATCCCGTTGATACGCACTGCCAACGACACCCAGCTAGCGGCCAAGCCTGGCGCCGTGGCCGGCAACGAAAACTCCCACTCCTACACCTGCACTTCTGTTCTGTTCATCAATCGGTGGGCAACTTGTCACACGCATCTACGCAGCAACGGACTCAACCATGTACGCCTCTCCACTGTCCCATCAGCTAGATGCGCTCCACCGGCACGCCCCGGTCGTTCCATCCGTCGAGACAACGAAACCTGGGTGTAACAATCAGTATAATCGCATGCCTTTGTTTTTCAAGAAAAGCATGCCTGAACGTGTTAATTGCTTCCTCCGTCAAAAGCGCTCTTATATTATGGGACGAAGTGAGTATTTTGCTGTAGGCTCAGTTATTTTGCCGGTGGAGCGGCCAAAGAGAATCAGGATTCAGGAGCCTGATACGTGCGCGCGCTCTTGGCGTGCGCTCTCATCAGTCGGCTTTTCAGCACGGCACCGCGGCGCCTATATAGGGGGTAGCTCAGCTCTTGGCTCCCTGCACATATCGGTCGAGCAAAGGGGTCAAAGAGAGGGGGAGAGAACCTTCTCGATCCGTGAGATTATTTTCACGACGTGTGAGTCTGCCACTGGTAGCTCGGCTAGCCACCTTTCTTTCCGGGCCTGTCCTGTCCTGCCCCCGCCTGTCAGGAGCTAGCGAGCTAGCTAGACGGCATGGGGGCTCCCAGCAGGGAGGAGGAGGAGGCGAAGAAGATGGAGGCCGGCGGCGACACCGTCGGCCAGAAGCTCGACGCCGGCGCGCTCTTCGTCCTCCAGTCCAAAGGTGCCTACACCCATCCTCTCTTTCTCTTCTGTAGCGCGTCAGGGGAGCACATGACCGCATGTGTTCGTCGAGAGAGCGTCAGGATCATGCCGCTGCATGAAACTGTTGATTGGTTGCCCCAGCTAAAACACCAGCCCTGACTACCAACTGTACATATCTACCAAAGGGAGCGAAGGTGGCTTTGGCTATGCTATTGCTAGCAAGATAAAATCGATGTAGGAGTAGCTGCTAACAAGATTTGTTTTACAAGGCAATGATTTGGCCATGCCATTGGAGCTCCACCTATGATGATCTCCTGGTCAAAAGTTCTTGCTGGGTAGGGGATGCATGTGTTGAATTGGCCCCTTGCCCATATCTATCCTTTCAAGAGTTTTCATCCTTTTTTCACTGTCTACTTTATGTGATTTTTTTAGACGGATAGCTTTACGAGAGCTGTGCTTTCTACGAACCTGCTTTCCCCCCTGCAAATGTCACTTTTTTTACTTTCCCTCCCCTCTTCACCCTGCGTGCCCAAATGTTCTTTAGCAGCAAAGAAAGAAGCAAAACACAACAGTACCCGCGGCATGCTGGGATTCTTGGCCATCCATAGCCATACCCCATACGCCTCCATGTGCATTCCCGCGAAATGTGCGCAGAGCACTTCATTTTTATTCCTAGAAAACATGTGCACCAAATATTATCTAGTGTCTCTAAGCATGTGCAGCCAGATCACCCCAACATGTATTAGTCTGCTTAGCAGCCAGTCAACTGGTCTAACTATGATGCTCCAGCAAGTAATATTTTCTCAACTTGCATTAAGTAATTATATTACTAGGGAACTGCCAAAAGTACACTAATGTTAACGTAGGATTTCCACTGAATTTTGCACCTCCGGCAATTCCTTGTGTGTTAAACGAGGTGTTGGTAGTGGTGTGTGCACCGTGGCCGGATCGGACTGGTACACGATCACCATCTCGCGGATACAATACATTCATCACACATCCATATTTGCACACGCTGGACAACATTTACTAGCAATGTCTTGCAGAAAATAGACCACTGAAAGGTCGGCCGGCAAGGCTTGAAATTCCACGCTGGTAATCATACTATACATGATTATCCACTCGAGCTAGAGAAGACGAATAATAACAAGTGCGGCTGTAGGTTTATGTCAGTATCAATGCCAAGTCTCCCAGCACGTCTTGTACGTTGAGATCAGTGTTCCGATTCCGAGGAGAAGAGTTCAGTGCGCTGACGCGCGCCTCCGGGAATTTAGCACACGCAAGGATAATAAACAAGTTCATCCTCGGCACATGATTTCTTCGACGTGGTGCACGGTGGATTCGTGGGGCTTCTGATATCCGCCAACTTTTGACCGGGCTGGGCACAAACGCCGGGCCCCATTTTCTGACAGCGTGCGCGTGACAGTATTATGCCATTATCATGTTAACAACAAAAAAAATCATCGCTTGTTGATCATGAACTGACATGTTGTTGATGCATGTGCGTGTTTGCAGGGTCATGGCTGCACTGCGGGTACCACCTGACGACGTCGATCGTGGCGCCGCCGCTGCTGAGCCTGCCGTTCGCGTTCGCGGCGCTGGGGTGGTCGGCGGGGATGGTGTGCCTCGTCGTCGGCGCCGCCGTCACCTTCTACTCCTACAACCTCCTCTCCCGCGTCCTCGAGCACCACGCGCAGCAGGGCCGCCGCCAGCTCCGCTTCAGGGACATGGCCGCCGACATACTAGGTCAGTTATATAGTACACTAATAACAACATAATTGACACGTCATCCAGCGATTATTATACGGATGCAACCGTTCAGCTGCACACACCGCCGTGGAGCCGTGTACGGCCGCACGAGTCCACGTCAAGCATGGCACGGCCGGCCGATATCCAAAGAGCTCACGCACGACCTTCCTGTAGTACGTGGCGTTATCCTGCCGTCATATGTTTCGAGCGTAACACCAGCATGCCCGACATCTGTACGTGTGTGGCACCGATGGGCAAGTGATGGGCGTGTTGGACCAGTCCACGGCAGTTAGCTCCAGCCTTTCGGACCCAAGGATCATGAGATGCCATCACGTGAGCATCTTCTTCCAATAATTTGCGACTCCTGCATGCGCCTCGCACAGGCGACAGATCTGGTCTTGACGGTGTGGGCGGGGGCACGCACGTACCACCGTGGGCTCGCCGCCGGCATGGCATGGCAGGGCAGGAGAGCAATTTCCGAAGGTGAAAACGAGAAACGACCGTAGCAGAAATGTGCAGACTACGATCGAATGGCATTCTAGCAAAAAAAATTGGCGAGCATGTTACTGACACTGCTTCTCTGACGCAGGGCCCGGGTGGGCGCGCTACTACATCGGCCGATCCAGTTCATGGTGTGCTTCGGCGCCGTGGTCGCATCCACGCTGCTCGCCGGCCAGAGCATGAAGGCCATCTACCTCATCGCCAGCCCCGGCGGCGCCATCAAGCTCTACGTCTTCGTGGCCATCTTCGGCGTCTTTCTGGTGATCCTCGCGCAGCTGCCGTCCTTCCACTCCCTCCGCCACGTCAACCTCGTCTCCCTGCTGCTCTGCCTCTCCTACAGCCTCTGCGCCGTCGCCGGCTGCGTCTACCTCGGCACCTCCGACCGGGCGCCCCCCAAGGACTACTCCATCGTCGGCGACACCCACGCCCGTGTCTACGGCGTCTTCAACGCCCTCGCCGTCATCGCCACCACCTACGGCAACGGCATCATCCCCGAGATACAGGTACCTGAACGTCTGAATAAACCCTCTGATGAATCTCAAAGAGAGCTTTGTTAATCCGTGGCTTTGTTGATCCAGGCGACGGTGGTGGCGCCGGTGACGGGGAAGATGTTCAAGGGCCTGTGCCTGTGCTACGCGGTGGTGGTGACCACCTTCTTCAGCGTGGCCACGGCGGGGTACTGGGCGTTCGGCAACGCGGCGCAGGGCCTGCTGCTCAACAACTTCATGGTGGACAGCAGGCCCGTCATCCCGGTGTGGCTGCTGCTCATGGCGGAGCTCTTCACGCTGGTGCAGCTGTCGGCGACGGCCACCGTGTACCTGCAGCCGACCAACGAGGTCCTGGAGGGCCTTCTGTCGGACCCCAAGGCCGGGCAATACGCGGCGCGGAACGTGGTGCCGCGCCTCGTGTCCCGGACCTTGGCCGTCGCCTTCGGCACCACCATCGCCGCCATGATACCCTTCTTCGGCGACATGAATGCGCTCATCGGGGCCTTCGGCTTCATGCCGTGCCGGCACTCTTCTACAACCTCACCTTCAAGCCCTCCAAGAAGGGCTTCATGTTCTGGCTCAACACCGCCATCGCCGTCGTGTTCTCCGCCGTCGCCATCGTCGCGTCCGTGGCCGCCGTCAAGCAGATCGTGCTCGACGCCGGCACCTACAAGCTCTTCGCTAACGTGTGAGGCTCCGTTTGAGGTGGTACGCAAGCGAGGAAATGTTGAGGTCGCCGTTTGTGGCTTGGCATTGAGCTTCGATTTTGCCGACGAGCCGTCGGAAATTGCTGGTCGGCTGAGGACATATCGAGTTTTGGTTCTGGATAAGTTATGTAGGCAGATGAATGTGACCCGACAAACGTTCAGCCCGATCAATTCCGTACTCTTAATACTCGAGGGGAAGAGTTGAAGTGTGCTCTTATACTACCTTTGCCTCATCTTAATTATCACTCAAACGGATGTACCTGTCTGTATATAGAGGGATATATAGCTTTTCTTATATCTGTGAAAATTGTCGTTCAAACGAATGTATCTATCTGTATACAAAGGGAGTATATAGCTTTCTTTATATCTGTGAATGCTGCAAAACCACGTGAATCAAAATAGTCAAGATAGATGTGCCTAATTCTCAGTCAACTGATATTAAGCCAAATCCGAGTCAAGTAACATAAGAACAACTCTACCCCATCCTCTAAAACTGGTTAGAGAAGTAAAAAGCCGTTCTCTTAAGACCTATAGTCGTGTATGTATTTTACTCCATTGCTTAACCAGCAACAAAAAAGTATTCTACCGCTAGGCCAAAAGTTTTTGTTTAAAGTGCCGGATTTGCTAGAACTCAGCTAGCTGAGTTTTATCTACGAGCTCATTCACGTCAAAATTCGTGCTTTTGTGGAGATACGTGGGGAGCGTGAGTTTTATCTGATCTCTTTTTTTTGTCGTTGTTTTTTTGGCTCAGCACACGCTAGGCTGTTGGACATGTTTGTCCCAAAATTCTAAACTTACGGGCAGCACCATACGGGCTACCCTCTACGGACGACTATGGCCCCACCTGTAATCCCTCCTCCTTCATGAATTCAGTGGTGTGACCCCAGTTAATTTCCAATTAGTTTGCCCCACGTACTCCTGTAGATTGCAACCCGTAACAAATGTCCGTAGCTGTAGCAAAGTTGCTGTTTGTCTCAGGTGGCGGGGAGTTGGTTGTGTTGTGCCTTTGTCGTTGCTTTTTTGCTTTTAGATTTTTTTCTTCTTATTTCATTGTACATAGTACTCCTAGAACATTGTTTCACTATTTTCTCTTTTCTTAATTTTAGTATATTTATTTTATTTTAGCTTAATATTCATTTTTACAATTTTGAAATGATTGCTTAGGTTTTACTTTTACAAAATCTTATAATTTTTAATTTTTAAATTCACTGTGTCAACACAATAATGAAGTTGAGATTGAAAAAAAAAGGGTCGCAACTGTGGTCTGGAGGGGGAGTTATCGGGGTCACTTGCATATCCACCACTAGACACGCAACTATAAATGTTATAACATGACTGCAACTGTATGTTTTCAAGAGAGGTCGCAATTGCATGTTTTTAAGGCAAGGTCGCAAATGCATGTTTTTTAAAACAAATCGCAACAGCATGTTTGAAAGGTGGGTCGCAATTGCATGTTTTTCAAGAGAAATCGCAACTGCATGTTTGAAAGGTGGGTCGCAATTGCATGTTTTCAAGAGGGACCGCAACCGCATGTTTTTAAGGTGGGTCGTAACTGCATGTTTTCAAAATGAGGCCGCAACTGTATGTTTTCAAGAGGGGCCTCAACCGCATGTTTTTAACGTGGGTCGTAATTGTATGTTTTCAAAATGACGCCACAACCTCATGTTTTCAAGAGAGGTCGCAACCGCATATTTTCAAGATGGGGTCGCAACTGCATGTTTTTCAAGAGAGGCCGCAACTCCATGATTTCAAGGTAGGTCACAACTACATTTTTTAAGGCAGGGTCACAACTGCATGTTTCTCAAGAGGAGTCGCAACTGCATGTTTTCATGAGGGGGTCGCAACTGCATCTTTTTCAAGGCTGGTTGAAACTGCATCTTTTTTAAGGTGGGTAGCAAATGCATGTTTTTAATAGGGGTCGCAACTGAATGTTTTTAAGACGGGGTCACAACTGCATGTTTCAAGAGGGGTTGCAACTGCATGTTTTCAAGAGAGGTCGAAACTGCATTTTCTTCAAGATGGGCTCGCAACTACATGTTTTCCAAGAGGGGCCGCAACTGCATGTTTTCAAGGTAGGTCGCAACAGCATGTTTTTAAGGCGGGGTCGCAACTGCATGTTTCAAGAGGGGTCGCAACTGCATTTTTTTGAAGATGGGGTCGCAACTACATGCTTTCCAAGTGGGGCCATAACTACATGTTTTCAAGGTAGGTTGCAACTGCATGTTTTTAAGACAGGGTCGCAACTGCATGTTTCTCAAGAGGGGTCGCAACTGCATGTTTTCAAGAGGGGGTTGCAACTGCATCTTTTTCAAGGCTGGTCAAAACTACATGTTTCTTAAGGTGGATCCCAAATGTTTTCAAAAGGGGTCATACCTAAATGTTTTTAAGACGGGGTCACAACTGCATGTTTCAAGAGGGGTCGCAACTACATGTTTTTCAAGATGGGTTTCAAGGGTAAGTTTTTAAAGGGGATCGCAACGATACGTTTTTAAGGCATGTCGCAACTGCATGGTTTCAATAATTTTCTTTCCTTTTTCTTTTTTATTCTCCTTTTAATTTGTAAAAAATCATGAGATTTAAAAAAGGCTATGTATATTTTGAGAACTTGTGATTATCCCTGAAATTCATTATTTTAAAAAATTATGATTCTTTTGTAACATTTATGATTTTTAAAGTTCACCAACTTTTTTAAATTCATGATCATTTTTAACATTCACGAACATTTTTCGTATTTGACAAATATTTTCAAGTACGTGAACGTTTCAAAATCAGCAAACAATTTTCAAAATAAAAAATCACATGGTTTATGTGGAAATGGAGCAACAGGAAATTGACATACCTCTATTATTATACTTGCGGCGCCATTTTTGCCAACGCATTATAGCGAAATGGAACAAAAGGAAATTGACAAAAAGTCATGGTTAATTAGTTTGTGGTGTTAATTATAAAAAAAATTCTTACAAGTTTTCACCTAGCTTCATCATTGCTACAACTAGTAGTTCTGCTCCTATTCAGCACCGCAATAACGCTAGTGGTTCTGCTCAAGCCTCTTGCCACACAACATGAAAAGTTACTAGGCTAAGAAAAGACAAGAAAACACATTAGGCTAGCCCAAAAAGAAAAAGTGAACAACAAACGGGATAGAACTAGGATGACATCAGCTGACGTGAATGAGACCATAGTTATGTCTCAGCTAGATGAGTTCTAGCCAATCCCTTAAAGTATACTATGTTTTGATTGACATTAATGTGAATTATGTGTCGAATTTTGGTTAGAAGTTTGTTTAAATCAAATCTCTGTTCAGCATATCCATTTTTTTACTCCGTTATACTTATTTAGGGAATCGACTACATCCGGCCAAAAGTTAATGCAGTAAAAATACTCCACTGAGTTTTACTTGGCTGGATACTTCTCTATTTTTTTAGAAGATCGGCTAGAGTTGCTCTAACACGTAAGAAAAGAAAATTTTGCACGGAGTGTAAGATCTCGTAAATATAGCATCGACTAAGACATAACCACGTCTTAGTCAACTGAGATTTAGCAACATTGTGCCGAAGTTGTACATATCGATATCAATTTTGATGGGTTTTCATCTTAGATCTTTCCTTTTTTTTGGGAAAGGCCATCATGGCTAGCTTTATTGAACTAAAGAACAATTACATCGTTTACTAGTTGGCTAAGTAAAAAACACAGGTGGTTCATTAGCCCAACTATTGTCACACTTATTACAAAAACTGAACTTAGCTAGCTCGTGAGCAACAGAATTTGCATCACGAAAACAATGCTTAAAGATGACCTTTGAAAGAGCATGCGGTGCCCCCATGTTTGGTTTTGGTAATTGATGACAATCTCTATGGACTAATGGTTGCCTTGAGTTATATTTGAAGGTTTTATCCATAGACTTTTCTTGGAGTACATGTGTTGGTTTCAAGGAGAGTTTGTGTCGACCAAGGTGCTCTTCAAGGAATTACCTAAAGATTGGTCTTGTGAGAGGTTGATCAAGACTAAGTCAAAGAGTGAATCAAGTTGATCAACCCACAAAGCGTAGAAGATGTACTGAGAGGGATCAAGTGATCCCATGGTATGGTAAGCATTGTCAATTACGCTTTGTGTACTAACCCATGGTCTTCGTGAGGGTTCTTTGTGGGGTTAGGTTGCGGTGTGCAAGTTCAAGTGGAGCATCACGAAGAGATCAAATGCTTGAAAGCTTGCCGTCCTTTGTGGTGACAATGGACTTGTGAAGATGTGCGGAAGAGTGGCTCACCCATAGTGGAGTATGGGGGAGCAATCAACTAGTCTTCATCAAGTCAGCACAATCAAGAAAGGTTGCGGTGTGCAAGTTCAAGTGGAGCATCACGAAGAGATCAAATGCTTGAAGCTTGTCGTCCTTTGTGGTGACAATGAACTTGTGAAGATGTGCGGAAGAGTGGCTCACCCATAATGGAGTATGGGGGAGCAATCAACTAGTCTTCATCGAGTCAACCCAATCAAGAAAGGTGGTCCAACTTGAGGGAGTCAAGATCGTCATCATCTAGCTCAAGTGGACCATGTGCAAGGCAAAGGTTTGCCCTTGGTAGGTTTTCTATTTTACCGATCTCATGATGGTAGTTGGGAGACCGGGTTATAGGATCGATTGTCGTACTATCAAGGGGGGCTCTCGATGAGTAGCTTGATCGTATCGTTCGTAGAGAGCTCAAACCATTGCATCTTTGCATCATCTTTATTGGTTCTTGTTTGGTTCTTCTCTTTGTGAGTTTTGGAGCTTGTGGTCATCTTGATGACAAGCTCGAGTTCATCGAAAACGGAGTTCACATGCATCTTCTATGATGTTTTCGATATTGGAGGTTTTGCCGGTTCTTCTCGGTTGGAGGTTTCATTCCTCTATTTGTTGGCATACCTCCCCTGCCTCTTCTCGGCTGTTTTGATGCTACTCGTCGTCTTGTATCCAACAAGCTTGAGTTTGCTCAATTCAGAGCTCATATGCAGAAGTTATGGCAGTTCTGGTTTTCTGTGGAGTTTACTTGCTTTCGTGGAAGTGGCTTAAGGATGGCGCCAGCGGTAGTACCGCTGGGCCGGAGCGGCAGTACCGCTTATCGCCACAAGCGGTAGTACCGCTGTCCCACAGCGGTAGTACCGCCCATGGCCATAAGCGGTAGTACGACTCCGGTTCCGCGCTGGTACCGCCTTGACTCGAGACGTGGTTTTCTCGTGTCGGGTTCAGCGGCAGTAGAAGCGGTAGTACCGCTCATGTGCGGTAGTACCGCGGCTACCACCACTCCTAGTGCCGCTCAATGGCCCTCCTCTCTGTTCCTTCTCCATGTGCTCGTGGTAGGCATTGTGCGCGGTCCCAGCGGTAGTATCGCCGGGCCGGAGCGGCAGTACCGCTTATCGCCACAAGCGGTAGTACCGCTGTCCCAAGCGGCAGTACCGTTGCGGCCATCGGTAGTACCGCTAGCTCCAGCGGTAGTGCCGCTCATACGACTTCGCCACGCACTCTGTTTCGCTCCGCTCTCCGTGTTCTACCTCCCGGGCGGTAGTACCGCTCCCCTGAGCGGTAGTACCGCTCGTGCGCGGACTGAGCACATAACGGTTGGATTCGGGAGCTCCTATAAAAGGGGGTCTTCTTCCCCATTCAACCTTATCCTTTGAGCTCGTGTTCTTCCCCCATTGTTGACCTTCTTCGAGCTTGCTAACTCTCAATCCCTCCATGGATTCTTGCTAGTTTTTGAGGGAAAAGAGAGAGGAGATCTAGATCCACATTTCCACCAATCACTTTCTCCTCTATGTGAGGGGAACCCCTTGGATCTAGATCTTAGAGTTCTTGGTGTTCTCCTTCTTGTTCTTCCTCTCATTTTCCTCCCTAGCATTAGTTGCTTCGGTGGGATTTGAGAGAGAAGGACTTAGGCACTCCGTGTGCCCTTGCCATTGCATTTGGTGCATTGGTTTGAGTTCTCCACGGTGATACGTGGAAGTGAAGTTTGAGAAGCTTATTACTCTTGGGTGTTTGGGCACCCTAGAGCTTGTTCCTCTTGGGTGCCTTGGCACCCTAGACGGTTGGTGTTGTTCGGAGCTCAATCATTATGGTGTAAAGCTTCGGGCAAGCGTCGGGGTCTCCAATTAGGTTGTGGAGATCGCCCCGAGCAATTTGACGGGTACCGGTGACCGCCCCCAAGGGTTACCAAAGTGTACGGGTTCGGTGACCACCCCCAAGGGTTGCCATTTGTACGGGTTCGGTGACCGCCCTCAAGGGTCCTTAGTGGAATCACGGCATCTTGCATTGTGCGAGGGCGTGAGGAGATTACGGTGGCCCTAGTGGCTTCTTGGGGAGCATTGTGCCTCCACACCGCTCCAGACGGAGATTAGCATCCGCAAGGGTGTGAACTTCGGGATACATCATCGTCTCCGCGTGCCTCGGTTATCTCTTACCCGAGCCCCTTTACTTATGCACTTTACTTCGTGATAGCCATATTGTTTCTTGTCATATATCTTGCTATCACATAGTTTCTTATCTTGCTTAGCATAAGTTGTTGGTGCACATAGGTGAGCCTAGTTGTTTTAGGTTTTGTGCTTGACAAATTAACTGCTAGGTTTATTCCGCATTTGTTAAAGCCTAAACAGTAATTATTTTAAAACGCATATTCACCCCCCTCTAGGCGACATCGACGATCTTTCAACCTTCCCTATTGACGTAGCTATATCAACGCATTCCGCAAAGATTGCTGCTGCCGCATCCCACCATTGAGCCCGCCCTTAACAGTAATTCACCACATTCGGAGAATCGGATTCTGCTTCAACTCTGTTAAAACCCAAAGAATTTGCCAAGTATAGTCCATCGCGCATTGCCATTGCTTCAACAGTCATTGCGTCAGCTGCGTTTGGATGAGTCTACATTCAGCTGCTATGGATATTCCTCTTGCATCACGCAAAATTTCCGCTGTTGCACCCAAGCCATCATCTACATGGAATGAGGCATCAACATTAAGTTTAACAAAATTGGGTTATGGTCTCGTCCACTTATGTTCACTCGTCTCTGACTTTTGAATTGACTTCATATAGTTCCCGACAATAGCCAAGATCGAACCAGGCCACCGGAATGGAGGAGGGCAAGAATCATGATGTGTATGTTGCCTGTGTGGCCACCATAAATACCAGCATCCGGTGGCGAAAACTTCTTTACAATTCAGACTTGGCATAACTGACAAGGGAACGTCTGACTCAATGAGTAGATGTTCCAAAATTACCGATCCCGAACGATCAATGTGTAAAGCACTGTTTACCTTATCAATAAGGCCCAGATCAGTCCACAATCTCTTGGCAAGTACGCATTGAAAGAGTAGGTGTCTCACATCTTCAGGGCCATTCTTGCAAACCGGACATACACCACTCACAGGCAAGTGTTTATTTGATAATATTGATTTCAGAGGGACAATTCCTCGGAGCGCTCTCCAACAAAAAATCTGTACTTTTCGTGGAACTTGCAACTCCCAGAGGTGTTTCCATATTGCTGATTGCCTGGTACTACTAGACATGATATTATCTCCTACTTTGCCTCTATATTTATGTGCCCGTTGTTCGTGGTAAGCAGTCCTCACTGAAAAAATCCCTGAACTCGTAAGATGCCAAGCAACGAAATCATCAAAGGCTTGAAAGTTTATCGGAATCTGCAGAATCCTTTTTACATCCACATGGTTAAAGATGTCTCTGATCAAATCGTCATCCCACTGTCCTGTAACTGGATAAATTAGCTCCACCACCTTAGATATCACGGTGTGTCCCCGAGGAGTTAAAATCTTCCTGTCCGGACTTGCAGGAACCCATGGATCATTCCATATATTCACCTTCTCTCCCAAACCAATTCGCCAAATATAGCCACACTTAAAAGTGGCAAGTCCCACAATTATACTCTGCCATGTAAAAGAAGATCCCTTTTTGGGGCCTGCAGAGAGTAAATCAGTGGATGGGAAGTATTTGGCCTTCAAGATTTGGGAATAAATAGATTCTGGATTTGTAATTAGTCTCCAACATTGCTTAGCTAATAAAGCCAAATTAAAGGAGTGTAGATCCCTGAATCCCATACCACCATCACTAATCCCATCAATGCCACCAACTTCTTCTTCATACTGCAACATGCTGGATAGGCCTTCTGCACAAATCAGGAATAAATAAGGAGATAAAGGATCCCCCTGCTGGAGTCCCCTCGAAGGTATAAACATCTCTGTCTCTTGGGAATTAAAACGAACTTTGTATCTAACTGAGCTCACACAAGCCATCATAAGCTCAATCCATCTGTTATCAAACCCCAATCTATGCATCATGTTCCTTAAGAAGATCCATTCGACCCTGTCATAAGCTTTATGCATGTCTAGTTTTACTGCACATAACCCAGCCTGACTGTTCTTGGTGTTCTTAATTTTCTGAATGCATTCATATGCCACCAGAATATTGTCAGTGATCATCCTGCCAGGGACAAAAGCACTTTGTGTAGGAGAAATGATATCAGGCAGAATACTCTTTAGACGAAATGCAAGCATCTTGGAGATAATTTTATAAAGAACGTTGCATAAGCTAATGGGCTGGAACTGTGGTATTAACTCCGGGGAATCCACTTTTGGGATCAAGACAATGGATGTATCATTCCATTCTGCTGGAATATGCCTGGTGTTGATCGCATGTAATACTGCAAAAATAATTTCATCACCAATGATATGCCAATATTTTTTAAAGAATATTGCATGTAGCCCGTCTGGGCCCGGAGCCTTTAGATCGCCAATGCTAAAAACTGCCTTGCGAACATCATCAGCAGAAAAAGGTGCCATCAATATGGTGTTCATTTGTTCTGTTACCTTTCGGTGCACCTTCTGAAGTAATGCAGGATCGATATGCTAAACTGCAGACGTGAACAGGCTAGCAAAATAACCTTGTATACAAAGATTTAAATCAGCCATACCTTCCAAATGTTGCCATTATTATCTTTCAATTTCTCGATATAGTTCCTTTTCCTCCGAGCCGCCGCAAAAGCTTGAAAAAAGGTTGTATTACAATCCCCATATCTAAGCCAATCCACGCAAGATCGCTGCATACTTTGGATCTCCTCAAGTTCTAACAGATACTCTATCAATTCAGCTAGCTCCTTTCTTTTTATTTCATTTTCATCCGTCATGGTTCCAGCCATAACTTGCTCTAGATCTCGTTGTGCTTTCCGAAGACGCTTCTTTGGTTTTTTTAACACCCGTTGATCCCAGTAATGAAACTCTGAGTGCATACGGGAGAGCTTCTAAAAAATCCCTGAAACATTCGGGTCACCTCCTGCCTTATCCCACATTTCTTGAACCAAGTCAGAAAAATTTGCCTCTCTTAGCCACCTAGCTTCGAACCTCTTGGGTCTCTCTTGGATCGGTGTTGTTCCTTGATAAAAATCAGTGTCAACCAACAATGGTCTATGGTCAGAATGGTTAAAGTTACAATGTTCCAGATTTGCATTGGGAAATAAACTAGACCATCCATCGTTCACGAGACCTCTGTCCAACCTTCCTCGAATCCTTCCTCTGCGTCATGTAAATATATCTCCAACGAAGCCCATATCATGCAGGTTACAATCATCAATCGCTTGTTGGAAAGCCACCATATACTGTTGGGGACGTGGATTCCCCCCCCCCCTTTCTCATGCAGAAATTGAATTTCATTTAGATCACCAATAAGTAACCATGGTAGTGTACTTGTTTGAGATAGCTGGCGCATACGGTCCCAAGTCAAGTACTTATTTTCCCATCAAAATTCCCCATACATGCCAGTCAATCGCCATGGTTCACCTCCATCGCTTGTGATCTGTACATCAATAAACTTGGGGTCTAACCCCAATCTCTGAACTACAATATTATTTTTCCATAGTAACAATAAACCACCACTTCTCCCATTACTAGTGCAAACTAGTTTTTGATCCATCTTCAAACGACGCCTCAGACATTCAGCCGGATAGCTATCGAGGTGAGTCTCCGACAAGAACATCACATCGGGATGGGTACTTCGCTGGACGTCCAGCAAAGCTCGAACTGTCGGTTCATTCCCGAGACCCCGGCAGTTCCATGACAAGAGTTTCATTGCTTGTCGCCGATCCTAAATCATTTGCAGAACTTTTATTACTGTCCACTGCCTGACCATCTCTTCCTCTTAACTTCTTCCTATTTGCGTTCTTCTGAGGGGTGCAGTGTGGGGTTCTTGTCCTCCCCATCTACCTCTCCCTCAAATAGATTTATTTTCTCAGCATTCTTAGATCTTTCCTAATGCTCCACGGTTTATGAATTCTGAGTCCAAGGACGGGAGCAAACAAGAACTCTCCATTTTGGAACCTGGAGATAATTTTTTTTAATATAAAAACCTGGAGAGAATGTGATCTTCTGAACTTTGAAAGCGTTTTTTTTCTTTTTTTTAGACAAAAACTTTGAAAGCGTAAAACCTTTTTTTTTTGCGTAAACCTCTTGTTCGTGAGCACGACAAGTTTACGGAGGGTCGGGAAGGGCCCAATCACATTTCGAACGCGTCATTTTCGTGTAGGCTGGGCTTGTATATTGAACCACTAGAAGTGTAACGGCCCGCTCACTAGTCACTGCCTCTTTCGTTGGATCGGCCAGGTTCCAACCATGCGGCTGGCCCATGCGCCGGCGTCGGCGGCGCGCGGAGGCCGGGCGCTGTACGAGCTGTACAGGGCGGCGAGCCGCGCGGCGGCGCCGGCGGTGCTCCTGTGGCGGCGGCTGCGAGGGCTGGAGCACCGGTCACGTTGGCCAGAGCGGCTGGGCCGGCCGTCGGTCGCGCGGCCTCGGCCAGGCTCGCCGCTCGTGTGGTTCCACGCCGTCTCCCTCGGCGAGGGAATGGCCGCGCTCCCGGTCGTCCGTCACTGCGCGCGCCTCCATCCCGGCCTCCCTATCCTCCTCACCACCACCACTCTCTCCGCCTTGTGAGTCCCACAATCACCATTGAGCATTTGAGCGGGCTATTTTATTTACATAGATGTGGTCAAGCTTTGAGTTCCCTTCTTTGTTTGATATAGCGAAGTGATAAAGGATTTGCTACCGGATGTTGTCATATATCAGGTGAGTTTGGAGATTGCTCCACACCTTCAGAGCTCTCTTTTATGCTAGAGTTATTTTATTTATTTCGAAACGTATGCTAGAGTTAATTTAGTGATGCCATATCTAGTTTAGATGATTGAAGAGGCGTTTGGTAACAGGAAATCATTTGATCTTGCCACATATGATAGATAATGAGCTCGTCTTGTAGCCTTGTAGCATTCCCAGGTGCTTATGCATGCAACTATACCTGTTCAGTGGCAAAAAGAACGGGATTCGTTAGCTCACTATTTAGTACGAGTTGGTGAAATGAGGGAATCCATCAAAATAATTCAACAAGCTGTAGAATAAATTTATAACTAAGAGAAAATGCAACCATCTATGTAAAATGCAGGTGCTTAGCAATCGCGTAGGTCATATCATTAAAAAAGGTTCAAAAAATTAAGGTGCTAATTTTGTAGCGTTGTTGCTTAACCTTATCCGGTACTTATGCATATAACTATCTGTAGAAAAGAGATAATATAACCATTTCGACACCCAGAAGTGGTAATTGTAATTGCTTTGTTCACCTCTCTCAAGAAAACTGTTTCTGCCTCAACATATGGCTAATGGAATTTGTTTGGTAATGATACTACTTTGTTCGGCTGTACCACCTAAACTTCATAAGATTCTGTTATGTCCACTTACTTTTGATTGTTAGGTTGCCTCTGTAAAGAAATATAAGAGCGTTGATAGTGAATTGTGTGATTATGCCTGTTTGTCCTTCTAAATTCTAATGATGCATTTGTTGAGTGTCTGTAGTTTGCACCTCTTGACTGTCCTGACGCAATAGAAAGTTTCATTGGATACTGGAAGCCAAGTTTGATACTTCTCATGGAAAGTGAATTGTGGCCAAACCTCATCATGTCTGCAGCAGAGAAAGGGGTGAGCAGTTCATTCATGATCTTGTGCATCACCTGCTCTCTGTTAATGATCTTTCCCGTATTCCAATTTCTAGAGTCTGGGCTGCCTTTTCAAAACTTCCTGCATGCTGTACATGAGCAGATTTTATTGCCTTGTGTTGTTCATTAGTATCTGCATCGTTCCCTAGCTAATTGTTTGTTATGAACATAACTGGCCTGCATATTTTCAGATTGCAGTGGCTCTTTTAAATGCCCGCATGTCACTGAAGTCGTTCAACCGTTGGTCTGTGCCTCTAGGGTTACCATTAGTCTCTCTGATGCTCTCTAAACTATCACTTGTTATCCCACTGGTAAGTAGTAGTAGAGGTTTAAGCCCTACTTTTATGTCGTACAACTGTTACCCCCATCAGCGTTCATTTTATCTGGTGCAGAGTACCATCCAGGCTGTTCGTTTTCAGTTGCTCCATACACCACCGTACAAAATCCATTTCGCTGGCGATTTAAAATATGGTATTTTCTGTTTATCTTTTTCTTTTCTAGTCATTCATCGTTTTGACTTTTGAGAATACATTTGGTAGTGAACCTACGAGTGGCACAATTCTAAAGGTAATCTCAGGAGCTTGAAAAGATGACCCTGTTCACAAGTGAAGTGATTTATTGTGACTCATGATTTACCTAGCTGTCGGTGATGTTGAGGTTCGGGAGAAAGAGTTGAATACAATCAAAGATCTGCAGCGGCAGTTCAATGATAGGCCCATCTGGATGGCAGCTTCAATTCACAGAGGTGAAGAGGAAGGTAAGCACACCAGAAGTGCACCTTTTTGCTATTAAGTGCACCAATATAATTTGTTGTGCATCTGCCGTTCCAGTGA
This sequence comes from Triticum urartu, assembly GCF_003073215.2. Classification (NCBI taxonomy): domain Eukaryota; kingdom Viridiplantae; phylum Streptophyta; class Magnoliopsida; order Poales; family Poaceae; genus Triticum; species Triticum urartu. Next base: position 255,428,999 of record NC_053024.1, read on the forward strand.
ACTGTGCGCTCAATCAACTATATGGTGGCCCCCTGCTAGCCTAACCTCTTTGCTGACTTCCTTACAGTCTCCAAGTACAAGTTTATCCATTGCTAAGTGCTATTCAAGTCATGAAATCAACATTAAGTAAAATACCTCACATGATGAATATATTCATGCAATCTTCACATGGCCAATCAAGGGGTCAGAATTGCAAGTTTTAAATGTTTGACAGCTGTTTACGAAGGGGACTTGGATTAGGAATGGGGAGTAGATAAGCAGATTGCCTTTGCGAGCTGTTATGTTCATGGAATATGCCTTCAATATATTTAAGATTGCCTAGTCAACAAAGACTTCTGTACTCTCCAGGTTGCCAAAATTTATAATTATAATTGTCTCTGTTCTTGGGCCCGCCTATCATTTCGTATCTTCTGTCCTTTCCTTCAGTTTTCCTACCATTCTCGTAGTACACCAATCATGGAAAAGGACCTTGCACAGTGTTTTTTTGTGAAGCAACGTAAAAGAATTCATTTCCTAGGTCATAATGGCAGTGTTCTCAACATAAAACGATTCCTTGAGGCTACCTTAACTTTATTTTTGTTTTTCAGTCATTCTCCGCGTTCATGACGAGTTAATCAAGGCGTATCCTTCGCTACTTTTAATTCTCGTGCCAAGACATCCTCAGGACATCAAGAATGTTTCTTTGGTATGTTAATGGTGCCTTTTCGTACCCCTTCTATTTTACCCTGTTTGGTGTATGAGCCAGTTCCCGAGTACAACGTTAGTTATTTGGCTACTTACCAGTTTTCTAATACTTTCTCCATTCCAAAATGTAAGTAGTTTTAGACATTGACTCTCCAAGTTGATACTTTGAACAGTATTTTTTTACGATATGTATGTTGTGTAAAGCAAAAGTTTATATACAATATGGAAATATATTTCACAATGGATCTAATCATACTAATTAGGCTTTGTAAATGCTACCAGTTCTTTTCCTATAAATATGGTCAAACTTTTAAAAGTTTGACTTGGACAAATGCTTAAACTGCTTACAATTTGGAGTGAAGTAAGTATCATATCTTGTTGGTTATTAAAAAATCAAATGATTGTAAATATACTTAAGATGAGGAGCAAGTGTTATGGGAGTTACTCTGTTTACTGTATAAGGCTCGAGTACTGTGAATAACAGAACTGTGCACGTCTTGAAGTTTGATAGTTTTTCTAAAGCATGAAAAGCAGACAACTGAGCATTGCCAAGTTAGTTAGGTGTGTCAGTGGATGCCCAGCCCACTTGCTTTCATATTGTGAACTCCACGGGGAGCTCAGGGTTGCCTCTCGTTCTTTATGAAAAACAAACAAAGAGGCTACTCCCTGTAGTTCTAGTGTTATTATTTTTAAAGCATAAAGAGCATGTGATACATTTTAATGTAAACTTGGTACTACAATAGGCCTGAACCATATCTTTGTATACAATTTCTTGCAGGCACTGAAAAAACAAAAGGTCAATTTTGTGCTGAGGTCAACAATGGAATTGGTGTCTATAAACACTAGGGTATACGTGGTTGATACTCTAGGTTTGTGTAATCTCTCCATCGGAAAGTTTGTGCATTATTTCTGTGCAGATTATGTATATCCGTTTGAACTATTAGTTAATGGCAGAAAATATGATGGTAAGCAGGGGAATTAAGAATGCTCTACAGGGTCACTCCAATAGCAGTTGTGGGAGGCTCATTTTTACCTAGCTTGTCTGGCCATAATTTTTCCGAGGCTGCTGCAGCTGGTTGTGCTGTTCTAACTGGTAAGGCAAAGGTATCTACCTATTTGAGCTTGCATCGTTTCTTTGGCCAAATCAGAGCGTATAGAGTTTGACGATTTGCACTGGCTTTCAGGTCCCCATGTTGGACATTTCTATCATATGCTGGTTGAAATGTGGCAAATAAATCCTCTAGCTGTCAAGCAGGTGACAAGTTGTTCTGTAACTTCCCATTTATTTAAGGGGTCCCTTTACTGAAACATAACTATGGCGCATCATTTGCATTGTTTATTGAATGACTTGCTCCTGCACACCACTAACCAATGCCGAGGGTAGTTCGATCATGCATAGTGGTACTTTCTTGGTTGGCTTTCTTTCTATTTGGGAAATTTGTTAGGAAGTAATATTAATGTTTAATAACAGGGTAAAAGCCCACGGACTGCTCTTTAGGCACAAGATCTTGTGATCGGGCCTATCGGTGAAGGCTGGTCTTTTCACTCCTCCCACTCCAGCTAGAAAACTGATGCCAATGTTCTTGCCAGTTGACAGGAGAAGCTGAACTGCTGGAGGTGCTAAAAGAACTGCTTAGCGATTCCAAAGCTCTAGAAGCACGTCAAGGAGCTGCAAAAGATGCATTTTCCATCATGTCGCATGGAGTTGTGAACCGTGTATGGAATCTGGTCTCCAGGTTCGCCATGGACGCCCAACAGAAACGTGGAATAGTTGATTAAAGTCTCCGTAAGTCCCCCACTGTGTGTGCATGTAACATTCTTTTGTACTGATGATACCAACAATTAACACATTTGTGTCTGCCAGTGGATTTCTTCAGGGGCTCCTTCAGAATGCATGGCGACCCTCTCTCTCTCTCTCTCTCAAGCCGGGGGTCACAATAATTTCTTCGTACAACCTGTTTTGCAGTTTTCATATGATAGTAGTACTACCGAACATCACATGTCTGCTGAGTGGTGACAAAGGAGACAGATCTCAAATTATAGGCAACCCAACTAGTCCTACAGTCGCTTCAAGGAACGCCGGAACAGTATCCCCATCCTAGTTTTCTCTATTCTGTTCGCTTTACTCCTATCTCAGCATTCTAGCAGTATGTTTCTGGAAAATTCTTCTGGGCCTCCTGTTATTCTTATCCCATGACTCGTGGTTGCAATTCTCATATGCCGTAGACCTGTGTCGGTTGATCGTCTGTCAAGTCGTCGCATATATTTTGAAATGAGACCCAAATTTAGTTCAGGAAGGTGGCAGATTGGCAGTTAACTGCACATGATTGATCTTCTGCCATGTGCATGAGCATGACCTTTGTCCTTTTTAAGCTTGTAATAACAATGCTTTATTGGTGGCATTGTACTATCGTGCAGTTTCAGAAAGGAACGGAAATGGCAAACGTATGACCAGTCTGCAGATTAGCACGAGCTGGCTGCCCCCATTTCATTGCGCAACGCGCAGTGCGTGCTTTAACTGCCTGTCCGCATGGAAAAGATCAAGGCCAAGATGTTCCAGTTCGATCTATTTAATCCAATCACCCGCCCCCCTGTTTCGTTACAATCCAACCACCCCAACACCAACCATTTGATGTCTCCACTATCGTCACCTTTTGGCTTACTTGTTCACGTGTTGCTGTTGGATTCAACTTTTTTTTGAGGGAGTTGTTGGATTCAATTTCATTGCTCGCACTAAACCTCCAGCCCTTCCTAAAAAAAAACTCCTAGCCCTAACACCTTGTCCTGGGACATCTCTAACAAATATCCTGAAACTGAAAATTGAGGAGCAAAAGTGATATTTGGGCCAAAAAGAGCCAACTAGTAGACCCCCTAAACACAAAACTTTACTAAATTTGAGTTTTTGACCCCCCCCCCCACACACACAAAGCTTTCCTCCCTCTCTCTCAATTTTAGTTTGCGTCAGCTCGGCTGACTCCCCCGCCGCACCCTTGGACACTAGCGCCAGCGTCGGAGACCCATCGATGGCCATGAATTCGGCAGTGCAGCCACCAAAAAGGCAGCATCAGGAGAGAAATCTCATTAGCAACAAAGCGTCGACGACGGTCGTTGACAGTCCCTCCGTCGGCCAACGGAAAAGGTGACAGTCAACGTGGTGACACTGACGAAGAAAAAGAAGAATGTGGCCGCCTATTGCTTCCCCCTTCGACTTGCTGCGGCTCCGACGACTGCTACCCCACCTCTTGTTGCCACACCGGCAACCCCTCCACCGCAGGCGGCCGAGGATGGGATGGATTCGAATGCTACGACCTGCGACGACGACATGCTCGAGGAAATGCCCAAAAGGTAAAAAATGCCTCTTTTCGTTATTGTTTGCATTTTGCTTAGTATACTGATGCATTCTTCGGTATTGATTGCTAGGTTCCTCCTTTACTTTTGTAGTGAGCAAATGAACAATGATGCCCAATATTTCATGAATGAATTGAATTCAAGTCACACACTTGGGCTCAATGACATTGTGATGACTATGCCATATAACCAAACGAGAGATGTTGAGATGATGGACGAGGAGATCGGTGAGAGTCAAGTGAAGAGGAAGCCGAGGACGGGCAACTACAAGATCGATGAAGGCAAAGCTTTGTGTGAAGCTTGGATCAACGTCTCTCTCGATGCCACGATCGGTGCCGACCAAACAAAGGAGCAACATTGCGCCCATCCCCTCTAGCCGCACAATCGGTTCTCTTAGTCATCTTTGGGGTAACATCCAAGAGCAACACAACCGGTGGGCCGTTGTGTGGGGCAAGTAAACTTGTAGCCGACAAGTGGAATGCCCACCTACCAATACGAGGAAGCAATGCAAGCTATTTATGAAGAAAGGAACAACAAAAACCATAGCAAACTGTTTGGTTTCCACCATTGCTATACCGAGCTTGATGGACATGACAAGTGGATAAAAAGAAATTTTGAAGTGAAGGAGAGGACTTTGTAGAGAACCCGACTACTACTCTTGTGCATCTAGATGCAGGAAAGCATGCAAATCAAGTCAAGAGGAGCGGTGGTGTTGGAGCTTACAAGGAAGAGTTGATTGCAATGGTGGATTCATAAAGTGCTTTGGTGACCGAATGCAAAGAAAAGAATATGAATTGTTCTATTAGATGAAGGCCATGGAGGAGAAGTGGAGGGCAATGGCCACAACTGAGGATACAAAGGTGCTTGCGGAGGAGAAAAGGCTTGAGATTGAGATGAAAAGGCTTGAAATGGAGGAGGTGGAGAACAAGAAATTGCTTGACATTGAGGTGCAAAAGCTAGCAATGGTGTCTGACGAGCGAAATGAGAAGAGGGTGGCCAGGGACAGTATTGTTATGTTTATGAATCCTAGCAAGATGGACAAGATAGAGAGAAGATTTTGGGAGCTTACTTGTGGCAACATCATGGCCAAGGCGTTTGGTGGCGATCGTTCAGGCGGCGGCAGTAGTGTTGTGTGAGCCTATTTGAACTATGATGACATTTGATCCACTGTGTGTTGGTGGTTTTTTGAGTGAACTTGCTCGTTCGTTGACTTTGGCGCAAAATATGGTTATGTCCGATGGATTTGTTAAACTATATTTATGCTTGTAGTTCAATTGTGATGTGATGTATTCAAATTCTCTACTTTGTGTTCAAAATTTGATCAATTTATTAGAATAGTTTGAGCAATGGGTTTAAACATTTGTGAAACCAAAATTTATACAATAGGGGAACTGCTAGCTCCGGAGTAGTGATCTTCCTAAAAAAAGTAAAGTAGGATAGAGAGGACCTTTGTAGCTTTAGTATAGGATTTGCTAGAGATGCTCCTACGACTCATTGCATCAACCCACCTTCCCGTGAAAAACACACACTCTCCGACACTATCTTCACTATGAGTCCATTTTGCCTAATTGGTTCCCTTTATGCTTGGAGATCATTAGTTATGTGATAGTGGCGATAACCTCGCTTGAAACCCTAAACCTGTAATATTTTTTACTTAAGTCACTGGTCCTCAGCTTTATCTTGCCTTCACTCCACGTCGACTCTAGATTAATCATGCATCCTAGCATCGTCGACTCAAGTTGACGGAGCGGAGAAATGCGAGGTGGAGTCTCAATCATGGATCTAAGTGAACCGAGAAATAGTTATTTCTAAGTCCATCAAGCTACACATGATTTCTAAAATTTGCTTTTTGCTCAACCCATGTTGGACAAAGAATCAACAAGTGTGATCACCAACTTAGAAATAAACATCGTCTCCTGAGCATTTTTGGAAACAGGTCTCAATCGACCAATACTTAAGGATTTCACGGTTGATCGATCTTGTCGCGGGATTTAATGCCAATGTGAGGAAGATTCGAACTCGATTTCACGGTTTTTAATGCCAATCTTGTTGCGGGATTCAAACTTGATTTCACCGTGAAATCCTTAAGTATTGGTCAAGCGTGAAATCCTTAAGTTTTGCTTGTGGCTTCCATGCCATTTGACTTTGATTTAGGCTGCCTTTGGCATTGCGGTGAATTCACTTAATCCCGTTTGCTTCACCTGTTTCTCCCTATTTTAATGTTTGTTTGACCCACTTTTGCTTACGGCTGTGTCAAAAAAGAAATTCATTACAGATTACAAAATAAAAATATGCACAACACAATGGTTCAGCAAGCATAAACGGACCCTGATAAGTACCTGACGTGTGGCACGAGCACATGGCAACTCCGAACATTTTTATGGCAAGTTTAGTGACACGAGGATGGCAACTTTAGTTGTCAAACATGACAATTTTTATGCTTCAATTTATTTTTGACACAAACTTACCATATGTCATTGAATTCTGCAATCCTTGCGTGACTGAAATTGCCATTGAAAAAGATCAAGACCAGAGTGCCACGCATCTGGTATGACACTTATCATTTGGGTAAATAAATCCTTGATGAGGATCTTGCACTCTAAGACTAGCAATTCCAACAAAGAAATTACTTAGCCGAACGTGCTTTTAGGAGTGTATATGTTCATCAAAACTACACGTTAAACATGTGGCTTGACCCTTCGGGTTTCGAAGCAACGGCCAAGCCAACGGCAACGGGACACACCACCGAGAGACCCCAATCCCATGCTGCTCTCCCAGTCTCCAGCCGCTACCCATCCGCAGCTTCCCACCTCCTCCCGCCGCACGCGCCGCTCGGCACAGCCATGCCCGCGCGGCGCGGCCGCCGAGTCGCTCCTCCCTCGCGGGCTGCGGCCGGAGTCGCTGCCGCGCCACGTGGCGGTGGTGATGGACGGGAACTCGCGGTGGGCGCGCGCGCGGGGCATGCCGCCGGCGTTCGGGCACGAGGCCGGGCGGCGCGCGCTGGTGGAGACGGTGCGGCTCTCCCGCGCCTGGGGCATCCGCGAGCTCACCGCCTTCGCCTTCTCCCACGAGAACTGGAGCCGCCCCAAGGTAGCACATCACACCTGACCTGGCCGCGCGCGCGCGCGTTTTTGCCGGCTCCCTCCGGCCTCCGCCCTGAGCTTGACGGTTCTTGGAATTTGCAGGCGGAGGTTGACTTCCTGATGGGGCTGTTCGAGCGGGTGATCCACGACAGCGTCGCCGAGTTCTTGAGGTACGCACGCCAGCCAGTCCGCCGTAGATTAATGGCCTCACATTTTGGCCGTCTCTATTGCCATTCTGATAAGATGCACCCGAGCACTCCGCTCCATGTGCCGGCCGGCTCCGGCAGATGAATTAACGCACTAATCTAACTGATAACCACTAAGATTACGGCTGAAGAACAGCCCGATTTCTACTCTAGCACTGATGGGTTACTGTTTTGTGCAGGGACGGAATTCGCCTACGTGTGATCGGCGACTGCTCGAGGCTGCCGGCGTCTCTGCGGAGGACGGCAAGGGACGCCGAGGAGGCAACGAGGGACAACTTGCAGCTCGACCTGACGCTGGCGATCAGCTACAGCGGGCGAAGGGACATAGTGCAAGCCTGCCGGAGCCTCGCCCAGAAGGTGCGCGGCGAGCTGCTCAGGCCGGAGGACATCGACGAGTCGCTGTTCGCCGGCGAGCTGGAGACGAGCCGCGGCACCGAGCTCCCGTGCCCCGACCTGCTCATCCGGACCAGCGGTGAGCTGCGGCTGAGCAACTTCTTGCTGTGGCAGTCGGCCTACTCGGAGCTCTTCTTCACCGACACCCTGTGGCCGGACTTCGGGGAGGCTGACTACCTCGAAGCGCTGTGCTCCTTCCAGAGCAGAGACAGGCGGTTTGGCCGGAGGAATCCGTAGCGCAAGGCCACCAAAACTTGGTGTTTTTAGAAGCTTTAGTGCATGACTCACTTGATCAGTAGGTACATTGGGCAGATAAGGGCATTTCTAGCAGATCTCTTCTGGGTAAACTGTCAAAAGTGCTCCTTATTCCACTTTACTTTTTTAGGGATATCACTATTTTGCAGCTAGCAGACCCCCTATAATTTTAGTCTTTAACAAAAAATTCAAACACATCTTTTAAACATAAATTCATTTCAAACACACATTTAAAGTAATAATAGCATAATTCCATAACTTCTAGACGTTAATATCGTACGTACTACTCATCATCGCCTAAACCAAGAACATCAACAGTGCAATAGCTCTCACCAAAAAAGAGAGCTGCAAATGATCCGTCGGCCGATGAGCAGCCCGAGCCATGGACTCAAGAGGAATGCCCGGTTCCTTTGTTCCCGTTGCCTTGGAAGCTTTTATCCCATATGCTCAGACCACATATGCTCCAACCACATTGCGAAGATCAGCTCGTCGCATGGCAATGAAGAGCAGGATCTTTTGAACTTGCTATCTGCAGTGTTGAGAGTGTATTTTGTATGAACTTGATGACAGTGAGAGTGTATTGTGTATGAACTTCATGAAAGACGTAGTTCAGTTGCAATGACGAGTTTAAAATAAAAGGCAGCAACTTGCAACCATGTGTAGTGCGGTTGCAGCGATGAGTGGTGGTTTGTAGCAACTGTGGTATGTGTGTGTGTGTGCTGTAGGTAGCTGGTTGCAACTTCATTGGCCAAGGGTTGCAACAACAGTGGCTCAGGGTAGAGGGTTGCAACAATGACATAGCCTTGCAACGTCACTGGTGTGCCCCGATCTCACGTTGACGTCGATGGGAGAAAAGAGCCGAGATGGAAGAAATAGAGTTGGGGTAGAGTCGGTCAAGCGGCTGAGGGGGGAAAGAAAAAGATGCGCGCCAGGGAGGGATAAGGAAAGACTATGCATGGGTTCCACCAAGGCACATGGTGTCCACGGGCGGTCGTCGACGCGATAACGCCATCGCCCTAGTGATTCCAAATATTTACCTATTTCAAACACTGCCTAACTACCCCTTGCCCAAGTATAAGTCGTATCCTTCAAACTTAGGGTTATATGTTTTTGACTGCATAATTTGCGACATATTTTTCGGCAAATCAAATTTGACATGGGTTTGTATGCATAGTCTATGTTGTATCTCGTCCATGGTCCATGGGATGGCAAAACCCAATTGATCTCAGACTTGACAAAGGAATGTTTCCCTATGAAGCATGAGCCGAGAAAGAAAAACATCACCGGAGGTGAAGGGAACCGCTCCATGAGAAGGAAATAATAGCCTACAATATCTCCAGACCGACCCGCTCAGATCCGAGAGAAGATGAGAGATAAGCACTAACACAATAGGCTTGTTGAAAATAAAGGATTTTGTGGACATAATCTAGCGAGATCGGAAAGGGTAAGAAGGGGTTTATTGGACTCGAAGAAGGATGACCACGAACTTTCGACATCGGTCCAACGTTCAATCCCCATCCGATGGTCAAAAGGGAAGAGTAAAGACTAGATCCAGGAAGCATAGAACTAGGGAGGTTATTGGAGAGGGCGTTACTTGACAAATCTTTGGTGGAGTTGAAGCCGAGAGAGGACAGGGTTGTAGCAGCACCAAGAACAATCGCGAACAACGCTCGTCGGAGCCTCCAAAACGACAATTTGCACCCAAAACAAGCCATGTAGGATGAAAACCAAAGTGGATATACAAGTGAACGAACGAGGCCGAGCCACTATTCCCTTCCTTTCTAACTGGACAAGCCAACGGAGGTGAAGTGGAGAGGGCGTTGTCTGGGAGGGGGTGAGGACAGGAGTTGAGAACAGAGAGGGGTGGAGGAGAGAGAAAGAGAAAGGTGGGAATCCCCCCATTTGTTCTAACATATGACATGTACATATTGCAATACTTGATGAGAAGTATGGATACACATGTTTTGTACAAGAACAAAACTAGGTTGTACGGCCTGGGTTGTGAGTGGCATGTTGTTCTCATGTGTTATATGGTTTTTTTCTTCTCAGCCTCGTAGTTCTAATTTTTCTTCCCGACACATGCGAAAATTCACATTTTTATCAAAACTCATGGCCTCAACATCAGTTCTTTTGCTCTTATTCCCCCCTCTCGTTTTTTTGGAATTCATCTATTTACCCTCGACCCATAAGTTTCGGTGAGTTCATGCCGTGTAGTATCAAGGCGTACAGAAACTAAACTAACGGGTAGGGAGTGTGACAACGACATAGTCTTGCAACGTGACTTGTTCACCTCGATGTTGCATTAAGGTGGATGTGAGAAGAGAGGTGGTGAGAAGAAGAAGAAGAGTTGAGGAAGAACCGGGCAAGCGCCCGACGGGGAAAGAAAAATATGTGGACCAGATTCTTCTAGAGATGATAAGGAAAGAGTGAGTGCAGGGCCATGGAGGCACATTGCGCGCAAGAGCAGTGCTCGACACGAGTGCATCATCACCCAGCGATTCCGAACATTTACCTTTGGGGGGGGGGCATTTACCTATTTTGAATCCTTGCGCAATTGTCAGTCTTACTATTCTAAATTATGTTAGATGTTTTTTGTGTAGAGAATTAACGGTATATTTATTTATGGTCAATTCTGCGCACTTTATGTTGTCTCCTGTGTGGTATGCAGTCGCTCCAAGCTCATGCCATTATTTAAAATTAATAGGATAAATAGGTGGAAAATATGGATATACATATTCTGCACCAAAACAGAAACAACTTAGTACGACCTAAGTTGTGAGTAGCATATTGTTCTCGGGTGTAAAATTCGTTCTTTTATTGTCAATCTCACTTATCTAAATTTTCCCTGACATGCAGAATTTCACCTGTCCTCATAACTTGTAGCCCCAACCTCGGTTCTTTTGCCCAAATTCCCCCTCTTGCTCTGTTTTTTTGTTGTTGCAACTCATATATTTACCCCTAGTTGATCAGTTGAAAGGATCGATATAGTTGACTAGAGGGGGGGGGGGTGAATAGGCAACTAACAATTTTTAGCTTTTTTTACCAATTAAAACTTTGCATCAAAGTAGGTTGTCTAGATATGCAACTAGGTGAGCAACATATATGATGCAACAACAAAAAGCACACAGCAAGCAAGGGATGCAGCACAATATAAGCTTGCACAAGTAAAGGTATGAGATAACCAAGAGTGGAGCTGGTGGAGACGAGGATGTGTTACCGAAGTTCCTTCCCTTTGAGAGGAAGTACGTCTCCGTTGGAGCGGTGTGGAGGCACAATGCTCCCCAAGAAGCCACTAGGGCCACCGTATTCTCCTCACGCCCTCACACAATGCGAGATGCCGTGATTCCACTATTGGTGCCCTTGGAGGCGGCGACCGAACCTTTACAAACAAGGTTGGGGCAATCTCCACAACTTAATTGGAGGCTCCCAACGACACCACAAAGCTTCACCACAATGGACTATGGCTCCGCGGTGACCTCAACCACCCTAGGGTGCTCAAACACTCAAGAGTAACAAGATCCGCAAGGGATTAGTGGGGGGGAGGAATCAAATTTCTCTTGGTGGAAGTGTAGATCGAGGCCTTTTCAACCAATTCCTAGAGAATCAACAAGTTTGATTGGCTAGGGAGAGAGATCGGGCGAAAATGGAGCTTAGAGCAACAATGGAGCTTGGGGATGGAAGAGGTAGACAACTCGAAGAAGAAGACTCCCCTTATATAGAAATAGGACAAATCCAATCGTTACCCATTTACTCAGCCAGCGACATGCGGTACTACCGCAAGGGCCTGCGGTACTACCGTGGGGCACAACGGTACTACCGCTTGCGCGACAGGAGCTAGACCAGCCCTATTCCATTGAAGCAAAGAGAGGTAGAACCGCCCTTGCGGTACTACCGCAAGGCAGGGTTTGTCTGCGCTGGGAAGGCACAGACAAATAAAAATACATCCGTGGCTACTTCCGCTGAGTATCGATCAGTGCAAAACTCCGACACGGTACTACCGCATACAGGGAGCGGTACTACCGCGTAGGGCGCGGATGTAAAAAATTACATCCGCCCCTACTTCCGATCATGCTGCTGTGCCCGGCCCGAGGCCACGGTACTACCACGCCTGGGGAGTGGTACTACCGCAAGGGCCTGCAGTACTACCGCAACCCCGGCCGGTACTACCGTGGGTCTCTACGGTACTACTGCTCCCATGAGCAGTACTACCGCATGCCACAACACAACAATCACTACGAGTCCTTCATTTTGCCGAGACACGGATAAACGGTGGTTGCTCCAAAGAGGCAAAGGAAAGGTGGTGCAGAAGGAATAGATGTGTACGTGATGATTCCACCCAAAACTTTCCAAAGCGGACCCCCTCTTAATAGTACGACTTTCCTACGACTCAAATCCACCGAAAAGAAACGTAGGGAAAACTCTGTCTTCACTAGACTCCGAGGGGCAACGATGAAGGAAATATGCCCTAGAGGCAATAATAAAGTTATTATTTATATTTTCTTATATCATGATAAATTTTTATTATTCATGCTAGAATTGTATTAACCAGAAACTTAGTACATGTGTGAATACATAGACGAAACAGAGTGTCCCTAGTATGCCTCTACTTGACTAGCTCGTTAATCAAAGATGGTTATGTTTCCTGACCATAGACATGTGTTGTCATTTGATGAACGGGATCAGCTCATTAGAGAATTATGTGATGGACAAGACCCATCCGTTAGCTTAGCATTATGATCGTTTAGTTTTATTGCTATTGCTTTCTTCATGACTTATACATGTTCCTCTGAGTATGAGATTATGCAACTCACAAATACCGGAGGAACACCTTATGTGCTATCAAACATCACAACGTAATTGGGTGCTTATAAAGATGCTCTACATGTGTCTCCAAAGGTGTTTGTTGGGTTGGCATAGATCGAGATTAGGATTTGTCACTCCATGTATCGGAGAGGTATCTCCGGGCCCTCTCAGTAATGCACATCACTATAAGCCTTGCAAGCAATGTGACTAATGAGTTAGTTGTGGGATGATCCATTACGGAATGAGTAAAGAGACTTGCCGGTAACGAGATTGAACAAGGTATGATGATACCGACGATCGAATCTCGGGCAATTAACATACCGATGACAAAGGGAACAACGTATGTTGTTATGCGGTGTGACCAATAAAGATCTTCGTAGAATATGTAGGAGCCAATATGAGCATCCAGGTTCCGCTATTGGTTATTGACCGGTGATGTGTCTCGGTCATGTCTACATAGTTCTCGAACCCGTAGGGTCCGCACGCTTAACGTTCGATGACGATTTTGTATTATGAGTTATGTGATTTGATGTACCGAAGGTTGTTCAGAGTTCCGGATGAGATCACGGACATGACGAGGAGTCTCGAAATGGTCGAGCCATAAAGATCGATACACTGGAAGGCTATATTCGGACATCGGAAAGGTTCCGAGTGATTCGGGTATTTTTCGGAGTACCGGAGAGTTATGGGAATTCGCTGGGGGAAGTAGTGGGCCTTAATGGGCCATACGGGAAAGGAGAGAAGGGCCTCAAGGGGTAGCCGTGCGCCCCCCCATGGTGAGTCCGAATTGGACTAGGGAGGGGGCAGCGCCCCCTTTTCTTTCTTTCTCCCTCTCCTACTCCTTCCCTCTCTCCCCTGTTGGAAAAGGAAGGGGACTCCAACTAGGATTGGGAATCCTAGTTGGACTCCCCCTATAGGCGCGCCCCTCCTAGGCCGGCCTCCTCCTCCTCCCTCCTTTATATACGTGGGCAGGGGCACCCCAAAGGCACTCCAAGATTTGTCTTAGCCGTGTGCGGTGCCCCTCTCCACAGTTACACACCTCGATCATATCGTCGTAGTGCTTAGGTGAAGCCCTACGCCGGTAACTTCACCATCACCATCGCCACGCCGTCGTGCTGACGGAACTCTCCTTCGGCCTCAACTGGATCAAGAGCCCGAGGGACGTCATTGAGCTGAACGTGTGCTGAACGCAGAGGTGTCGTACGTTCGGTACTTGGATCGGTTGGATCGCGAAGACGTTCGACTACATCAACCGCGTTACTAAACGCTTCCGCTTTCGGTCTACGAGGGTACGTAGACACACTCTCCCCGCTCGTTGCTATCCATCTCCTAGATTACGTGATCGTAGGTAATTTTTTTGAAATACTACGTTCCCCAACTGTGGCATCCGAGCCAGGTCTATGCGTAGATGTTATATGCATGAGCAGAACACAAAGAGTTGTGGGCGATAATAGTCATACTGCTTACCAGCATGTCATACTTTGATTTGACGGTATTGTTGGATGAAGCGGCCCAGACCGACATTACATGACCGCGTTCATGAGACTGGTTCTACCGTCGTGCTTCGCACAGAGGTGGCTAGTGGGTGTCTGTTTCTCCAGCTTTAGTTGAATCGAGTGTGACTACGCCCAGTCCTTGTTGAAGGTTAAAACATCACACTTGACAAAAAATCATTTTGGTTTTGATGCGTAGGTAAGAACGGTTCTTGCTAGAAGCCCGTAGCAGCCACGTAAAACTTGCAACAACAAAGTAGAGGACGTCTAACTTGTTTTTGCAGGACATGTTGTGATGTGATATGGTCAAGACGTGATGAGATATAAATTGTTGTATGTGATGATCATGTTTTGTTAAAGTTATCGGCAACTGGCAGGAGCCTTATGGTTGTCTCTTTATTACATAAGATGCAAGCGCCATATAATTGCTTTACTTTATCGCTATGCGATAGCAATAGTTGCAAAAGCAATAGTTGGCGAGACGACCATGTGACGACACGTTGATAAAGATCAAGATGATGGAGATCATGGTGGCATGCCGGTGACGATGGAGATCATGACAGTACTTTGGAGATGGAGATCAAAGGCACAAGATGATGATGGCCATATCATGTCACATATTTTGATTGCATGTGATGTTTATCTTTTATGCATCTTATTTTGCTTAGTACGACGGTAGCATTATGAGATGATCCCTTACTAAAATTTCAAGGTATAAGTGTTCTCCCTGAGTATGCACCATTGCGACAGTTTTCGTGCTGAGACACCACGTGATGATTGAGTGTGATAAGCTCTACGTTCACATACAACGGGTGCAAGCCAGTTTTGCACATGCAGAATACTCGAGTTAAACTGGACGAGCCTAGCATATGCAGATATGGCCTCGAACACTAAGACCAAAAGGTCGAACGTGAATCATATAGTAGATATGATCAACATAGTGATGTTCACCATTGAAAGCTACTCCATCTCACGTGATGATCGGACATGGTTTAGTTGATATGGATCACGTGATCATTTAGATGACTAGAGGGATGTCTATCTAAGTGGGAGTTCTTTAGTAGTATGATTAATTGAACTTTAATTTATCATGAACTTAGTCCTGATAGTATTAGCATATCTATGTTGTAGATCAATAGCTCGCGATGTAGCTCCCCGTTTATTTTTGATATGTTCCTAGAGAAAAATAAGTTGAAAGATGATAGTAGCAATGATATGGATTAGGTCCGTGATCTGAGGATTATTCTCATTGCTGCATAGAAGAATTATGTCCTTGATGCACCGCTAGGTGACAGACCTATTGCAGGAGCAGATGCAGACGTTATGAACGTTTGGAAAAACTCGGTATGATGACTACTTGATAGTTTAGTGCACCATGCTTTATGGCTTAGAACCGGGACTTCAAAAATGTTTTGAATGCCATGGAGAATATAAGATGTTCCAAGAGCTGAAATTTGTATTTCAGACTCATGCCCGAGTCGAGAGGTATGAGACCTCTGACAAGTATTTTGCCTACAAGATGGAGGAGAATAGCTCAACCAGTGAGCATGTGCTCAGAATGTCTGAGTACTACAATCACTTGAATCAAGTGGGAGTTAATCTTCCAGATAAGATAGTGATTGACAGAGTTCTCTAGTCACTATCACCAAGTTATTAGAACTTCGTGATGAACTATAATATGTAAGGGATGACGAAAACGATTCTTGAGCTCTTCGCGATGCTGAAATCAGCGAAGGTAGAAATCAAGAAAAGCATCAGGTGTTGATGGTTGACAAGACCACTAGTTTCAAGTAAAAGGGCAAGGGAAAGAAAGGGAACTTCAAGAAGAACAGCAAGCAAGTTGCCACTCCCATGTAGAAGCCCAAAGCTAGACCCAAGCCTGAAACTGAGTGCTTCTACTGCAAAGGAAATGGTCACTGGAAGTGGAACTGCCCTAGATACTTGGCGGATAAGAAGGACGGCAAAGTGAACAAAGGTATATTTGATATACATGTTATTGATGTGTACTTTCCTAGTGTTTATAGCAACCCCTCAGTATTTAATACTGGTTCAGTTGCTAAGAGTAGTAACTCGAAACAGGAGTTGCAAAATAAACAGAGACTAGTTAAGGGCGAGGTGATGATGTGAGTTGGAAGTGATTCCAAGGTTGTTAAGATCACCATCGCACAATCCCTTTTCCTTCGGGATTAGTATTGGAACTAAATAAATGTTATTTGGTGTTTGCGTTGAGCATAAATATGATTGGATCATGTTTATTGCGATACGGTCATTCATTTTAATCAGAGAATAACTGTTGTTCTATTTACATGAATAAAACCTTCTATGGTCTTACATCCAATGTAAATGGTTTACTGAATCTCGATCACAATGATACACATAATATTGATGCCAAAAGATGCAAAGTTAATAATGATAGTGCAACTTATTTGTGGCACTGCCGTTTAGGTCATATTGGTGTAAAGCGCATGAATAAACTCCATACTGATTGGTTTTTGGAATCACTTGATTATGAATCACTTGATGTTTGCGAACCATGCCTCATGGGCAAGATGACTAAGACTTCGTTCTTCAGAACAATGGTGCGAGCTACAGACTTGTTGGAAATAATACATATTGATGTGTACGGTCCAATGAGTGTTGAGGCTCGCGGCGGGTGTTGGGGATATAACTATTAGGTATGACCCGCCCAGGAGGGGCCGGGTTATCCCTATGACGATTCATCATAATGAAGCCCAAGATCATATGGCGGTTCATAGATAGGCTTGGTAGAGGGCCCAGACCCGAAGGCGGCTTAAGGCCCATAGATATAAACTGCCATGTATGTAAACTTGTATTGTAAGGCATGTAAGAAAGGTCACCGAGCCGGACACATTGTATAAGCCAGCCGGGACTCTGTAGTCCGCTAGGGCGTCAACCCATGTATATAAGGGGACGACCTAGCTGCGGCTTAGGACAAGAAACAACAGATCGAGAGCTGGGTCAAGCGTATTCACTCCCTGCTCATCGAAACCCTAGCAATACCATCTACAAACTGGACTATGCTTTTGCCTTCATCGTAAGGGGCTGAACCAGTATAAAGTCCTCGTGTCCTTTGTCCTGATTAACCCCTTTAAGCTAACCTCATGGCAATGGCTCCATGACTAAGTCCTCACACTAGGACATCTTTCGTGACAATTCCACGACAGTTGGCACCCACCGTGGGGCTATCACACGATGGTTTCAAGTTCTTAGAGGGCAACGTCGAAGGGGTAAAGGGATACGCTATGGGCCGGATGACCAAGAGTCATCACGGCAAGATCTACATCAACGATGCAGGCTGGGACCCCGAGGCCGACTCAATTGAGTACGGGTATCGGGTCCCCTTCGGCGGAATTCACGTCTTCATTAGCAATATCGGCGAACCGGGCCCTGAGCCAGACATCTACACCGACATCATTGAGACGGCTCAGCGTGCGAGACCCGCCTGGGTTCGGCCTGCCATGAATCATGCCTTTGTGGGATTTATCCATGGAGTGGAATCTGAGGACAGATCGACATCTGGTGGTGAGACCATCGTTTACTCTGATGGCGAGTCATCCACCGGTGAGACAAAGTCATCGTATCAACTGCCAGACGGCCGGCTTGGGGGATGTTCCGATGGCGACAGTATTCCGGACCCATGTGAGCCGCCGAACCGGGTTGCAATCTTCATGGCCGGTACACAGCCCGTGCAACATTTATCAACGGCAGCAGAGTTGATTTACCGGTTAGCAGCGGCAGCGGCTGCCGGGGCAGGAGGCCCTGAGCGCCCACCGGCTCAAGTCTTAACAGACTTACTGGATAAGCTGACAGCACTGTTAACAGCGGTGGTTAACCCGGTGGATCAAGATCAACATAATGCGGCAATCACGAAAGTGCGTGATGAGATAGCACAGGCCAAGGAGGGGCTAAACGCATAAAATACCAGGGTGGCCGAGGAGCGGGCCGCTTTGGATGCTTAGGCACAACGGATTCAGTCACAATCTTACCGGCTCATGTTAAATCAGAATGCTTCCAATGAAATCATGAGGAGGAGGCATCAGACTCGTCTGCCTTCGGTTTATGAGGCAAGGAATCTCTTTAACACGCCAGGAGCAGGAACTAGTAACTCGGCAGTTGCAAATGAAGGAAATATGCCCTAGAGGCAATAATAAAGTTATTATTTATTTCCTTATATCATGATAAATGTTTATTATTCATGCTAGAATTGTATTATCCGGAAACATAATACTTGTGTGAATACATAGACAAACTAAACGTCACTAGTGTGCCTCTACTTGACTAGCTCGTTAATCGAAGATGGTTATGTTTCCTAACCATAGACATGTGTTGTCATTTGATTAACGGGATCACATCATTAGGGGAATGATGTGATTGACATGACCCATTCCATTAGCTTAGCACCCGATCGTTTAGTACGTTGCTATTGCTTTCTTCATGACATATACATGTTCCTATGACTATGAGATTATGCAACTCCCGTTTGCCGGAGGAACACTTTGTGTGCTACCAAACATCACAACGTAACTGGGTGATTATAAAGGAGCTCTACAGGTGTCTCCAAAGGTACATGTTGGGTTGGCGTATTTCGAGATTAGGATTTGTCACTCCGATTGTCAGAGAGGTATCTCTGGGCCCTCTCGGTAATGCACATCACATAAGCCTTGCAAGCATTGCAACTAATGAGTTAGTTGCGAGATGATGTATTACGAAACGAGTAAAGAGACTTGCCGGTAACGAGATTGAACTAGGTATTGAGATACCGACGATCGAATCTCAGGCAAGTAACATACCGATGACAAAGGGAACAAAGTATATTGTTATGCGGTCTGACCGATAAAGATCTTCGTAGAATATGTGGGAGCCAATATGAGCATCCAGGTTCCTCTATTGGTTATTGACCGGAGACATGTCTCGGTCATGTCTACATTGTTCTCAAACCCGTAGGGTCCGCACGCTTAACGTTACGATGACAGTTTCATTATGAGTTTATACATTTTGATGTACAGAAGTTTGTTCGGAGTCCCGGATGTGATCACAGACATGACGAGGAGTCTCGAAATGGTCGAGACATAAATATTGATATATTGGACGGCTATATTCGGACACCGGAAGTGTTCCGGGTGATTTCGAAGAAAACCGGAGTGCCGGAGGGTTACCGGAACCCCCCCGGGAGAAGTAATGGGCCTTATGGGCCCTAGTGGAGAGAGAGAGGGGCGGCCAGGGTGGGCCGTGCGCCCCCTTCCCCTCTGGTCCGAATTGGACTAGGAGAGGGGGGGGGGGCGGCACCCCCCTTTCCTTCTCCCTCTCCCCCTTCCTTTCCCCCTCCCAGTAGGAGTAGGAAAGAGGGGAGTCCTACTCCTACTAGGAGGAGGACTCCTCCTCCTTGGCGCGCCCCAAGGGCCGGCCGGCCTCCCCCCTTGCTCCTTTATATACGGGGGCAGGGGGGCACCTCTAGACACACAAGTTGATCTTCGTGATCGTTCTCTTAGCCGTGTGCGGTGCCCCCCTCCACCATACTCCTCGATAATATTGTAGCGGTGCTTAGGCGAAGCCCTGCGACGGTAGAACATCAAGATCGTCACCACGCCGTCGTGCTGACGGAACTCTTCCCCGACACTTTGCTGGATCGGAGTCCGGGGATCGTCATCGAGCTGAACGTGTGCTAGAACTCGGAGGTGCCGTAGTTTCGGTGCTTGATCGGTCGGGCCGTGAAGACGTACGACTACATCAACCGCATTGTCATAACGCTTCTGCTTTCGGTCTACAAGGGTACGTAGACAACACTCTCCCCTCTCGTTGCTATGCATCACCATGATCTTGCGTGTGCGTAGGAATTTTTTTGAAATTACTACGTTCCCCAACAGTGGTATAGAGCCAGGTTTTATGTGTTGATGTTATTTGCACGAGTAGAACACAAATGAGTTGTGGGCGATATAATTCATACTGCTTACCAGCATGTCATACTTTGGTTCGGCGGTATTGTTGGATGAAGCGGCCCGGACCGACATTACGCGTACGCTTACGCAAGACTGGTTCTACCGACGTGCTTTGCACATAGGTGGCTGGCGGGTGTCAGTTTCTCCAACTTTAGATGAACCGAGTGTGGCTACGCCCGGTCCTTGCGAAGGTTAAAACAATACTAACTTGACAAACTATCGTTGTGGTTTTTGATGCGTAGGTAAGATTGGTTCTTGCTTAAGCCCGTAGCAGCCACGTAAAACTTGCAACAAACAAAGTAGAGGATGTCTAACTTGTTTTTGCAGGGCATGTTGTGATGTGATATGGTCAAGACATGATGCTAAATTTTATTGTATGAGATGATCATGTTTTGTAACCGAGTTATCGGCAACTGGCAGGAGCCATATGGTTGTCGCTTTATTGTATGCAATGCAATTGCCCTGTAAAGCTTTACTTTATCACTAAGCGGTAGCGATAGTCGTAGAAGAATAAGATTGGCGAGACAACAACTATACTATGATGGAGATCAAGGTGTCACGCCGGTGACGATGGTGATCATGACGGTGCTTCGAAGATGGAGATCACAAGCACAAGATGATGATGGCCATATCATATCACTTATATTGATTGCATGTGATGTTTATCTTTTATGCATCTTATCTTGCTTTGATTGACGGTAGAATTTTAAGATGATCTCTCACTAATTATCAAGAAGTGTTCTCCCTGAGTATGCACCGTCGCGAAAGTTCTTCGTGCTGAGACACCATGTGATGATCGGGTGTGATAGGCTCTACGTTCAAATACAACGGGTGCAAAACAGTTGCACACGCGGAATACTCAGGTTATACTTGACGAGCCAAGCATATACAGATATGGCCTCGGAACACAGAGACCGAAAGGTCGAGCGTGAATCATATAGTAGATATGATCAACATAGTGATGTTCACCAATGAAACTACTTCGTCTCACATGATGATCGGACATGGTTTAGTTGATTTGGATCACGTGATCACTTAGAGGATTAGAGGGATGTCTATCTAAGTGGGAGTTCTTTAGTAATATGATTAATTGAACTTAAATTTATCATGAACTTAGTACCTGATAGTATCTTGCTTGTTTATGTTTGATTGTAGATAGATGGCCTGTGCTGTTGTTCCGTTGAATTTTAATGCGTTCCTTGAGAAAGCAAAGTTGAAAGATGATGGTAGCAATTACACGGACTGGGTCCGTAACTTGAGGATTATCCTCATTGCTGCACAGAAAAGTTACGTCCTGGAAGCACCGCTGGGTGCTAGGCCTGCTGCTGATGCAACTGATGACGTTAAGAACGTTTGGCAGAGCAAAGCTGATGACTACTCGATAGTTCAATGTGCCATGCTTTACGGCTTAGAATCGGGTCTTCAACGACGTTTTGAACGTCATGGAGCATATGACATGTTCCAAGAGTTGAAGTTAATATTTCAAGCAAATGCCCGGATTGAGAGATATGAAGTCTCCAATAAGTTCTATAGCTGCAAGATGGAGGAGAACAGTTCTGTCAGTGAACATATACTCAAAATGTCTGGGTATAATAATCACTTGATTCAATTGGGAGTTAATCTTCCAGATGATTGCGTCATTGACAGAATTCTCCAATCACTTCCACCTAGCTACAAGAGCTTCGTGATGAACTATAATATGCAAGGGATGGACAAGACAATTCCCGAGCTCTTTGCAATGCTGAAAGCTGCGGAGGTAGAAATCAAGAAGGAGCATCAAGTGTTGATGGTCAACAAGACCACTAGTTTCAAGAAAAAGGGTAAAGGGAAGAAGAAGGGGAACTTCAAAAAGAACAACAAGCAAGTTGCTGCTCATGAGAAGAAACCCAAATCTGGACCTAAGCCTGAAACTGAGTGCTTCTACTGCAAGCAGACTGGTCACTGGAAGCGGAACTGCCCCAAGTATTTGGCAGATAAGAAGGATGGCAAGGTGAACAAAGGTATATATGATATACATGTTATTGATGTGTACCTTACTAATGCTCGCAGTAGCACCTGGGTATTTGATACTGGTTCTGTTGCTAATATTTGCAACTCGAAACAGGGACTACGGATTAAGCGAAGATTGGCTAAGGACGAGGTGACGATGCACGTGGGAAATGGTTCCAAAGTCGATGTGATCGCGGTCAGCACGCCACCTCTACATCTACCTTCGGGATTAGTATTAGACCTAAATAATTGTTATTTGGTGCCAGCATTGAGCATGAACATTATATCTGGATCTTGTTTGATGCAAGACGGTTATTCATTTAAATCAAAGAATAATGGTTGTTCTATTTATATGAGTAATATCTTTTATGGTCATGCACCCTTGAAGAGTGGTCTATTCTTATTAAATCTCGATAGTAGTGACACACATATTCATAATGTTGAAGCCAAAAGATGCAGAGTTGATAATGATAGTGCAACTTATTTGTGGCACTGCCGTTTAGGTCATATCGGTGTAAAGCGCATGAAGAAACTCCATACTGATGGACTTTTGGAACCACTTGATTATGAATCACTTGGTACTTGCGAACCATGCCTTATGGGCAAGATGACCAAAACACCATTCTCCGGTACTATGGAGAGAGCAACGGATTTGTTGGAAATCATACATACAGATGTATGTGGTCCGATGAATGTTGAGGCTCGTGGCAGATATCGTTATTTTCTCACCTTCACAGATGACTTAAGCAGATATGGGTATATCTACTTAATGAAACATAAGTCTGAAACATTTGAAAAGTTCAAAGAATTTCAGAGTGAAGTTGAAAATCATCATAACAAGAAAATAAAATTCCTACAATCTGATCGTGGAGGAGAATATTTGAGTTACGAGTTTGGTGAAACAATGCGGAATAGTTTCGCAACTCACGCCACCCGGAACACCACATCGTAATGGTGTGTCCGAACGTCGTAATCGTACTTTACTAGATATGGTGTGATCAATGATGTCTCTTACTGATTTAACGCTATCGTTTTGGGGTTATGCTTTAGAGACGGCCGCATTCACGTTAAATAGGGCACCATCAAAATCTGTTGAGACGACGCCTTATGAACCGTGGTTTGGCACGAAACCAAAGCTGTCGTTTCTAAAAGTTTGGGGCTGCAATGCTTATGTGAAAAAGCATCAACCTGATAAGCTCGAACCCAAATCGGAGAAATGTGTCTTCATAGGATATCCAAAGGAAACTATTGGATACACCTTCTATCACAGATCCGAAGGCAAGACTTTTGTTGCTAAATTCGGAAACTTTCTAGAGAAGGAGTTTCTCTCGAAAGAAGTGAGTGGGAGGAAAGTAGAACTTGATGAGGTAACTGTACCTGCTCCCTTATTGGAAAGTAGTACATCACAGAAACCGGTTTCTGTGACACCTACACCAATTAGTGAGGAAGCTAAAGATGATGATCATGAAACTTCAGAACAAGTTACTACTGAACCTCGTAGATCAAGCAGAGAAAGATCCACACCAGAGTGGTACGGTAATCCTGTTCTGGAAGTCATGCTACTAGATCATGATGAACCTACGAACTATGAAGAAGCGATGGTGAGCCCAGATTCCGCAAAATGGCTTGAAGCCATGAAATATGAGATGGGATCCATGTATGAGAACAAAGTGTGGAGTTTGGTTGACTTGCCCAAAGATCAGCAAGCAATTGAGAATAAATGGATCTTCAAGAAGAAGACTGACGCTGACGGTAATGTTACTGTCTACAAAGCTCGACTTGTCGCAAAAGGTTTTCGACAAGTTCAAGGGATTGACTACGATGAGACCTTCTCACCTGTAGCGATGCTTAAGTCTGTCCGAATCATGTTAGCAATTGCCGCATTTTACGATTATGAAATTTGGTAGATGGATGTCAAAACTGCATTCCTGAATGGATTTCTGGAAGAAGAGTTGTATATGATGCAGCCGGAAAGTTTTGTCGATCCAAAGGGAGCTAACAAAGTGTGCAAGCTCCAGCGATCCATTTATGGACTGGTGCAAGCCTCTCGGAGTTGGAATAAATGCTTTGATAATGTGATCAAAGCATTTGGTTTTGTACAGACTTTTGGAGAAGCCTGTATTTACAAGAAAGTGAGTGGGAGCTCTGTAGCATTTCTGATATTACATGTAGATGACATATTACTAATCGGAAATGATATAGAATTTCTGGATAGCATAAAGGGATACTTGCATAAGAGTTTTTCAATGAAAGACCTCGGTAAAGCTGCTTACATATTGGGCATTAAGATCTATAAAGATAGATCAAGACGCTTAATTGGACTTTCACAAAGCACATACCTTGACAAAGTTTTGAAGAAGTTCAAAATGGATCAAGCAAAGAAAGGATTCTTGCCAGTGTTACAAGGTGTGAAATTGAGTAAGACTCAATGCCCGACCACTGCAGAAGATAGAGAGAAAATGAAAGATGTTCCCTATGCTTCAGCCATAGGCTCTATCATGTATCCAATGCTGTGTACCAGACCTGATGTATGCCTTGCTATAAGTCTAGCAGGGAGGTACCAAAGTAATCTAGGAGTGGATCACTGGACAGCGATCAAGAACATCCTGAAATACCTGAAAAGGACTAAGGATATGTTTCTCGTATATGGAGGTGACAAAGAGCTCACCGTAAATGGTTACGTTGATGCAAGCTTTGACACTGATCCGGACGATTCTAAATCGCAAACCGGATACGTGTTTACATTAAACAGTGGAGCTGTCAGTTGGTGCAGTTCTAAACAAAGCATTGTGGCGGGATCTACATGTGAAGCAGAGTACATAGCTGCTTCGGAAGCAGCAAACGAAGGAGTCTGGATGAAGGAGTTCATATCCGATCTAGGTGTCATACCTAGTGCATCGGGTCCAATGAAAATCTTTTGTGACAATACTGGTGCAATTGCCTTGGCAAAGGAATCCAGATTTCACAAGAGAACCAAGCACATCAAGAGACGCTTCAATTCCATCCGGGATCTAGTCCAGGTGGGAGACATAGAGATTTGCAAGATACATACGGATCTAAATGTAGCAGACCCGTTGACTAAGCCTCTTCCACGAGCAAAACATGATCAGCACCAAAGCTCCATGGGTGTTAGAATCATTACTGTGTAATCTAGATTATTGACTCTAGTGCAAGTGGGATACTGAAGGAAATATGCCCTAGAGGCAATAATAAAGTTATTATTTATTTCCTTATATCATGATAAATGTTTATTATTCATGCTAGAATTGTATTATCTCGAAACATAATACTTGTGTGAATACATAGACAAACTAAACGTCACTAGTGTGCCTCTACTTGACTAGCTCGTTAATCGTAGATGGTTATGTTTCCTAACCATAGACATGTGTTGTCATTTGATTAACGGGATCACATCATTAGGGGAATGATGTGATTGACATGACCCATTCCATTAGCTTAGCACCCGATCGTTTAGTATGTTGCTATTGCTTTCTTCATGACTTATACATGTTCCTATGACTATGAGATTATGCAACTCCCGTTTGCCGGAGGAACACTTTATGTGCTACCAAACGTCACAACGTAACTGGGTGATTATAAAGGAGCTCCACAGGTGTCTCCAAAGGTACATGTTGGGTTGGCATATTTCGAGATTAGGATTTGTCACTCCGATTGTCGGAGAGGTATCTCTGGGCCCTCTCGGTAATGCACATCACATAAGCCTTGCAAGCATTGCAACTAATGAGTTAGTTGCGAGATGATGTATTACGAAACGAGTAAAGAGACTTGCCGGTAACGAGATTGAACTAGGTATTGAGATACCGACGATCGAATCTCGGGCAAGTAACATACCGATGACAAAGGGAACAAAGTATATTGTTATGTGGTCTGACCGACAAAGATTTCGTAGAATATGTGTGAGCCAATATGAGCATCCAGGTTCCGCTATTGGTTATTGACCGGAGACATGTCTCGGTCATGTCTACATTGTTCTCGAACCCGTAGGGTCCGCACGCTTAACGTTACGATGACAGTTTCATTATGAGTTTATACATTTTGATGTACCGAAGTTTTTTCGGAGTCCCGGATGTGATCACGGACATGACGAGGAGTCTCGAAATGGTCGAGAAATAAAGATTGATATATTGGACGGCTATATTCGGACACCGGAAGTGTTCCGGGTGATTTAGGAGAAAACCGGAGTGCCGGAGGGTTACCGGAACCCCCCCGGGAGAAGTAATGGGCCTTATGGGCCCTAGTGGAGAGAGAGAGGGGCGGCCAGGGTGGGCCGTGCACCCCCTTCCCCTCTGGTCCGAATTGGACTAGGAGAGGGGGGGGCGCCTCCCTTTCCTTCTCCCTCTCCCCCTTCCTTTCCCCCTCCTAGTAGGAGTAGGAAAGAGGGGAGTCCTACTCCTACTAGGAGGAGGACTCCTCATCCTTGGCACGCCCCAAGGGCCGGCCGGCCTCCCCCTTGCTCCTTTATATACGGGGGCAGGGGGCACCTCTAGACACACAAGTTGATCTTCATGATCGTTCTCTTAGCCGTGTGCGGTGCCCCCCTCCACCATACTCCTCGATAATATTGTAGCGGTGCTTAGGCGAAGCCCTGCGACGGTAGAACATCAAGATCATCACCACGCCGTCGTGCTGACGGAACTCTTCCCCGACACTTTGCTGGATCGGAGTCCGGGGATCGTCATCGAGCTGAACGTGTGCTAGAACTCGGAGGTGCCGTAGTTTCGGTGCTTGATCGGTCGGGATGTGAAGATGTACGACTACATCAACCGTGTTGTCATAATGCTTCTGCTGTCGGTCTACAAGGGTACGTAGACAACACTCTCCCCTCTTGTTGCTATGCATCACCATGATCTTGCGTGTGCGTAGGAATTTTTTTGAAATTACTACATTCCCCAACAGCAAACCGGGTCGAAGCACCTGGGACGGGTACACCGGTTCAGCCGTGCATAATGGACCCGCCTCGTCAGAACAATAACCCGCTGCAGCACGTGCCGATGCCACCGGGTCATTATTCTAACCCTTTGGATAACATGATCGCTGCAGCGTCATGATTGGTGGCTCTTCCAGTTGATGGTGAGTCGCCAACGGCGGTCGAGACACGGAGGGCTAGAGAGCTTCTTCAAACAACACTGACCCAGCAGTAGACGTATTCTTACAGTTGTGATAGGATTCATTCCACCCCTCGCCCGAGTCGAAGTTACAACAGACATCTTGATGAGCCGGCAGTGTCAAGCAGTGGTCGGAACCATAACCCGCCCCATGGATATAACCCGGCGGGCGGTGGCGCTGATGCTCAAAATGTGGTGGATCAAGGAAGAGCTCGTCGAGAGGCCGAGTTAGCGGCACAGTATGCGGCCCGTCAACCCACTCCGGTTCGTCCAACCACTTTTGTGGAGCCAGGTGTAACCTTTAGAAATTTGGGTGTGCCATGCTTAGTGTCGGATCTGCGTAATGAGCGTCTGCCCAAGGATTTCAAAGGTCCTCATAAGGTGCCTAACTATACCGCCGATTTAAGTCCTGAGGCGTGGATTGAGAGTTATGAGATGGCTATGGAATTGCTGGATGTCAGCGAGGCTGAATGTGCTAAATATTTCCACTTGATGTTGGAAGGAACGACCCGTACTTGGTTGAAAGGGCTCCTGATACGTCCATTTTGCATCATGCTTTTATATCGATATTTATTGCATTATGGGCTGTTATTACACATTATGTCACAATACTTATGCCTATTCTCTCTTATTTTACAAGGTTTACATAAAGAGGGAGAATGCCGGCAGCTGGGATTCTGGGCTGGAAAAGGAGCAATTCTGCACAGCTCCAAAAGTCCTGAAACTTCACGGAAGATGTTTTCAGAATATATAAAAAATAATGAGCGCAAGAAGTTCACCAGGGGGGCCACACCCTGCCCACGAGGGTGGGGGCGCGCCCTACCCCCTGGGCACGCCCCCCTACCTCGTGGGCCCCCTGGTGGCCCTCCGATGACCATCTTCTGCTATATGAAGTCTTTCGATGAGAAAAAAAATCATCAACCATCTTCTCGGACGAAACTCCGCCGCCATGAGGCGGAACCTTGGCGGAACCAATCTAGGGTTCTGCTGGGGAAACTTCCCTCCGGGAGGGGGAAATTATCGCCATCGTCATCACCAACGCTCCTCTCATCGGGAGAGGGCAATCACCATCAACATCTTCACCAGCACCATCTCCTCTCAAAACCCTAGTTCATCTCTTGTATCCAATTCTTGTCTCCAAGTCCGGGATTGGTGCTAGTAGGTTGCTAGTAGTGTTAATTACTCCTTGTAGCTGATGCTAGTTGGTTTATTTGGTGGAAGATCATATGTTCAGATCCTATATGCATATTAACACCCCTCTGATTATGAACATGAATATGCTTTGTGAGTAATTACGTTTGTTCCTGAGGACATGGGAGAAGTCTTACTATTAGTAGTCATGTGAATTTGGTATTCGTTCGATATTTTGATGAGATGTATGTTGTCTCTCCTCTAGTGGTGTTATGTGAACGTCGACTACAAAACACTTCACCATTATTTGGGCCTAGAGGAAGGCATTGGAAAGTAATAAGTAGATGATGGGTTGCTAGAGTGACAGAAGCTTAAACCCTAGTTTATGTGTTGCTTCATAAGAGGCTGATTTGGATCCGTATGTTTCATGTTATGGTTAGGTTTATGTCGGTGTCAAAACCGGCAGATCTCGGGAAGGGGGTCCCGAACTGTGCATCGAAGGCGATGGTAACAGGAGGCAGGGGACATGATGTTTTACCCAGGTTCGGACCCTCTTGATGGAGGTAAAACCCTACGTCCTGCTTGATTAATATTGATGATATGGGTAGTACAAGAGTAGATCTACCACGAGATCAGAGAGGCTAAACCCTAGAAGCTAGCCTATGGTATGATTGTATGTTATTGTCCTACGGACTAAAACCCTCCGGTTTATATAGACACCGGAGGGGGCTAGGGTTACACATGGTCGGTTACAAAGGAGGAGATATACATATCTATATTGCCTAAGCTTGCCTTCCACGCCAAGTAGAGTCCCATCCGGACACGAGACGAAGTCTTCAATCTTGTATCTTCATAGTCTAACAGTCCAGCCAAAGGATATAGTCCGGTTGTCTGGAGACCCCCTAATCCAGGACCCCCTCAGTAGCCCCTGAACCAGGCTTTCAATGACGATGAGTCCGGCGCGCAGTATTGTCTTCGGCATTGCAAGGCGGGTTCCTCCTCCGAATACACCACGGAAGAATTTGAATACAAGGATAGTGTCTGACCCTACAAAATAAGTTTCACATACCACCGTAGAGAGAATAATATTTCCACAAATCCAATTTGCTGACTTGTTTTGGCAACACGACATTATGCCATGGACCGGTGATTATTCGAACCGTTTCCTTTAACTAGCCCGCACATAACGCGAGGCAGTTTTTTGACACGTCTTGTCAAAGCAGAGATCGTGTCCCCTTACTCACGGGATTCTCATTAATACGGGTGTGGGTAACCCAACCGCGCCATTGATTACGGCGCTTGGGGGATAAGCGAGTTTTACCAGGCTAGTGGGGACGCATAGTTTCGTCCGCCCATATAAAGGGATAAGGATTCACCTTTTCATCCACGCCTTCTTCCTCCTTTGCTCATCCATTTTCGCACACTCGAGCTCCAGCGCCCAAGTCCGCACTTCCCACCTCAACCCTCTCCAACCATGTCTAGAGCGAGAGGCAGGTGGATGGTCTCCTCTGTTACGGAGGGACACATCAAGAAGCTGAGGAGAGCCGGATACCTGTCGGACGACATCGCGCACCGGCTCCCAGATGAGGGGCAGCTCATCCCCACCCCCAGGCCCCATGAGAGGGTAGTGTTCCTTACCCATTTCCTCCGCGGACTGGGATTCCCTCTCCACCCATTCGTCCGGGGGCTCATGTTCCACTATGGCCTGGATTTCCACGATCTGGCCCCGAACTTCATCCTCAATATCTCGGCGTTTATCGTCGTGTGCGAGGCCTTCCTCCGCATGCAGCCCCACTTCGGCTTATGGCTGAAGACCTTTAATGTCAAGCCGAAGGTAGTGAGCGGCCGCCAGGCGGAGTGCGGAGGCGCCATGTTGGGCAAGATGCCCAACGTCACCTGGCTCGAGGGCTCCTTCGTGGAGACCATAAAGGGGTGGCAATCGGGGTGGTTCTATATCACCGAGCCGCGTGACCCCGAATGGGCAGCGGCCCCCGAGTTCCGATCTGGCATCCCCACGTGGCTCGCCTCCTAGCAAGAGAAGGGCCTGTCCTGGTGTAGTTCGGTAGAGCTGACCGGGCTCCAAACATGTATCCAAAACATGGTGAGCAAGAAGCTCAAACTCGTCAACGTAGTCCAGGTCATGCTCATCCGCCGGATCCTCCCGTGTCAATAACGGGCTTTCAACTTGTGGGAGTTCAACCTGACCCAGCACCAAACTCTGAACAGGCTCTTCGACACAACACACGAGGATGCCTGGAAGGTGCTATTCAAGGGCGCCGAGGTCCCTCCCTCCCTCACCGAGGACCGCGGGCTAAGCGCCGAGCGCATTCGCTGAGTTCTATACATCCAGTAGGATATTTTATTTCCCCTATCTTAACTATGCGCGGGGTCTGATCTCCATGCCTTTGACAGGACTGGGTGGAGACGTCGGGGCAGATTAACTGTCCGACCCCTCTGCCCGAAGACACTGCGGACACTCTCCTTACGAAGATGCTGACTCCGGCCCCTTATAAGGTGCCGGAGAAGACCAAGAAGGCCAAGGGAACCCGAAAGAGTTCCCGACGCCAGGCGTCATCGGACTCATCGTCCGATAACTCTGCGACACACTCCTACCCCGAAGACAAGGAGGAAGAAGAAGATGCTCCCCCTTCAGTTGGGGGAGACAAGAAAACGAAGGCCGCCCCAACCGGGGGGGGGGGTGCGAAGGGTCCAAGAAGGGAAGGACTCTTCTTCCGGACTACTCTACCACCGCCGCCAAAGGTGAAGATGAGTGGCTGCCCAGGGCCAAGCCCCTGGGGAAGTCGTAAGTATTTGGATACCAGAGTAACTCATAGCATTCCTTTGTCGCACTGCTTCTCCTAACGTCGAATTATGACTATGCAGACCGCCACAAGCCCGTATCGACATATCGTCGGACGGCTCCCTGGGCTCGTCGGATATGGATAGCGATCCACTTCCGACTGCCACCTCCCCTTGCCCTACAGACAACGCCGAGGTATTGTCTCAAGAGGCACCGGGTCAGGGGGGAGACAGTCCCGGAGGCGCCTCAAGGCGACCTTGCGGACTCCGGGAGCAGAGGGGACAAGGCCCCCGAGGGCTCCAAGTTCGGCCCTCAGCCGAACACCGCGCTGGAACTCCAGCGGTTCCGGATTCGGGAAGGCGGATTCCTTCCAAGAGGGGCAAGACGCCTGTGCCAGTGACCTCTGTCCATCCAGAGGCACCGGATAATCTGCTGGGAGCACTTCGCAGCGCTTCCATCGACGAGGAGCACCGCACTAGTATGAGTGCGGTGGTCCAGAAGGTTCAGTCCGCTTTGAGGTAAGTGTTTGAAATATAGAAAAAATATTATCGCATAGACAGTAGCCCCTGATGCTCTGTTCGGTGTTCAAAAAGGAAAGCCGAATAGAGGATCAAATAATACCACAGGAGTCTAACATAAGTATGTCTATATGTGTATGCAGGCTTCGCTGCTGGCCGCTGCCGCACAGACTGTGGAGGTTGCCGCATTGAAGCAGGACCTCGAGGGGTCCAAGAAAGAGCTCGGCCTTGCAAAGAGGCAGCTCGAGGAAAACAGGGGTAAGTAATACCCTGTCTATAGATCTGTATATATAAAAGAACGCGATTGCAAAATGACAGGATCATCGTGAATTTGCCAAGGGCCATGAACGAAGTGGCGACCCTAAAGCAAGCGTTGTCCGAGGCCGAAGATAAAGCGGCCAAGGAGCGCACCGAGAGGGAAAGGCAAGAGGCTCGGGTGGGTGAGGTGCAGCAAGAGCTCCAGGCTCTCGTGACGAAGCACGAGGCGTTGGAGCTTGACTTGAAGACGCGAGAGTCTGAGCTTGCCGCGGCCCTCGAGAGCGCAAAGAGTGCCAAGGCCGAAGCCCAAAAGGCCCTCCAGGAGATTGACGCGATGAAGAAAATAGCGGCGGGTAAGGCATTCTATATGCAAAGCAAGCATGTGAGAGTAAATTACCTATTACTTACCCGAATCCGGAGCTCTCCAGGAGCATTCGCAGATTTGCCCCGTAGCGTCTTGGATGCCGCACAGTTTTACCAAGCTGAGGAGGGAAGCTCAACGGAGAAGCTGTTCTGGTCTCAGTATACTGGGACCGAACACCCGATGCCTCTGAGCGACCAGCTAAAGCAGCTGGTCGAGCTACACAAGGCGGCCAAACAGGCCATGACGGGCCTTATAGTCCGGCTGTGGCCTGGCGACGCCCTTCCAAACACTACTTCGGCCTGGTGAGGCGGCTTGTGGATGCCTGCCCACGGCTGGAAGTCGTCAAGCGGTCTATCTGCATCGAAGGTGCATGCCAGGCTTTCACCCGTGTGAAGGTGCAATGGGCCAAGCTAGACGTCGTGAAGCTGATCAAGGAAGGACCGCCATAGGGCAAGGAGCATCGCACCCCCGAAATTTATTATGAGGGTGTCCTGAAGGGTGCCCGTCTTGTAGCGGACGAATGTCCAAAGGATGTAATATTTGAGTAAACTTGCTTGTGTGATCCTGTATGGTGAAAACTTGTTTCATATGCGCTATGCAACGCTTGTTTGAATTTAAAATATTACCTTCTGTTTGGCTGTTTATCCAATCTGAGAGATGGCTAGTCCTCGACTTCTGCCCCCATGCCGCGAGTGCTGGGGTGTTCGGGATAAACCTAGGCACTCTTGTTCCCATTTTTGGGTCCTTCGAGGGAGGTGCTCAGCACAACGAGCAAGGCAACCGGAGTAATAATGCTTTATCACTCTCACTTAGCCATAGAATTCTGTAATTTTAAATTTCGGCGAAGCCCCTGGTATTCGGAAGGCCGAATTCGGGGCGCGATACACGCCTTTAAGCCGGACAGTACCGGCTCCTCGCTCTAAGCGGCATAAGTCTTTAGGGACTCGAAACCTCGCCGAACAGCGACCAGTCTCTCGCCTTATCATGACAGTCAGTTTTAGCTTTCTCTATTGAGGTGCTTAGCCCAGCAGAACTAGGGCACAATCGCAGTAGTTCTCCTAGTCTACCTTAGCCGATAGAGCGGAACGTAAGGTACCAAAACATAGGAGCCGGGCAAACCCAACATTTGACCAAAGACATGATTCGGAGCTGATGCATATAATGTTATAAGTTCGGGGTGCCGCACTTGTGAAAGTGTTCGGACTTCTCACACCATATTGTGGGGTACTTAAGCCCCTGGTGTATTGGCCGTACCAAAGTGTACGGTTGCAAGGCGTCATTAATGAGCACATATAAAAAAAGAAGAATGCAATAATAGTCTTAATGCTATGCATTGTTTATTCAAAAAGGTGCGTTAAAGCAGAATGATACAGATAGTGCGATAAGAAAAAGGTAGGACTGTGTCCCTTCCAAGGGCAAGCTGAGGAATAGTATTAAAGCAAATATTTCACTCATTATCGTAATCCACCTAGGAGTTCCGTGGTGTGACGTAGCTTTCTGCCTCCTTGGTTGCTGCATCATGTGTTCGGCAATCATGCTGCCGGACAGAGTTTCCAGAGATTAAAGTCCTGAAATAGAAAAATAACAAAGCGGGAAGTGATGACCCACAAGTATAGGGGATCTATCATAGTCCTTTCGATAAGTAAGAGTGTCGAACCCAACGAGGAGCAGAAGGAAATGATAAGCGTTTTCAGCAAGGTATTCTCTGCAAGTACTGAAATAAGTGGTAACAGATAGTTTTGTGATAAGATAGATTGTAACGAGCAACAAGTAACAAAAGTAAATAAAGTGCAGCAAGGTGGCCCAATCCTTTTGTAGCAAAGGACAAGCCGGAA
This sequence comes from Triticum urartu, assembly GCF_003073215.2. Taxonomy (NCBI): domain Eukaryota; kingdom Viridiplantae; phylum Streptophyta; class Magnoliopsida; order Poales; family Poaceae; genus Triticum; species Triticum urartu. The sequence continues at coordinate 255,463,242 of NC_053024.1, forward strand.
CAAACTCTTATAATAGGAAAAGCGCTCCCGAGGACACATGGGAATATCGTCAAGCTAGTTTTCATCACGTTCATATGATTCGCGTTCGATACTTTGATAATTTGATATGTGGGTGGACCGGTGCTTGGGTGCTGTTCTTACTTGAACAAGCATCCCACTTATGATTAACCTCTATTGCAAGCATCCGCAACTACAACAAAAGTATTAAGGTAAACCTAACCATAGCATGAAACATATGGATCCAAATCAGCCCCTTATGAAGCAACGCATAAACTAGTGTTTAAGCTTCTGTCACTCTAGCAACCCATCATCATCTACTTATTACTTCCCAATGCCTTCCTCTAGGCCCAAATAATGGTGAAGTGTTATGCAGTCGACGTTCACATAACACCACTAGAGGCTAGACAACATACATCTTATCAAAATATCAAACGAATACCAAATTCACATGACTACTCATAGCAAGACTTCCCCCTTGTCCTCGGGAACGAACGTAATTACTCACAAAGCATATTCATGTTCATAATCAGAGGGGTAATAATATGCATATAGGATCTGAACATATGATCTTCCACCAAATAAACGAACTAGCATCAACTACAAGGAGTAATCAACACTAATAGCAACCTACTAGCACCAATCCAGGACTTTGAGACAAGAATTGGATACAAGAGATGAACTAGGATTTGGGGATGAGATGGTGCTGGTGAAGATGCTGATGGAGATTGCCCTCTCCCGATGAGAGGAGCGTTGGTGATGACGATGGTGATGATTTCCCCCTCCCGGAGGGAAGTATCCCCGGCAGAACAGCTCTGTCGGAGCTCTAGATTGGATCCGTCAAGGTTCCGCCTCATGGCGGCGGAGTCTCGTCCAGAAAAGTTCCTTTTTTATTTTTTCTCATCGAAAGACTTCATATAGGAGAAGATGGGCATCGGAGAGCCACCAGGGGGCCCACGAGGTAGGGGGCGCGCCCTTAGGTGGGGGGCACCCCCCACCCTCGTGAGCAGGGTGTGAACCCCCTGGCCTTCATCTTTGGCGAGGATTTTTCTTTATTTGTTTTAAGATTTTCCGTGGAGTTTCAGGACTTTTGGAGTTGCGCAGAATAGGTCTCTAATATTTGCTCCTTTTGCAGCCCAGAATTCCAGCTACCGGCATTCTCCCTCCTTATGTAAACCTTCTAAAATAAGAGAGAATAGCCATAAGTATTGTGACATAAAGTGAAATAACAGTCCATAATGCGATAAATATCGATATAAAAGCATAATGCAAAATGGACGTATCAAATCCCCCAAGCTTTGACCTCACTTGTCCTCAAGCAAAAAGCCGATAACAATAAATATGTCCTCATGTTTATAGGTAGAGGTGTCGATAAAAATAAAATACAGACATGAAGGCATCATGATTATTCTCATACAGCAACATATATAGATTTTGTCATATGATTACTTATGTTCAAGTGATGTCTATTCACAATGCAAAAGTATAAATCATAAACCTTATTGGGCTCCGACAAACTATAATCTCAGTCATTGAAGCAATTGCAATTTATCATAACATCGGAAAGAGTCTATGTCAGAGCTAAAAAGCAAGTCCACATACTCAACTATCATTTAGTCCTCCATAATTGCTAACACTCACGTAATACTTGTGGTTACGGAGTTTTAATCGGACACAGAGAAAGATAGGGGCTTGTGGTTTTGCCCCACAACATTTTACCTCAAGGGTAATGTCAACAATAATGGTTCATGCTCCCCTACATCCAATTAGATATATATATATATATCATGTTCTTTCCAACATGCTGAGCTTGCCAAAGGATAAAATAAAAAAGAAAAGGTGAAGATCACCATGACTCTTGCATAAGGGAGAAGATAATAATAAAGGATAGGCCCTTCGCAGAGGGAAGCAGAGGTTGCCATGCGCTTTTATGGTTGGATATATAAAATCTCAATGCGAAAGAACATCACTTTATATTGCCCCTTGTGATATGAACCTTTATTATGCAGTCCGTCGCTTTTATTACTTCCACATCACAAGATCGTATAAAGCTTATTTCTCCCACACCAATCAATCATACATATTTAGAGCAATTTTTATTGCTTTGCACCAATGACAACTTACTTGAAGGATCTTACTCACTCCATAGGTAGATATGGTGGACTCTCATGGCAAAACTGGTTTAGGGATTTTGGAAGCACAAGTAGTATTTCTACTTGGTGCTGAGAATTTGGCTAGCATGAGGGGGAAAGGCAAGCTCAACAAGTTAGAGGATCCATGACAACATACTTTATCTCGGATATAAGAAAGACATAACTCATTACGTTGTCTTCCTTGTCCAACATCAACTCTTTAGCATGTCATATTTTAATGAGTGCTCCCAATCATAAAAGATGTCAACGATAATATATCTATATGTGAAAACCTCTCTTTCCTTATTACTTCCTATTAATTGCAACAATGACCAAAGCTATGTCTGCCAACTCCCAACAACTTGTAATCATCATACTCTTTCTATGTGAAGTCATTACTCTCAATAAGATCAATATGAACTCTTTGTTTCTTTTTATTCTTTTTCTCTTTCTTTTATTCATCCAAGATCATGGCAAAATAATCAAGCCCTTGCCTCAACACTAATCTTTATTATATATAGTTCACGGACTCGATTACAAAGGGAGATCATAAAGCAAAACTCAAAACTAGATCATGCCATAAACTTTATTCTACTAGATCAAGATACTACTAATAGGATTGAACTAAGAAAAACGGTAAAGATAGGAGTTGTGATTGTGATACGATACTGGGGCACCTCCCCCAAGCTTGGCAGTTGCCAAGGGGAGTTCCCATACCCATGTGATTATGTCTCCTTCTTTGTTGTCGGTGTAATATTCTTGGCGATGATTCCCCTCAGGATGCGGTTCTCCTCCTCGAGCTTATTGAATTGCTATTTGAGGTCCATTATTTCCTTATGAAGCTTTCCTATGACAGCTAAAGCTCCTTGCACCCAAGGGTGTTGCATAGCTGTGGGAGAACAAGTGACACTCCTCTTCATATTTTCATAAGAAAGAAATCTAACATTAGAAGGGATAACCGAATTTGGAATAGCTGAGCTCTGTAGTTCCCCCATCGTGAACCCAGCTCGGAGGCGAGAGGTGACTTCTTCATCCTCCATGGCATCTACTCTCATCAAGTCAGCCTCCATCTCTTCCTCCGTTGCTGGCCCAAAGTGGTCAGCGTTGCTGTTTGCCCTTGGTTCCGGTGCCAGATTTGTTGGGGAACGTAGTAATTTCAAAAAAAATCCTACGCACACGCAAGATCATGGTGATGCATAGCAACGAGAGGGGAGAGTGTTGTCTACGTACCCTCGTAGACCGGAAGCGGAAGCGTTAGCACAACGCGGTTGATGTAGTCGTACGTCTTCACGGCCCGACCGATGAAGCACCGAAACTACGGCACCTCCGAGTTCTAGCACACGTTCAGCTCGATGACGATCCCCGGACTCCGATCCAGCAAAGTGTCGGGGAAGAGTTCCGTCAGCACGACGGCGTGGTGACGATCTTGATATTCTACTGTCGCAGGGATTCGCCTAAGCACCGCTACAATATTATCGAGGATTATGGTGGAGGGGGGCACCACACACGACTAAGAGAACGATCACGAAGATCAACTTGTGTGTCTAGAGGTTCCCCCCTGGCCCTGTATATAAAGGAGAAAGGGGGGAGGCCGGCCGGCCCTTGAGGCGCACCAAGGAGGGGGGAGTCCTTCTCCTAGTAGGAGTAGGACTCCCCTTTCCTAGTCCAACTAGGAAGAGGGAAGGGGGAAGGAAAGAGAGGGAGAGGGAGAGGGAGAGGGAAAGAGGGGCCGCGCCCCCCTCCCCTAGTCCATCCGGACTCCCCATGGGAGGGGGCGCGCCACCTCCTGGGCTGCTGCCCTCTCTCTTCCCTCAGGCCCACTAAGGCCCAATAGTTCCCCGGGGGGTTCCGGTAACCCTTCCGGCACTCCGGTTTTCTCTGAAATCACCTGAAACGCTTCCGGTGTCCGAATATAGCCGTCCAATATATCGATCTTTATGTCTCGACCATTTTGAGACTCCTCGTCATGTCCGTGGTCATATCCGGGACTCCGAACAACCTTCGGTACATCAAAATATATAAACTCATAATGAAACTGTCATCGTAACGTTAAGCGTGCGGACCCTACGGATTCGAGAACAATGTAGACATGACCGAGACATGTCTCCGGTCAATAACCAATAGCGGAACCTGGATGCTCATATTGGCTCCCACATATTCTACGAAGATCTTTTATCGGCCAGACCGCATAACAACATACGTTGTTCCCTTTGTCATCGGTATGTTACTTGCCCGAGATTTGATCGTCGGTATCTCAATACCTAGTTCAATCTCATTACCGGCAAGTCTCTTTACTCGTTTCGTAATACATCATCCCGCGACTAACTTATTAGTTGCAAGGCTTATGTGATGTGCATTACTGAGAGGGCCCAGAGATACCTCTCCGACAATCGGAAGCACAAATCCTAATCTCGAAATACGCCAACCCAACAAGTACCTTCGGAGACACCTGTAGAGCACCTTTATAATCACCCAATTAAGTTGTGACGTTTGGTAGCACACAAGGTGTTCCTTCGGTAAACGGGAGTTGCATAATCTCATAGTCATAGGAACATGTATAAGTCATGAAGAAAGCAATAGCAACAAACTAAACGATCAAGTGCTAAGCTAACGAAAAGGGCCAAGTCAATCACATCATTCTCCTAATGATGTGATCCCGTTAGTCAAATGACAACTCATGTCTATGGTTAGGAAACATAACCATCTTTGATCAATGAGCTAGTCAAGTAGAGGCATACTAGTGACACTATGTTTGTCTATGTATTCACACATGTATTATGTTTCCGGTTAATACAATTCTAGCATGAATAATAAACATTTATCATGATATAAGGAAATAAATGATAACTTTATTATTGCCTCTAGGGCATATTTCCTTCAGTCTCCCACTTGCACTAGAGTCAATAATCTAGATTACATAGTAATGATTCTAACACCCATGGAGCCTTGGTGCTGATCATGTTTTGCTCGTGGAAGAGGCTTAGTCAGCGGGTCTGCAACATTCAGATCCGTATGTATCTTGCAAATTTCTATGTCTCCCACTTGGACTAAATCCCGAATGGAATTGAAGCATCTCTTGATGTGCTCGGTTCTCTTGTGAAATCTGGATTCCTTTGCCAAGGCAAGTGCACCAGTATTGTCACAAAAGATTTTCATTGGACCCGATGCACTAGGTATGGCACCTAGATCGGATATGAACTCCTTCATCCAGACTCCTTCATTTGCTGCTTCCGAAGCAGCTATGTACTCTGCTTCACATGTAGATCCCACCACGACGCTTTGTTTAGAACTGCACCAACTGACAACTCCACCGTTCAGTAAAAACACGTATCCGGTTTGCGATTTAGAATCGTCCGGATTAGTGTCAAAGCTTGCATCAACGTAACCATTTACAATGAGCTCTTTGTCACCTCCATATATGAGAAACATATCCTTAGTCCTTTTCAGGTATTTCAGGATGTTCTTGACCGTTGTCCAGTGATCCACTCCTGGATTACTTTGGTACCTCCCTGCTAGACTTATAGCTAGGCACACATCAGGTCTGGTACACAGCATTGCATACATGATAGAGCCTATGGCTGAAGCATAGGGAACATCTTTCATTTTCTCTCTATCTTCTGCGGTGGTCGGACATTGAGTCTTACTCAATTTCACACCTTGTAACACAGGCAAGAACCATTTCTTTGCTTGATCCATTTTGAACTTCTTCAAAACCTTGTCAAGGTATGTGCTTTGTGAAAGTCCAATTAAGCGTCTTGTTCTATCTCTATAGATCTTAATGCCCAATATGTAAGCAGCTTCACCGAGGTCTTTCATTGAAAAACTCTTATTCAAGTATCCCTTTATGCTATTCAGAAATTCTATATCATTTCCGATTAGCAATATGTCATCCACATATAATATCAGAAATGCTACAGAGCTCCCACTCACTTTCTTGTAATTACAGGCTTCTCCAAAAGTCTATATAAAACCAAATGCTTTGATCACACTATCAAAGCGTTTATTCCAACTCCGAGAGGCTTGCACCAGTCCATAAATGGATCGCTGGATCTTGCACACTTTGTTAGCTCCCTTTGGATCGACAAAACCTTCTGGCTGCATCATATACAACTCTTCTTCCAGAAATCCATTCAGGAATGCAGTTTTGACATCCATCTGCCAAATTTCATAATCATAAAATGTGGCAATTGCTAACATGATTCGGACAGACTTAAGCATCACTACGGGTGAGAAGGTCTCATTGTAGTCAATCCCTTGAACTTGTCAAAAACCTTTTGCGACAAGTCGAGCTTTGTAGACAGTAACATTACCATCAGCGTCAGTCTTCTTCTTGAAGATCCATTTATTCTCAATTGCTTGCCGATCATTGGGCAAGTCAACCAAAGTCCATACTTTGTTCTCATACATGGATCCCATCTCAGATTTCATGGCTTCAAGCCATTTTGCGGAATCTGGGCTCACCATCGCTTCTTCATAGTTCGTAGGTTCATCATGATCTAGTAGCATGACTTCCAGAACAGGATTACCGTACCACTCTGGTGCGGATCTTACTCTGGTTGATCTACGAGGTTCAGTAGTAACTTGTTCTGAAGTTTCATGATCATCATCATTAGCTTCCTCACTAATTGGTGTAGGTGTCACAGAAACCGGTTTCTGTGATGTACTACTTTCCAATAAGGGAGCAGGTACAGTTACCTCATCAAGTTCTACTTTCCTCCCACTCACTTATTTTGAGATAAACTCCTTCCCTAGAAAAACTCCGAATTTAGCAACAAAAGTCGTGCCTTCAGATTTGTGATAGAAGGTGTACCCAACAGTCTCCTTTGGGTATCCTATGAAGACACATTTCTCCGATTTGGGTTCGAGCTTATCAGGTTGAAGCTTTTTCACATAAGCATCGCAACCCCAAACTTTCAGAAACGACAACTTTGGTTTCTTGCCAAACCACAGTTCATAAGGCATCGTCTTAACGGATTTCGTTGGTGTCCTATTTAACGTGAATGTAGCCGTCTCTAAAGCATAACCCCAAAACGATAGTGGTCAATCTGTAAGAGACATCATAGATCGCACTATATCAAGTAAAGTACGATTACGACGTTCGGACACACCATTACGCTGTGGTGTTCCGGGTGGCGTGAGTTGCGAAACTATTCTGCATTGTTTCAAATGTAGACCAAACTCGTAACTCAAATATTCTCCTCCACGATCAGATCGTAGAAACTTTATTTTCTTGTTACGATGATTTTCAACTTCACTCTGAAATTCTTTGAACTTTTCAAATGTTTCAGACTTATGTTTCATTAAGTAGATATACCCATATCTGCTTAAATCATCTGTGAAGGTGAGAAAATAACGATATCCGCCACGAGCCTCAACATTCATTGGACCACATACATCTGTATGTATGATTTCCAACAAATCCATTGCTCTCTCCATAGTACCGGAGAATGGCGTTTTAGTCATCTTACCCATGAGGCACGGTTCGCAAGTACCAAGTGATTCATAATCGAGTGGTTCCAAAAGTCCATCAGTATGGAGTTTCTTCATGCGCTTTATACCGATATGACCTAAACGGCAGTGCCACAAATAAGTTGCACTATCATTATCAACTCTGCATCTTTTTATTTCAACATTATGAAAATGTGTATCACTACTATCGAGATTCATCAAAAATAGACCACTCTTGAAGGGTGCATGACCATAAAAGATATTACTCATATAAATAGAACAACCATTATTCCCTGATTTAAATGAATAACCGTCTCGCATCAAACAAGATCCAGATATAATGTTCATGCTCAACGCTGGCACCAAATAACAATTATTTAGGTCTAATACTAATCCTGAAGGTAGACGTAGAGGTAGCGTGCCGACCGCGATCACATCGACTTTGGAACCATTTCCCACGCGCATCGTCACCTCGTCCTTAGCCAATCTTTGCTTGATCCGTAGCCCCTGTTTCGAGTTGCAAATGTTAGCAACAGAACCAGTATCAAATACCCAGGTGCTACTGCGAGCATTAGTAAGGTACACATCAATAACATGTATATCACATATACCTTTGTTCACTTTGCCATCCTTCTTATCCGCCAAATACTTGGGGCAGTTTCGCTTCAAGTGACCAGTCTGCTTGCAGTAGAAGCACTCAGTTTCAGGCTTAGGTCCAGACTTGGGTTTCTTCTCCTGAGCAGCAACTTGTTTGCTGTTCTTCTTGAAGTTCCCTTTATTCTTCCCTTTGCCCTTTTTCTTGAAACTGGTGGTCTTATTGACCATCAACACTTGATGCTCCTACTTGATTTCTACCTCCGCAGCTTTTAGCATTGCGAAGAGCTCAAGAATAGTATTATTCATCCCTTGCATATTGTAGTTCATCATGAAGCTTTTGTAGCTTGGTGGCAGTGATTGAAGAACTCTGTCAATGACACTATCAATAGGAAGATTAACCCCCAGTTGAGTCAAGTGATTATGATACCCAGACATTTTGAGTATATGTTCACTGACAGAACTATTCTCCTCCATCTTGCAGCTATAGAACTTATTGGAGACTTCATATCTCTCAATCCGGGCATTTGCTTGAAATATTAACTTCAACTCCTAGAACATCTCATATGCTCCATGACGTTCAAAACGTCGTTGAAGACCCGGTTCTAAGCTGTAAAGCATGGCACACTGAACTATCAAGTAGTCATCAGCTTTGCTTTGCCAGACGTTCATAACATCTGGTGTTGCTCCTGCAGCAGGCTTGGCACTTAGCGGTGCTTTCAGGACGTAATTCTTCTGTGCAGCAATGAGGATAATCCTCAAGTTATAGACCCAGTCCGTGTAATTGCTACCATCATCTTTCAACTTTGCTTTCTCAAGGAACGCATTAAAATTCAACGGAACAACAGCACGAGCCATCTATCTACAATCAAACATAGACAAGCAAGATACTATCAGGTACTAAGTTCATGATAAATTTAAGTTCAATTAATCATATTACTTAAGAACTCCCACTTAGAAAGATATCCCTCTAATCCTCTAAGTGATCACGTGATCCAAATCAACTAAACCATGTCCGATCATCACGTGAGATGGAGTAGTATCAATGGTGAACATCAATATGTTGATCATATCAAATATATGATTCACGCTCGACCTTTTGGTCTCCGTGTTCCGAGGCCATATCTGTTATATGCTAGGCTCGTCAAGTTAAACCTGAGTATTCCGCGTGTGCAAATGTTTTGCATCCGTTGTATTTGAACGTAGAGCCTATCACACCCGATCATCACGTGGTGTCTCAGCACGAAGAACTTTCGCAACGGTGCATACTCAGGGAGAACACTTATACTTTGATAATTTAGTGAGGGATCATCTTATAATGCTACCGTCAATCAAAGCAAGATAAGATGCATAAAAGATAAACATCACATGCAATCAATATAAGTGATATGATATGGCCATCATCATCTTGTGCTTGTGATCTCCATCTTCGAAACACCGTCATGATCACCATCGCCACCGGCGCGACACCTTGATCACCATCGTAGCATCGTTGTCGTCTCGCCAATCTTATGCTTCCACGACTATCGCTACCGCTTAGTGATAAAGTAAAGCATTACAGCGCAATTGCATTGCATACAATAAAGCGACAACCATATGGCTCCTGCCAGTTGCCGATAACTCGGTTACAAAACATGATCATCTCATACAATAAAATTTAGCATCATGTATTGACCATATCACATCACAACATGCCCTGCAAAAACAAGTTAGACGTCCTCTACTTTGTTTGTTGCAAGTTTTACGTGGCTGCTACGGGCTTAAGCAAGAACCAATCTTACCTACGCATCAAAAACCACAACGATAGTTTGTCAAGTTAGTACTGTTTTAACCTACGCAAGGACCGGGCATAGCCACACTCGCTTCAAATAAAGTTGGAGAAACTGACACCCGCCAGCCACCTGTGTGCAAAGCACGTCGGTAGAACCAGTCTTGCGTAAGCGTACGCGAAATGTCGGTCTGGGCCGCTTCATCCAACAATACCGCCGAACCAAAGTATGACATGCTGGTAAGCAGTATGAATTATATCGCCCACAACTCATTTGTGTTCTACTCGTGCAAATAACATCAACACATAAAACCTGGCTCTATACCACTGTTGGGGAACGTAGTAATTTCAAAAAAATTCCTACGCACACGCAAGATCATGGTGATGCATAGCAACGAGAGGGGAGAGTGTTGTCTATGTACCCTTGTAGACCGAAAGCAGAAGCGTTATGACAATGCGGTTGATGTAGTCGTACGTCTTCACGGCCCGACCGATCAAGCACCGAAACTACGACACCTCTGAGTTCTAGCACACGTTCAGCTCGATGACGATCCCCGGACTCCGAACCAGCAAAGTGCCATGGAAGAGTTCCGTTAGCACGACGGCGTGGTGACGATCTTAATGTTCTACCGTCGCAGGGCTTCGCCTAAGCACCGCTACAATATTATCGAGGATTATGGTGGAGGGGGCACCGCACACGGCTAAGAGAACGATCACGAAGATCAACTTGTGTGTCTAGAGGTGCCCCCTACCCCTGTATATAAAGGAGCAAGGGGGGAGGCCGGCCGGCCCTTGAGGCGCACCAAGGAGGGGGGAGTCCTCCTCCTAGTAGGAGTAGGACTCCCCTTTCCTAGTCCAAATAGGAAGAGGGAAGGGGGAAGAAAAGAGAGGGAGAGGGAGAGGGAAAGAGGGGCCGCGCCCCCCTCCCCTAGTCCAATTCGGACTCCCCATGGGAGGGGGCGCGCCACCTTCTGGGCTGCTGCCCTCTCTTTCCTCAGGCCCACTAAGGCCCAATACTTCCCTGGGGGGTTTTGGTAACCCTTCCGGCACTCCAGTTTTCTCCGAAATCACCCGAAACGCTTCTGGTGTCCGAATATAGCCGTCCAATATATCGATCTTTATGTCTCGACCATTTCGAGACTCCTCGTCATGTCCGTGATCATATCCGGGACTCTAAACAACCTTTGGTACATCAAAATATATAAACTCATAATGAAACTGTCATCGTAACGTTAAGCGTGCGGACCCTACGGGTTCGAGAACAATGTAGACATGACCGAGACATGTCTCCGGTCAATAACCAATAGAGGAAGCTGGATGCTCATATTGGCTCCCACATATTCTACGAAGATCTTTTATCGGTCAGACCGCATAACAACATACGTTGTTCCCTTTGTCATCGGTATGTTACTTGCCCGAGATTTGATCGTCGGTATCTCAATACCTAGTTCAATCTCGTTACCGGCAAGTCTCTTGACTCGTTCCGTAATACATCATCCCGCAACTAACTTATTAGTTGCAATGCTTGCAAGGCTTATGTGATGTGCATTACCGAGAGGGCCCAGAGATACCTCTCCGACAATCGGAGTGACAAATCCTAATCTCGAAATACGCCAACCCAACATGTACCTTCGGAGACACCTGTAGAGCACCTTTATAATCACCCAGTTAAGTTGTGGCGTTTGGTAGCACACAAAGTGTTCCTCCGGTAAACGGGAGTTGCATAATCTCATAGTCATAGGAACATGTATAAGTCATGAAGAAAGCAATAGCAACAAACTAAACGATCAAGTGCTAAGCTAACGAAAAGGGTCAAGTCAATCACATCATTCTCCTAATGATGTGATCCCGTTAATCAAATGACAACTCATGTCTATGGTTAGGAAACATAACCATCTTTGATCAACGAGCTAGTCAAGTAGAGGCATACTAGTGACACTATGTTTGTCTATGTATTCACACATGTATTATGTTTCCGGTTAATACAATTCTAGCATGAATAATAAACATTTATCATGATATAAGGAAATAAATAATAACTTTATTATTGCCTCTAGGGGATATTTCCTTCAGGATTAGATACCCGGCTCTCCCTGATTGACTCTTGAGAAGACATCTTGTTCTAATCTGCTGCAGCAACAGCTCGAAAACAAAAACAGAGGAGATTTGCGTGATACGGGGGTCAAAACCTTCGGGAGAATATATAATGAATTTTTACCGACAAAAATACGTAACGTGCAGGAAAACAGAGTCCGAAAGGCACAGAGGTGCTCACAAGGTAGGGGGGCGCCCAGGGGGGTAGGGCATTCCCACCACCCTCGTGGGGCCCTCGTGTCCTTCCCGGACTGCTACTTATTTTCCTATTTTTCTAAATATTCCAAAACGGAGAAATATTGCCTTAAAAATTGTTTTGGAGTTGGTTTGCTTACCGTACCACATACCTATTCCTTTTCGGAGTCTGAAACGTTCTGGAAAGTGTCTCTTATGTATTCCTCCGGGGTTACGGTTTCAATAATATTGGTTTCAACATTTATGGGATTACGTGAGATATAATGTTTGATTCGTTGACCGTTTACCACTTTCGGATTTGTGCCCTCGAAGTTGTTGATCTTTATGGCACTGGAATGATAGACCTCTTCGATAACATAGGGGCCTTCCCATTTAGAGAGAAGTTTGCCTGCAAAGAATCTTAAACGAGAATTGTATAGCAATACATAATCACCTACATTAAACTCACGCTTTTGTATCCTTTTGTCATGCCATCTTTTAACTTTTTCTTTAAACAACTTGGCATTTTCGTAAGCTTGGGTTCTCCATTCATCAAGTGAGCTAATATCAAATAACCTCTTCTCACCGGCAAGTTTAAAATCATAATTAAGCTCTTTAATAGCCCAATATGCCTTATGTTCTAGTTCGAGAGGTAAGTGACATGCTTTTCCATAGACCATTTTATACGGAGACATACCCATAGGATTTTTATATGCAGTTCTATAAGCCCATAATGCATCATCAAGTTTTTTGGACCAATTCTTTCTATACCTATTAACAGTCTTTTGCAAAATTAATTTGAGCTCTCTATTGCTCAACTCTACTTGACCACTAGACTGTGGGTGATAAGGAGATGCAATTCTATGATTAACATCATATTTAGCAAGCATTTTACGGAAAGCACCATGAATAAAGTGTGAACCACCATGAGTCATTAAATATCTAGGGACTCCAAACCTCGGGAAAATAACTTCCTTAAGCATTTTAATAGAAGTGTTATGATCAGCACTACTAGTTGGAATAGCTTCTACCCACTTAGTAACGTAATCAACAGCAACTAAAATATGTGTGTATCCATTAGAGGCAGGAAAAGGTCCCATATAATCAAAGCCCCAAACATCAAACGGTTCAATAACAAGTGAATAATTCATAGGCATTTCTTGACGTCTACTAATATTACCAATTCTTTGACATTCATCACAAGACAAGACAAACTTACGGGCATCCTTGAAGAGAGTAGGCCAATAAAAACCAGATTGCAATACCTTATGTGCAGTTCTATCTCCAGCGTGGTGTCCTCCATAAGACTCGGAATGACACTTGCGTAGGATCTATTCCTGTTCATGCTCAGGTACATAACGTCTAATAACACCATCTAATCCTTCTTTATAAAGATGTGGGTCATCCCAAAAGTAAAGTCTCAAATCATAGAAAAACTTTTTCTTTTGCTGGTATGTGAAGCTAGGTGGTATAAATTTAGCGACAATATAATTAGCATAATCAGCATACCATGGAGTACTACGAGAAGTACTTATAACATTTAATTGTTCATCAGGAAAGTTATCATTAATAGGTAGTGGGTCATCAAGAATATTTTCTAACCTAGACGAGTTGTCTGCAACGGGGTTCTCTGCTCCCTTTCTATCAACAATATGCAAATCAAATTCTTGTAGCAAGAGAACCCATCTAATAAGTCTAGTCTTAGCATCTTTCTTTTCCATAAGGTATTTAATAGCAGCATGATCAGTTTGAATAGTTACTTTAGAATAAACAATATAAGATCTGAACTTATCACAAGCAAATACAACTGCTAAAAGCTCCTTTTTAGTAGTAGCATAATTTCTTTGAGCATTGTCTACAGTCTTACTAGCATAATGAATAACATTTAATTTCTTATCAACTCTTTGCCCTAGAACAACACCTACAGCATAATCACTAGCATCACACATAATTTCAAAGGGTAGGTTCCAATCAGGTGGCTGAACAACAGGTGCAGTGACTAATGCTTTCTTAAGTATTTCAAATGCTTCTACACAATCATCATCAAAGACAAATGGTATATCTTTTTGCAATAAATTAGTCAGAGGCCGAGAAATTTTTGAGAAGTCCTTAATGAACCTCCTATAGAATCCAGCGTGACCAAGGAAACTTCTTATACCTTTGATGTCCTTGGGACATGGCATCTTTTCAATAGCATCAACCTTGGCTTTATCAACTTCAATACCTCTTTTAGAAACTTTGTGCCCCAAGACAATACCTTCATTAACCATAAAGTGACACTTTTCCCAATTCAAGACAAGATTAGTTTCTTCACATCTCTACAAAACTCGATCAAGATTGCTCAAGCAATCATCAAAAGAGGAACCATAGACGGAAAAGTCGTCCATGAAAACCTCACAAGTCTTTTCACAAAAGTCAGAGAATATAGCCATCATGCATCTTTGAAAGGTAGCAGGTGCATTACATAAACCAAAAGGCATACGTCTATAAGCAAAATTACCAAAAGGGCATGTAAAAGTAGTCTTTGATTGATCTCTAACCGACACAGGTATTTGAGAGAAACCAGAATAACCATCTAGAAAGCAATAGTGTGTATGTTTGCATAATCTTTCTAGCATTTGATCAATAAAAGGTAAGGGGTAATGATCTTTCTTAGTAGCTTTATTTAATTTCAGAAATCAATTACCATCCTATAACCTGTGATAATTCTTTGTGGAATCAATTCATCTTTATCATTAGGAACAACAGTAATACCTCCCTTCTTAGGGACACAATGGACAGGACTTACCCACTCACTATCAGCAACGGGATAGATTATACCTGCCTCCAGAAGCTTTAGTATTTCTTTTCTTACCACTTCTTTCATCTTAGGATTCAGACGTCGTTGAGGATCACGAACTGGTTTGGCATCTGCTTCCAAATTTATTTTATGTTGACATAGAGTGGGACTAATGCCCTTAAGATCATCAAGAGTATATCCAATTGCAGCATGATGCTTCTTCATGGTTTTCAATAATCTTTCTTCTTCATGCTCTAAAAGATTAGCACTAATAATAACAGCATATATCTTCTTTTCATCAAGATAAGCATATTTAAGATTATCAGGCAACGGTTTGAGCTCAAACACGGGATCACCCTTGGGTGGAGGTGGATCCCCTAAAATTTCAACAGGCAAATTATGTTGCAGAATAGGTTCCTGTTTAAAGAATACTTCATCTATTTCCCTTCTTTCATTCATGAACATATCATTTTCAAGGTCTAGCAAATAGTGTCCTAAAGGATCACTAGGAGGTATGGCAATAGAAGCAAGACCAATAATTACATCCTTACTAGGTAATTCTTCCTCACGATGTTGTTTACTAAATTTAGAGAAATTAAACTCATGAACCATATCATCCAAGCTGATAGTAACAACATTCTTTTTGCAATCTATCCTAGCATTAACAGTGTTCAAGAAGGGTCTACCAAATATAATGGGACAAAAGCTATCTTGCGGAGAAGTAAGAACAAGAAAATCAGCAGGATATTTAGTTTTCCCACACAAGACTTCAACATCTCTAACAATTCCAATTGGTGCAATAGTATCTCTATTAGCAAGTATAATAGTAACATCAATATCTTCTAACTCAACAGGTGTAATTTCATTCTTAATTTCTTCGTATAAGGTATGCGGTAT
The DNA here is from genome assembly GCF_003073215.2 of Triticum urartu. Lineage (NCBI taxonomy): Eukaryota > Viridiplantae > Streptophyta > Magnoliopsida > Poales > Poaceae > Triticum > Triticum urartu. Next base: position 255,479,125 of record NC_053024.1, read on the forward strand.
AACACTAGCACTTGCACCCATATCACATAAGCCATGATAACAATGATCTCCTATTTTAACAGAAATAACTGGCACGCCTACCACAGGTCTATGTTTATCTTTAGCACAAGGTTTAGCAATTCTAGCAGTTTAACCTTCGAACTGAATAACATGCCCATCAATATTATCAGATAAGAGATCTTTAACAATAGCAATATTAGGTTCTACTTTAACTTGCTCAGGAGGTGTATAAGTTCTAATATTGCTTTTACGAACAACAGTTGAAACTTTAGCATCATCCTGTATTCTAACAGGGAAAGGTGGTTTCTCAACATAAGAAGTAGGAACAATAGGATCATTATAAGTGACAGTCTTTTCTTCAACTTTAATAGGTGCAGCTACTTTTACTTCTATGGGAGGATGATATTTAAACCACTTCTTAGGGAGATCAACATAAGTAGCAAAAGATTCACAGAAAGAAGCTACTATCTCAGAGTCAAGTCCATATTTAGTGCTAAACTCACGGAAAATATTGGTGTCCATAAAAGATTTAACACAATCAAACTTAGGTGTCATACCTGACTCCTTACCTTCGTCGAGGTCCCAATCTTCAGAGTTGTGTTTAATTCTATCCAATAAATTCCATCTGAATTCAGTAGTCTTCATCATAAAAGAGCTAGCACAAGAAGTATCAAGCATGGTGCGATTGTTATCAGAAAGCCGAGCATATAAATTTTGCATAATTATTTCTCTCGGGAGCTCATGATTGGGGCATGAATATAACATTGATTGAACCTCCCCCAAGCTTGAGCGATGCTTTCTCCTTCGCGAGGCCAGAAATTATATATATAATTGCGATCACGATGAACAAGATGCATAGGGTAATACTTTCGATGAAATTCCAGCTTCAATCTTTTATAGTCCCATGATCTCATATCATCACACAGCCTATACCATATCAATGCGTCTCCCTTCAAAGATAAAGGGAAGACCTTCTTCTTAGCAACATCATCGGGTATACCTGCAAGCTTAAATAATCCACAAACTTCATCCACATATATTAAGTGCTCATCAGGATGCTTTGTTCCATCTCCTGTAAAAGGGTTAGTGTCGGTGTCAAAACCGGCGGATCTCGGGTAGTGGGTCCCGAACTGTGCGTCTAGGCCGGATGGTAACAGGAGGCAGGGAACACGATGTTTTACCCAGGTTCGGGCCCTCTTGATGGAGGTAAAACCCTACGTCCTGCTTGATTAATATTGATGATATGGGTAGTACAAGAGTAGATCTACCACGAGATCAAGGAGGCTAAACCCTAGAAGCTAGCCTATGGTATGATTGTTGTATATGGAGTTGATTGCCTACGGACTACAACCCTCCGGTTTATATAGACACCGGATAGGGTTAGGGTTACATAGGGTCGGTTACAATGGTAGGAGATCTTGAATATCCGCATCACCAAGCTTGCCTTCCACGCCAAGGAAAGTCCCATCCGGACACGGGACGAAGTCTTCAATCTTGTACCTTCATAGTCCAGGAGTCCGGCTGAAGGTATAGTCCGGCTACCCGAACACCCCCTAATCCAGGACCAGGGAGGCGCTCAGCACAACGAACCAGGCAATCGGACTATAATGCTTGAACACTCTCACTTAGCCATAGAACTTTATAATTTTAAATTTCGGCGAAGCCCCTAGTTCGGAAGACCGGGTTTGGGGCGCTATCCACGCCTTGGCCGGACAAATCCGGCTCCTCGCTCGAAGCGGCATAAGTCTTTAGGGACTCGAAAAACCTCTCGAACAGCAACCGGTCTCTCACCTCATCATGACAGTCAGTTTTAGCTTTCTCCACTAAGGTGCTTAACCCAGCTCAACCGGGGCACAATCGCAGTGGTTCTCCTAGTGCTACCTTAGCCGATATAGCGGAACGTAAGGCACCAAAACATAGGAGCCGGGCAAACCCAACTATTGACCCAAATCATGATTCGGAGCCGATGCATATAGTGCTATAAGTTCGGGGTGCCGCACTTGTGAAAGTCTACGGACTTCTCACACCATATTAAAGGGTACTGAAGCCCCTGGCGTACTTGCCGTACCACGGTCTACGGGTGCAACATGTCATTAATGAACATATATAAAAGAGAGTAATGCAGAAAATAGACAAAAGCTATGCATTGTTTATAGAGAGGCTATTTATCAAAGCCGAACGATACAAATAGTGCGGTAAGCAAAAGATATTGGACTATTCAGTATGTCCTGACCAGGGGCAGGCTTCAGAATTGTATTTAAAACAGGTATACCGCTCGTAATAGAGACCACCTGGGAGTTCCATAATGCGACATGGCTTGTCTGCCTCCCTGGATCTTGCATCGTTTGTGCGGCAGTTGAATTGCCGAACAGGTCGTCCGAAGTAAGGAGTCCTGAAAGTAAGAAAAAATTAAAAAAAGAATCCGGCAGCCCCTAGTACGTTTTAAGCCGTATTTTGGGCGTGCCGTTATTGTGCCCCTTCCCCTGTGCCCATGGCATTTCAAGGGCGTAGTTATGTACGCAAGGTACTGGTTTCGCTATGTCGCGAAGGCTGGGGTTGGGGCCGCATTGCTACGCTTGCTCAGAGTGTGCCAGGCGGTCCTGCTGTGGGTTACTCCGGGCGCGCTTGGCAGTGTCTGGCTTTTTAATGGCCGGACTGGAGAATTGCCTGAGAAGGCTACTTTGTACCTCCGCTGCGAGAGCCGCCGTATGCTCCTCCGTATGGAGGGAGCGTTCGTTGTTTCCGTTGACCGTAAGTACTCCTTGAGGGCCTGGCATCTTGAGCTTGAGATATGCGTAGTGCGGCACCGCATTGAATTTTGCGAATGCGGTTCGTCCGAGCAGGGCGTGATAGCCACTGCGAAACGGGACTATATCGAAGATTAACTCTTCGCTTTGGAAATTGTCCGGGGATCCGAACACCACGTCAAGTGTTACTGAGCCTGTACAGTTGGCTTCTACACCTGGTATAACGCCTTTAAAGGTCATTCTTGTGGGCTTAATCCTTGAGGGATCTATGCCCATTTTCCGCACTGTATCCTGATAAAGCAGGTTCAGGCTACTGCCGCCGTCCATGAGGACTCTTGTGAGATGAAATCCATCGATGATTGGGTCGAGAACCAATGCGGCGAAGCCGCCATGACGGATGCTAGTGGGATGGTCCCTTCGATCAAAAGTGATCGGGCAGGAGGACCATGGGTTGATCTTTGGGGCGACTGGCTCCATCGCGTATACGTCCTGTAGCGCACGCTTCCGCTCCCGCTTGGGAATGTGGGTTGCGTATATCATGTTCACCGTCCACACTTGTGGGGGAAAGCCCTTCTGTCCATTGTTGTTTGGCGGCTTGGGCTCCTCGTCGTCGCTGTGCGGCCCCTTGTCTCTGTTTTTGGCCCTTAACTTGCCTGCCTGCTTGAACACCCAACAATCCCTGTTAGTGTGATTGGCTGGCCTTTCGGGGGTGCCATGTATCTGGCACAAGCGATCGAGTATTCGGTCCAAACTGGACGGGCCCTGAGTATTCTTTTTGAATGGCTTTTTCCGCTGACCGGATTTATAGCCTTTGAATCCGGCATTGACTGCCATGTCTTCATTGCTGTCGCTGTTAACATGGCGTTTTTGCTTATTCCGATGTGTCCTGCCACTTTTGTCCTTGGTATCCGAATTACCAGGGTTCTTTGATAAGTTGTTACTGCGAGCTAGCCAGCTGTCTTCTCCTGCGCAAAAGCGGGTCATGAGTGTCGTGAGGGCTGCCATGGATTTCGGCTTTTCCTGTCCCAGGTGCCGGGCAAGCCACTCGTCGCGGATGTTATGCTTGAAGGCTGCTAGGGCCTCTGCGTCCGGACAGTCGACTATCTGGTTTTTCTTTGTTAGGAACCGTGTCCAGAATTGTCTGGCCAATTCTTCTGGCTGCTGAATTATGTGGCTTAAGTCGTCGGCATCCGGCGGTCGCACGTAAGTGCCCTGGAAGTTGTCGAGGAATGCGGCTTCCAGGTCCTCCCAAGAACCGATTGAGTCTGCTGGCAAGCTGTTAAGCCAATGCCGGGCCGGTCCTTTAAGTTTGAGCGGGAGGTATTTGATGGCGTGTAGATCATCGCCGCGTGCCATGTGGATGTGAAGGAGATAATCCTCGATCCATACCACCGGGTCTGTTGTGCCATCGTATGATTCGATGTTTACGGGTTTGAAACCCTCTGGGATTTTATGATCCATTACTTCATTCGTGAAGCATAGCGGGTGTGCGGCGCTTCTGTACTGGGCTATATCACGACGCAGCTCAGAAGAGCTATGTCTGTTGTGTTTGGCCCGGCCGGATTTGTTGTATCCGGAGTGAAGATCATTGTCACATGCCGTAGGGCGCCTGCGCAATCCATAGATCGATCTTGTTTGTCTTGCCTTATCCTCCAGTATGTCTCGCAGGTCGGGCGCATTTTCCCGTGCCTTAGTTGAGCGGCGTCGGGGCATGACTTGGGTGGAGGGCCGAGAGGCCTCTCTGTCGCGTCCGCGAGGTGGTCGGTCTGCCATGTCATGCGCTGGTGATGTAGGTGCTTCCTCCTCTGATCGGGGTAGCGGCCTGCGCTTCGGGTAGCTCTTGGAGGGGCGTTTGAGTTTATACTCTTCGGCCGCAAGGACTTCAGTCCATCTGTCAGCTAGCAAATCTTGGGCAGCTCTAAGCTGTTGCTGCTTTTTCTTGAGGCTGCTTGCCGTGGCTAAAAGCCTGCATTTAAAACGCTCTTGTTCGGCGGGGTCTGATGGTATGACGAATTCGTCGTCATCGAGGCTTGCCTCGTCTTCGGAGGGAGGCGTATAGTTATCATCCTCGACCTCTCGGTCTGCCGCTCTCTCATGAGGGATGGCTTCTCCATCTTCCTGTGCTGAATCTTGCTGAGGTGGGTGTTCTTCGGCGCTATCCGGCGTAGTATTATCTCCCGTGCCGGAATCACCGTTTTTGTTTTGGCAGGATTTAGAGCGGCGCCGCTGACGCCAGCGCTTTGGCTGTTTCTTGGGGGCGTCATCCCCCATTGTTCCATCGCCATCTCCATCTTTTGGAGTGTCCACCATATATATGTCATATGACGAGGTGGCCTTCCAGCGCCCTACAGGTGCTGGTTCCTGTTCGTCTCCTACATCGTCGTCCATGCCGTCGATGTCTTCGGAGCTGAAGTCAAGCATGTCGGTTAGATCGTCGACAGTGGCTACAAAGTGGGTGGTGGGTGGGCTTTGAATTTCCTCATCGTCCGTATTCCACCCTCGCTGACCGTAGTCCGGCCAGGGCTCTCCTGATAAAAAGAGAGACTTAAGAGAATTCAGGATGTCGCCAAAAGGCGAATGCTGAAAGACGTCTGCGGCGGTGAACTCCATTATCGGCGCCCAAACGGATTCGATTGGCAGGGGCGCGGGGGGTTCGGAGTCCGGGGAGGAGTCCGGATCCTTGGAGTCACGGGTAGTGTAGAGTGCGGGGCTAGCGTTCGGCTCGATCGCCTCTGAGATCGCAGCCCCTGAGGCAGCGTCCAACCGCTGATCCTCGATCGGCGCAGTAGGCTCCGAATCAATGGTCGAAACTGATGCGTATGCGGCCTCCAAGGCGCTGTTCGGCGGTAGAGCTATATCATGCCCATCGAGACAGTGCGGCGCGCTTGGCTGTGGCTCGAATCCGTCGAAGATCAAGTCCCCATGGATGTGAGCCGTGTAGTTTAGGCTTCCAAACCTGACCTGATGGCCAGGGGCGTAGCTTTCGATCTGCTCCAGGTGGCCGAGCGAATTGGCCCGCAGAGCGAAGCCGCCGAAGACGAAGATTTGTCCGGGGAGCAAAGTCTCACCCTGGACTGCATCGTTGTTGATGATCAAAGGCGCCATCGGGCCTAAAGGCGACGACACAGAGGAACTCTCAATGAAAGCACCAATGTCGGTGTCAAAACCGGCGGATCTCGGGTAGTGGGTCCCGAACTATGCGTCTAGGCCGGATGGTAACAGGAGGCAGGGAACACGATGTTTTACCCAGGTTCGGGCCCTCTTGATGGAGGTAAAACCCTACGTCCTACTTGATTAATATTGATGATATGGGTAGTACAAGAGTAGATCTACCACGAGATCAAGGAGGCTAAACCCTAGAAGCTAGCCTATGGTATGATTGTTGTATATGGAGTTGATTGCCTACGGACTACAACCCTCCGGTTTATATAGACACCGGATAGGGTTAGGGTTACACAGAGTCGGTTACAATGGTAGGAGATCTTGAATATCCGCATCGCCAAGCTTGCCTTCCACGCCAAGGAAAGTCCCATCCGGACACGGGACGAAGTCTTCAATCTTGTACCTTCATAGTCCAGGCCGGCTGATGGTATAGTTCGGCTACCCGAACACCCCCTAATCCAGGACTCCCTCAGTTAGCTAGCAGTTTTTCCATCATACCCGAAGGAAATTCAAAAGGAGTTTCATTTTCAATAGGTTCAGTAGGTTGAGGAGCAACTCTTTGCTCTACTGGACGGGATGAAGATACCCCGAACAAGCCCATCAGAGAATTACTTTCCATAGTAACAAGTGACAATAAATTTCAGCACACTATATAACTTTTTCCTTACCAAATTCCACCTACCAAAGGTGCTACACTCCCCGGCAACGGCGCCAGAAAAGAGTCTTGATGACCCACAAGTATAGGGGATCTATCGTAGTCCTTTAGATAAGTAAGAGTGTCGAACCCAACGAGGAGCAGAAGGAAATGATAAGCGGTTTTCAGCAAGGTATTCTCTACAAGTACTGAAATAAGTGGTAACAGATAGTTTTGTGATAAGATAGATTGTAACAAGCAACAAGTAACAAAAGTAAATAAAGTGCAGCAAGGTGGCCCAATCCTTTTGTAGCAAAGGACAAGCCGGAACAAACTCTTATAATAGGAAAAGCGCTCCCGAGGACACATGGGAATATCGTCAAGCTAGTTTTCATCACGTTCATATGATTCGCGTTCGATACTTTGATAATTTGATATGTGGGTGGACCGGTGCTTGGGTGCTGTTCTTACTTGAACAAGCATCCCACTTATGATTAACCTCTATTGCAAGCATCCGCAACTACAACAAAAGTATTAAGGTAAACCTAACCATAGCATGAAACATATGGATCCAAATCAGCCCCATACGAAGCAACACATAAACTAGGGTTTAAGCTTCTGTCACTCTAGCAACCCATCATCTACTTATTACTTCCCAATGCCTTCCTCTAGGCCCAAATAATAGTGAAGTGTTATGCAGTCGACGTTCACATAACACCACTAGAGGCTAGACAACATACATCTTATCAAAATATCAAACGAATACCAAATTCACATGACTACTCATAGCAAGACTTCCCCCTTGTCCTCGGGAACGAACGTAATTACTCACAAAGCATATTCATGTTCATAATCAGAGGGGTAATAATATGCATATAGGATCTGAACATATGATCTTCCACCAAATAAACCAACTAGCATCAACTACAAGGAGTAATCAACACTACTAGCAACCTACTAGCACCAATCCAGGACTTTGAGACAAGAATTGGATACAAGAGATGAACTAGGGTTTGGAGATGAGATGGTGCTGGGTGAAGATGCTGATGGAGATTGCCCTCTCCCGATGAGAGGAGCGTTGGTGATGACGATGGTGATGATTTCCCCCTCCCGGAGGGAAGTATCCCCGGCAGAACAGCTCTGTCGGAGCTCTAGATTGGATCCGTCAAGGTTCCGCCTCATGGCGGCGGAGTCTCGTCCAGAAAAGTTCCTTTTTTTATTTTTTCTCATCGAAAGACTTCATATAGGAGAAGATGGGCATCGGAGAGCCACCAGGGGGCCCACGAGGTAGGGGGCGCGCCCTATGGGGGGCCCACCCTCGTGAGCAGGGTGTGGGCCCCCTGGCCTTCATCTTTGGCGAGGATTTTTCTTTATTTGTTTTAAGATGTTCCATGGAGTTTCAGGACTTTTGGAGTTGCACAGAATAGGTCTCTAATATTTGCTCCTTTTCCAGCCCAGAATTCCAGCTGCCGGCATTCTCCCTCCATATGTAAACCTTGTAAAATAAGAGAGAATAGCCATAAGTATTGTGACATAAAGTGAAATAAAAGTCCATAATGCGATAAATATCGATATAAAAGCATGATGCAAAATGGACGTATCAGGAAGCCCCTAGTGCGGTTTAAGCCGCGTATTGGTATTTTTAATGCGTAATTATGTACGCGTGGCACGAATTTCTCTGTTTGGCTTGGGCCGGGGTGGGGGCCGCATTGCTACGCGAGCTCAGATCATGCCAGGCAGTCTAGTTGCCGATTACTCCGAGCGCGCTTGAAGGTGTCCGGGTCTTTGAACGCCGAACTAGTGGATTGCCTTAAGAGGCTGCTTTGCGCTTCCGCTGCGAGGGCCGCAGTGTGCTCCTCCATTCGGAGAGAGCGCTCTGTGTTTCCATTAACTGTAATGACCCCCTGAGGTCCTGGCATCTTAAGCTTGAGGTATGCATAATGCGGTACCGCATTGAATCTCGCAAATGCGGTTCGCCCGAGCAGTGCATGATAACCACTGCGGAACGGGACTATATCGAAGATTAACTCTTCGCTTCAAAAGTTATCCGAGGATCCGAAGACCACTTCCAGTGTGACTGAGCCTGTGCAATGGGCCTCTACACCTGGTATGACGCCTTTAAAGGTCGTTTTTGTGGGTTTGATCCTTGAGGGGTCTATACCCATTTTGCGCACTGTGTCCTGGTAAAGCAGGTTCAGGCTGCTGTAGCTATCCATAAGGACTCGAGTGAGGTGAAATCCGTCAATAATTGGGTCTAAGACCAGTGCGGCGAATCCGCCATGACGGATACTAGTGGGGTGGTCCCTGCGATCGAAGGTGATCGGACAGGAGGACCATGGGTTGAACTTTGGGGCGACACGTCCCTGAGCGCACGCTTCCGCTCCCTCTTGGGGATGTGGGTTGCGTATATCATGTTCACCGTCCGCACTTGAGGGGGGAACCTCTTCTGTCCTCCGGTATTCAGCTGCCGGGGCTCCTCCTCGTCATCGGTATGTGGCCCCTTATCTTTGTTTTCGGCAATTAACTTGCCGGCCTGCTTGAACACCCAACAATCCCTATTGGTGTGGTTGGTTGGCTTGTCGGGGGTGCCGTGTATTTTACATGAGCGATCGAGTATACGGTCCAAACTGGACGGCTCCAGAGTGCTCCTTTTAAATGGCTTTTTCCGCTGACCGGGTTTAGAGCCTTTGAATCTGGCATTGACTGCCATATCCTCGGTATTGTCGCTGTTAATGCGGCGCTTATGTTTGTTGCGATGTGACCTGCCATTGCCGTCCTTGGTATCCGAAGTACCACGGTTCTTTGATATGTTATTACTGCGACCCAGCCAACTGTTTTCTCCCGCACAAAAGCGGGTCATGAGTGTCGTGAGGGCTGCCATAGATTTCGGCTTTTCCTGACCAAGGTGCCGGGCTAGCCACTCGTCACGGATGTTGTGCTTGAAAGCTGCTAGAGCCTCTACATCCGGACAGTCGACAATTTGATTTTTCTTTGTTAGGAACCGTGTCCAGAATTGCCTGGCCGATTCCTCTGGCTGCTGAATTATGTGGCTCAAGTCATCGACATCTGGTGGTCGCACATAAGTGCCCTGAAAGTTGTCGAGGAATGCGGCTTCCAGATCCTCCCAACAGCCAATGGAATCTGCTGGCAAGCTATTGAGCCAATGCTGAGCTGGTCCTTTGAGTTTGAGGGGGAGATATTTAATGGCGTGTAGATCATCACCGCGTGCCATGTGGATATGCAGGAGGAAATCCTCGATCCATACCATAGGATCTGTTGTGCCGTCGTATGATTCTATATTTACGGGTTTGAAACCCTCTGGGATTTGATGATCCATTATTTCGTCAGTGAAGCATAAGGGGTGTGCGGCGCCTCTGTACTGGGCTATATCGCGACGCAGCTCCAATGAGTCTTGCCCGCTGTGTTCGGCCCGGCCGGATTTACTTTTACTGTATCCGGCGTGACGTTTATCGTCTCGCATAGTGGTGCGCCCTCGTGATCCGTAGATCGATCTTGCATGTTTTGATTTGTCCTCCAATACGTCTCGCAGGTCTGGTGTATTTCCCCATGCCTTTTTATTTGAATGGCGTTGGGGTGCAGGCCGAGCTTTTGGCTGGAATGCCTCTCTATCGTGGCCACGAGGTGGCCGATCAGCCGCGTCATACTCTTCTTCCTCCAGTCGGGGTAGCAACCTGCATTTTTGGTAACTCTTGGAGGGGCGTTCGAGTTTATATTCCTCGGTCGCGAGGACTTCAGTCCATCTGTCAGCTAGCAGATCTTGATCAGCTTGAAGCTGCTGCTGCTTTTTCTTAAGGCTACTTGCCGTGGCTATAAGCCGGCGCTTGAAGCGCTCCTGTTCGACGGGATCCTCTAGCACGATGAATTCGTCATCGTCGAGGCTTGCCTCGTCTTCGGAGGGAGGTATGTAATTATTATCCTCTTCCTCTCTATCTGCCGCTCTCTCATGAGGGCTGGCTTCTCCATCCTCCTGTGCTGAATCTTGCTGGAGGCGGTTGTCTTCGGCACTATCCGGGGTGTTGTTATCTCCTATGCCGGAATCACCGTTTTTGCTTTGGCGGGACTTGGAGCGGCGCCGCTGATGCCGGCGCTTAGGTTGCTTCCTGGAGGGGTCATCCTCCGTTGTCTCGTCGCCATTGCCTTCTTTGGGTGTGTCCACCATGTATATATATCGTATGATGAGGTGGCTGTCCAGTGCCCTGTGGGCAGTGGTTCCTCTTCGTCTCCTGCATCGTCGTCCATACCGTCGATGTCTTCGGAGTCGAAGTCGAGCATGTCGGTTAAGTCGTCGACAGTGGCTACTAAGTGGGTGGTGGTTGGGCAGCAAATTTCTTTGTTATCCGCATCCCAATCCTGCCGGACATAGTTCGACCAGGATCCTCCTGACAAGGAGAGAGACCTTAACGAGTTCAGTATGTCGCCAAAGGGCGAGTGCTGAAAAATATCCGCAGAGGTAAACTCCATGATCGGCGCCCAATCGGATTCGCTAGGAACGGGCGCAGGCGGTTCGGAGTCCGTGGCCGGAGAAGGATCCGGCAGTCTGACAACACGGCTCTCGTGCAAGGTAAGGTCGATGTTCGGCTCGATCGCCACTGAGGGTAAGGCCTCCGTGGCGGGGTCCACCCACCCGTCCATGGACAGCGCAACTGGCTCTGAATTGAGGGTCGGAGCGGCTGCCGGTGCGATCTTCTGAACACTGTCTCTTGGTAGAGCTAAATCGTACTCATCGTGACCGCGCGACGCATAAGGCAGAGGCTCGAATCCGTTGAAGATCAAGTCTCCGCGGATATTGGCCGTGTAGTTTAAGCTTCCAAACCTGACCTGGTGTCCAGGGGCGTAACTTTCGATCTGCTCCAGATGGCCAAGCGAGTTGGCCCGAAGTGCGTAGCCGCCGAATACAAAAATCTGTCCGGGCAGAAAAGTCTCACCCTGGACTGCATCGCTATCGATGTTCGTAGGAGCCATCAAGCCTAATGGCGACGACATAGAGGAACTCTCAATGAAAGCACCAATGTCGGTGTCAAGACCGGCGGATCTCAGGTAGGGGGTCCCGAACTGTGCGTCTAAGGCGGATGGTAATAGGAGGCAGGGGACACGATGTTTTACCCAGGTTCGGGCCCTCTTGATGGAGGTAAAACCCTACGTCCTGCTTGATTAATATTGGTGATATGGGTAGTACAAGAGTAGATCTACCACGAGATCAGAGAGGCTAAACCCTAGAAGCTAGCCTATGGTATGATTGTATGTTATTGCCCTATGGACTAAAACCCTCCGGTTTATATAGACACCGGAGGGGGCTAGGGTTACACAAGGTCGGTTACAAAGGAGGAGATATACATATCCGTATTGCCTAAGCTTGCCTTCCACGCCAAGTAGAGTCCCGGACATGAGACGAAGTCTTCAATCTTGTATCTTCATAGTCTAACAGTTCGGCCAAAGGATATAGTCCGGCTGTCTGGAGACCCCCTAATCCAGGACTCCCTCAGTTTACCTTAATACTTTTTGTTGTAGTTGCGGATGCTTGCAATAGAGGTTAATCATAAGTGGGATGTTTGTCCAAGTAAGGACAGCACCCAAGCACCGGTCCACCCACATACCAAATTATCAAAGTACCGAACGCGAATCATATGAACGTGATGAAAACTAGCTTGACGATATTCCCATGTGTCCTCGGGAGCACTTTTCTCTATATAAGAGTTTGTCCAGGCTTGTCCTTTGCTACAAAAAGGATTGGGCCACCTTGCTGCACTTTATTTACTTTTGTTACTTGTTGCTCGTTACAAATTATCCTATCACAAAACTATCTGTTACCACTTATTTCAGTACTTGCAGAGAATACCTTGCTGGAAATCTCTTATCATTTCCTTCTACTCCTCGTTGGGTTTGACACTCTTACTTATCGAAAGGACTATGATAGATCCCCTATACTTGTGGGTCATCAAGACTCTTTTCTGGCGCCGTTGCCGGGGAGTGAAGCGCCTTTGGTAGGTGGAATTTGGAAAGGGAAAATTTTTTATAGTGTGCTGAAATTTACTGTCACTTGTTACTATGGAAAGTAATCCTCTGAGGGGCTTGTTTGGGGTATCTTCACCCCGACCAGTAGAGCAAATAGTTGCTCCTCAACCTAATGAAAATGAAAATGAAAATGAAAATGTCTGCTTTGAAATTCCTTCGGGTATGTTAGAAAAACTGCTAGCTAATCCTTTTGTAGGAGACAGAACAATGCATCCTGATGAGCACCTAATATATGTTGATGAAGTTTGTGGATTATTTAAGCTTGCAGGTGTACCCGGAGATGTTGTTAAGAAGAAGGTCTTCCCTTTATCTTTGAGGGAAGATGCATTGACATGGTATAGGCTATGTGATGATACGGGGTCATGGAACTACAAACGATTGAAATTGGAATTTCATCAGAAGTTTTATCCTATGCATCTTGTTCATCGTGATCGCAATTATATATATAATTTTTGGCCTCGCGAAGGAGAAAGCATCGCTCAAGCTTGGGGGAGGCTTAAATCAATGTTATATTCATGCCCCAATCATGATCTCTCAAGAGAAATGATTATTCAAAATTTATATGCTCGGCTTTCTGATAACAATCGCACCATGCTCGATACTTCTTGTGCTGGCTCTTTTATGATGAAGACTATTGAATTCAAATGGGATTTATTGGAAATAATTAAATGCAACTCTGAAGATTGGGACCTCGACGAAGGTAAGAATTCAGGTGTGACACCTAAGTTTGATTGTGTTAAATCTTTTATGGATACCGATGTTTTCCGTAAATTTAGCACTAAATATGGACTTGACTCTGAGATAGTAGCTTCTTTCTGTGAATCTTTTGATACTTATGTTGATCTCCCCAAGGAGAAGTGGTTTAAATATCATCCTCCCATAGAAGTAAAAGTAGCTACACCTATTAAAGTTGAAGAAAAGACTATCACTTATAATGATCCTATTGTTCCTACTTATGTTGAGAAACCACCTTTCCCTGTTAGGATAAAGGATCATGCTAAAGCTTCAACTGTGGTTCGTAAAAGCAATCTTAAAACTTATACACCTCCTGAGCAAGTTAAAGTTGAACCTAATATTGCTATTGTTAAAGATCTCTTGGCTGATAATATTGATGGGCATGTTATTTATTCCTGTGATGAAACTGCTAGAATTGCTAAACCTTGTGCTAAAGATAAACCTAGACCTATGGTAGGCATGCCTGTTATTTCTGTTAAAATAGGTGATCATTGTTACCATGGCTTATGTGATATGGGTGCCAGTGCTAGTGCAATACCTATTGGCCTATATAGAGAAATTATGCATGATATTGCACCTGTTGAATTAGAAGATATTGATGTCACAATTAAACTTGCCAATAGAGATACTATTTCACCAATGGGAATTATTAGAGATGTTGAAGTCTTGTGTGGGAAAACTAAATATCCTGCCGATTTTCTTGTTCTTGGTTCCCCACAAGATAGCTTTTGTCCCATTATATTTGGTAGACCCTTCTTAAACACTGTTAATGCTAAGATAGATTGCAAAAAGGATGTTGTTACTATCGGTTTAGATGATATGTCTCATGAATTTAATTTCTCTAAATTTAGTAGACAACACCGTGAAGAAGAATTACCTAGTAAGGATGAAATTATTGGTCTTGCTTCTATTGCCATACCTCCTAGTGATCCTTTAGAACAATATTTGCTAGACCATGAAAATGATATGTTTATGAATGAAAGAAGGGAAATAGATGAAGTATTCTTTAAACAGGAACCCATTCTCAAACACAATTTTCCTGTCAAAATCCTAGGGGATCCTCCTCAACCCAAGGGTGATCCCGTGTTTGAGCTTAAACCGTTGCCTGATACTCTTAAATATGCTTATCTTGATGAGAAAAAGATATATCTTGTTATTATTAGTGCTAACCTTTCAGAGCATGAGGAAGAGAGATTATTGAAAACTCTGAAGAAGCACTGTGCTGCTATTGGGTATACTCTTGATGAACTTAAGGTCATTAGTCCCACTCTATGTCAACATAAATTTTTTTTGAAGAAGATGCTAAACCAGTTCGTGATCATCAACGACGGCTGAATCCTAAAATGAATGAAGTGGTAAGAAAGGAAATATTAAAGCTCCTCGAGGCAGGTATAAACTATCCCGTTGCTGATAGTCAGTGGGTAAGTCATGTCCATTGTGTCCTGTAAGTGCATCTAGTGCCCCTTAGTGATTTTGGTGTATTGAAGACTTATAGGTTAAGGGACTAATGCGTTTGTGAGTGTACACAGGTCTATAAGTCTATGAGGAGTTTGATATTTACAGGAAAAGTCGACCCCTAAAAATGAATATCTTCGACTGAAGATTTTGGTATTTCTGAAGACTTTCATGAAGACTTTGAAAGTGAAGAAAATGGTGTAACCGTGAAGACCTGGTATTCATTCGAGGAATATGAAGCGTGAAGACTTTTGTTTTCGTAGTTTAATTTTCTCTTTCTTGAGTCATAGGAAACACCGTACTGTTAAAGGGGGTCGAGCAAATACTAAGGAAAAATTTCCATGTGATGCTCAACTCAAAATCCTACACCTACCAATCCCTTCGAGTGAAGCCATTGGAAATCTCATACAGTTCAGTCAATTTCTTCAGTGACAGAGACGAAGTTCTTCTGGTCTCTGAGGAATTTGTCCTGACTGAGGAGTTAGGAATTCGCCAGTGCGGATTGCCTACACAGTGAGGAACGTGATAGCCCTGAGGATTTTGCTACTCAAAATTCCGACTATTGCTGTGCTATGCGCCAGCTGTCCCAAAATATCTATCCACCTAACAGTCATATCATTGAAGGGCATTTATGTCTTATCATGTCGGGCTGCTCCCTAGGCTATAAATAGCCGCCCCCTGCAACCACTAGCTGGTTGGCTGCTCCGAGAGAAACTGACACTTGTCATTTGAGAGCAACCCATCCTCCGAGGACTTTGAGCGAAAATCATCAAGTGAGGAAAAACCAAAAACCCAAAACCCAAACACCTACAAACCCAAGTGATTGAGCATCACTAAAGAGATTGATCCTGAGTGGATCCGACACTTGTTACCTTTGAAGACTGTGCTTCTTCCAGATGGTTAGGCATCATGGTCTAGAGCATCCAAGAGGAATTGTGGATCACCGAGTGACCAAGTTTGTGAAGGTTTGGAAGTCGCCTGAAGACTTACCACGAGTGATTGGACGAGGTCTGTGTGACCTTAGTTCAAGGAGAATACGGTGAGGACTGTGTGTCTTGGACTAAGTGTCCTTGACTGGGTGTCCGGGACTGTGTGTCCTTGAGTTTAAATACTCAGCCGCTCCAACCAAACGTACAACTAAGACAGCAGTTGGAACTTGTCTACCAAATCATTGTCTTCACCAAGCTTACTAGTTCTATTTCCTCAACTCTTTCATTTCCTCATAACTGTGCTGTGTGTTTATTCATATCTGTGTTTGAAGACTTTGACTGAAGACTTTCTCAATATCCTCAGTTCAATTTCTTCAGTCTGTTTGTCTTCATCCTGTGTTATCCTGTGATTACGCTTTCTGTACTCTGTGCTTGTCTTCATTTCATCATGATGACTATGCTTGTATTCTGTTGTGTTTACTTTTGAGTACTTATTCCGCTGCTAGTAGTCCTTCGCTAAGGAATTTCCTCACCGGCAAATTCCTCAGTGAAGAATTTCATAAAAATCGCCTATTCACCCCCCTCTAGTCGATATAACGCACTTTCGATTGGTATTAGAGCAAGGTACTCCCTTGTTCTGTGTGCTTTTGGTTTAACCGCCTGGAGTTTTAGTTATGTCGACCGCAGGTATGATCAAGGTCTCTGCTGGGTGTCCTACCTTCGATGGGACGGACTACCCCTACTGGAAGAATAAGATGCGAATGCATCTTGAAGCAATTGATAACGATCTCTGGTATGTTGTGGAAAATGGTGTTCCCTCAGTCACACCTTCTCTGAATGCTGCTGATGTGAAGAGATTCAAGCAACTCGACTCTCAAGCGAAGAATATCATATGTGGCCATCTGAGCAAAGGACAGTATGGCAGAGTGAGTGCTTTGGAGACAGCGAAGCTTATCTAGGACAGGTTGTCCAAAGTGAATGAAGGAGTCTCAACTCATCGTGACTCTCGAGTTGATGTTCTTCGCAATCTCTTCAACCGCTTCAAAAGACTCGACAATGAAAATGTTCAACAAACCTTCGATCGCCTCACTGACATCTCAAATGAGCTTCAAGCACTTGGTGCCACTGACATCACCGACCATGAGGTGGTGAAGAAATTGCTAAGATCGCTTGATTCCTCATTTGACACTCTGGCATTGATGATACAAGAACGTGCTAATTACAAGTCACTTTTATCCCGCTAATATTCTCGAGAGGCTAAATACTCATGAGTTCCAACTTGCTGAAAAGAGAGATCTCTATGGTTCAAGCTATGGCAGAACACGTGCACTGAAGGCCAAGGCAGTATCTGAGTCCGAAGAGGAAGACTCTGGTAGCAGCCTTGGTGATCCTGAAGAACTGAGCCATGATCTGGCTCTGCTCGTGAAGAAGTTTCAAAAGTTCTCAAGATTGTCCTCAGTGGAAAAAGGAATCAAATAAGAAGAAATACAAGGATTACAGTTCCGATGATGCGAAGAAAAAGAAGAAATCCACAAAATCTTCATCATCAAAATCCTCAAGGTCTTCATATCACAAGAAGAGCAGCTCCAAGAAGGCTAGGGCATTCATTGGCAAGGAAATGGACTCTGAGGCTGAATCTGAAGAAAATGAGGAGAGGAGTCATCTGAGGAGTCTGAATCCGGAGTGGCAAGCCTAGCTCTCGCCACTTCATTCGTCAGCAAGTCTATCTTCAACACTGAAGAAAATGACCTCACCAACAAGGCTGATGAAAGCAATAATGACTACGCTCCCACCTATTGCTTTATGGCAAAGAGTGCCAAGGTACTCAAATATACCTCCTCTGAATCAAGTGAGAATGAATCTGATGAAAACCTTAAGCCCAGCTATTCTAAACTTGCTAAGATTGCTATAAAACAACAAAGGGCTTTAGAAAATGTTCAAAACATGCTAAATAAAAGTGATGATATGTTGGGTGAAGAAATGGATCGCACTGAAACTTTGACTGAAAATCTTCAGAGACTTCAGTCCAAGCTTGACAAACTTCAAAGTCATCATAACACTCTCTTATCGGATCATGAGAAGATTTCTTATGAATTTCTTCAAAGAAAGCAAGACCTTGAGAAGCTAAGAGTGAGTTATGAAGACCTTTAGAAGGAGCGCGATTCATTACTTGCTCAACAAATCAGCGCTTCTCAAGAAGAATTTGTTCCTCCATGCTTGAAGTGCATTGAACGTGAATCTGCTAATTCTTCACCTAAATGTTCAAATGCTGCTAATGTTTCAAATTCTTCACATACCTCTGCTATCACTAACTCCTCATCTGAGGACATTGCTAGTATCACTAACGATGCAGGGCTGAAGGAATTGTACACGACAGGCATGTACAAAAGCCTCAAAGGGCATCAGGCTCTTTGTGATGTGCTTAAAAAGCAGATCCTCAATAGGAACCCTAGGAAAGAGGGTATCGCCTTTGAGAGGAAACTCAATGCTGATGGTACATATTGGAAGCATGAGCAGTACCCCAAAACTACATGGGTTGCTGCAAACGGACCTCCAGTTGATCCATCTAACTTATCTAGATTTGCAGGTGAATCTCCTCATTCTGATGATGAGTCAATTGACTCCAACTATAATCTATTCAAGAATCAGAATGGTGAAGTATTTGCTAGATATATTGGCACTAACTGCAGGAACGGCTCCCCTATGTAGAAAATCTGGGTTCCCAAAAGATGTCTTGAAAATCTTCAGGTGAATGTCATCATGGCACCACTTGTGAAGAATAGGAACCCCAGATCAAATTCCTCATACGGACCAAATTCCTCATATGGATCAAAGTCCTCATATGAACATCATCGTGCTAACCCATCTGTTTCGCAGGGAAGATCTAAGGATTATGGATATATGCATTATTCTTCAAATCATTATGTCCATAAGTCCTCGAAGAATTTCTCTGCATACTCTTATGCTTACTCTAACCCCTCTTATGTGAAACGAAATGGACTGGCCTCTATGCCATCCTTCTCATATGGAGCTCGCAGAATGATGAACTCTTTGCCACCCCTTCAGATGTGGGTGGTGAAGAAAAAGAACTAATCTCTTCTGCAGGGTCAGGTCTCCAGACGCACGTAATCGTCTAAAGAATTTGCTGGAGACCTGAGCATGCCTGATAGGACGCAGGCTAATCATGAAGAAATGAACTTTCATTTCTCACGTCCTCATATTGCTTTATCAGTTCTTTTACTAGATGAAAGTGATCTGATGAATTGATGTCATATTCTTCAATGATGAAGTATATGAGTTTGTAAGCTGCACTAATTCATCTGCAGGATGATCAACCCAAAGCCACTGAGTGGGTCCTCGATAGTGGATGTACAAACCACATGACTAGTGACAAGAATCTATTGATGGATGCTCCATTATCTCCGTCACATCTGAAGCATATCATCTTTGCTGACAAAGGCAAAAGACAGGTATTGGGTCTAGGTAAGGTTGTGATCACAAAGGATCGACACATGGACAAATTCATGCTTGTTGAGTCCTTAGGATACAACCTTATGTCTGTCTCAATGCTTTGTGATCTTGATATGGTTGTTGTCTTTGGCAAGTACCGTTATGTTGTGGTTATGGAAGCTGACAATTCCAAAGTCTTCGAAGGCTTTAGGAGAGGAGACCTGTATATTGTTGATTTTTCTACAGGACCACAACCAGCCGTGTGCTTACTCGCAAAAGCTTCAGAAGGCTGGCTCTGGCATCGACGACTTGGTCATGCAGGCATGAAGGAATTTGCACACGCTTGTGAAGAAAAAGCATGTCATTGGCATCGAGAATGTAAAATTCCTCAAGGATCACCTATGCGGAGCCTGTGAAGCTGGGAAGATGACCAAGGCCAAGCATCCAGTGAAGACTATCATGACCACCACTCGCCCATTTGAATTTCTTCACATGGATCTCTTTGGTCCTAATCATTATTCTGCTATCTCAAATGAAGCATCTCAATATGGCTTCGTTATTGTTGATGATTATTCTCGCTACACATGGGTACACCTTGTTACTTACAAACATGAAGTGCAGGAAGTCTTCAAACGATTTTCCTCGAGGGCTTCAACCAACTTTGGTGTGAAGATCAAGCACATCAGAAGTGACAATGGCACTGAGTTCAAGAATTCTGGTCTCGATGACTATCTTGATGAACTTGGTATTACTCATGAGTTATCTGCTCCTTACACTCCTCAGCAGAATGGCGTCGTGGAGTGCAAGAACAGGACTCTTGTTGAGATGGCTCGCACTATGCTTGATGAATACAAAACGCCTCGTCATTTCTGGACTGAGGCAATTGATACTGCGTGCCACATCATCAACAGAGTATATCTTCACAAATTCTTCAAAAAGACTGCCTATGAACTCATCACTGATAAGAAACCCAATGTAAGCTATTTCAAAGTCTACAGTGCTAAATGCTGGATTAGAGATCCTCATCACAACTCAAAATTTGCACCGAAAACACATGAAGGTTTTATGCTTGGTTACGAAAAGGACTCGCACACCTACAGAGTCTTCAACAACGTTCTTCACAAAGTTGTTGAAACTGTAGATGTGTGGTTCGATAAAACTAACGGCTCGCAAAGAGAACACCTACCTACTGTGATAGATGAATCAATACCTAGGGAAACTATCAAGTTCAAGGCTACTGAGGATGTCATTCCCACTGAAGAATCTGCTGAAGAATTCATTCCAGAACATGAAGAACGACGAGCTAATGCACCTGAAGAAAATGCTGAAGAAAATGGTGCTGAAGAAAACGCTGATCAAATTCTTCAACGACAACCAGCTTATCCTCGCATTGCAAAAGAAGTGCAATTTGAAAAGATCATCAATGACATCAAAGCGCCAGGTCCTCTCACACGCTCAAAAGCTTCACATTTGTCTAACTTTTGTGGGCAGTATGCTTTTGTCTCTATTACAGAGCCCACTAAGGTAGATGAAGCATTCCTGGAGCCTGAGTGGATTCAGGCCATGCAAGAAGAATTACATCAGTTTGAGCTCAACAATGTCTGGGAACTGGTCAAATGTCCAGATCCTCGCAAGCACAATATCATCAGCACAAAGTGGATCTACCGCAACAAGCAATATTAAAATGGCCTTGTGGTGAGGAATAAGGCACGGCTTGTAGCTCAAGGCTACACACAAGTTGAAGGAATTGATTTCGATGAAACTTTTGCACCTGTTGCTAGACTTGAGGCTATTCGCATATTACTTGCTTATGCTAACCATCATGATATCACTCTATATCAAATGGATATGAAAAGTGCATTCCTTAATGGTAAGCTTGAGGAAGAGGTATATGTTGCTCAACCCCCAGGTTTTGAAGATCCAAAGAATCCTGACAAAGTCTTCAGACTCAACAAGGCCCTCTATGGCCTCAAGCAGGCCCCACGGGCTTGGTATGATACTTTGAAGGAACTCTTCATGAAGAAAGGCTTCAAACCCGGTTCACTCGACCCTACTCTTTTCACTAAATCTTATGATGGTGAATTGTTTGTGTGCCAAGTATATGTTGATGATATTATCTTTGGTTGTACTAACCAACGTTATAGTGATGAATTTGCCTATATGATGAGTGAAGAATATCAAATGTCTAGTATGGGAGAGTTGAAATTCTTCTTAGGTCTTCAAATTCGTCAACAACACAATGGCATATTCATATCTCGGGAGAAATACCTCAAGGATGTACTGAGGAAATTCGGCATGCAAGATTGCAAAGGCGTCAAAATTCCTATGCCCACAAATGGCCATCTGTGCACTGATGAAAATGGTATTGACTTCGATCATAAGGTATACCGCTCCATGATAGGTTCCTTATTATACTTATGTGCATCTAGGCCAGATATAATGCTTAGTGTTTGCATGTGTGCCCGATTTCAAGCTGCACCGAAGGAATCACACCATAAGGCTGTGAAGCATATTCTTCGATATCTAGCTCACACACCAACACTTGGATTATGGTACCCCCAAGGGCTCGGCTTTTGATCTTGTTGGATATTCTGACTCTGACTATGCTGGTGATCGTGTGGATCGCAAGTCAACATCTGGTACATGTCATTTCCTCGAACAATCTTTGGTCTGTTGGTCCTCGAAGAAACAGAACTGTGTATCACTATCTACTACTGAAGCTGAGTACATTGCCGCTGGTTCTTGTTGTGCCCAATTGCTATGGATGAAGCAAACTCTCAAGGACTACGACATCAACATGAAGAATGTACCTCTCTTCTGTGACAATGAGAGTGCCATCAAGATTGCTCACAACCTAGTTCAGCACTCGAAGACAAAGCACATTCAGATTCGTCATCATTTTCTTCGTGATCATGTGTTGAAGGGCGACATTTCTATTGAGCATGTGAAGACTGAAGAACAGCTAGCCGATATCTTCACAAAGCCCTTGGATGAGAAGAGATTTAGCAAGTTGCGGTGTGAGCTAAATATCTTAGAGTCTTCGAATGTTCTTTGAAAAGGACACTCATCCTAACACTTATGCAAAATTGATGACTTAGATGTGCAACACATGAAGAAACGTTTTACTTCAATCAATGAAGAATAACACTCTTAGTGTGAAGAAATTAACGAAGAATTTGATTCTCAGAACCCTACGATAATTGTACGCGGTGTCTGAAATCATCATTCTTATACGGTGGGTCACGCCACCACCAAAAGTTGAAATTCCTCAAATTATTCATATTCTTCAAATTTGCATAGTCTTCACTGGTTCCGTCGTTTTTCTTCATTGGCTATATATATATATATATATGAGTTTATGTCCTCTACAGCATTCACTTATTGCTATTTCTTCAAGTTGGTTTTCTGCTAAGTGAATGTGATCGGACCCTTCCCCTCTATGCTATACTCAACCCAATCTGTTCACAAATTCTTCATGTGCGTTCTATTTGAAACTCGTTCAAAATCTTCACTATGTCCTTGTCAGCTGAAGAAATTGCGAACGGAACTTTAAAACCTATCTTATCGAAATTTTCGGTCTTTGCCGCTCAAACCATTCCGCATCCCACGATACACTTATCCACTCACCCACGATCTAACACGATCTCCACCTCTCACTACGTGGGTGACACATGTCGTGCGAATGAGAAGGGTCAGGGGCACGTTCGTCCAATTTCTTCGGGCGAGCAGTTTTTCACCATGGCTATAAATACCCCTCCTTCCCTTCCTCACCTCTTTTACTCCGCTCGACCTCTCTCTCCAGCTCGAGCTTCTCAAACCCTAGCGTCGCCGCTACTTCATCGCCACCGGTGAGGAAGAGCTTCACTGCCTCGACCTCGTCGCCGACGTACTCGCGCTGACCGCGGACATCTTCACTCCACCACCGCCGTAGCCATCTTCCTCCGCCAAGTTAGGGCGTGGAAGATCTGCACAGACGAACTTCACATCTCCTCACTCCAGTTCATCATGTTCTTCGTCCAGGGTAAATAAAAGTTACTTTTACTACCCTCATTGATTCGAATTATTATCTACAAAATCTTCAAAAGTGTTTTTCTTCATATCTTCACACACTGAACACCTCACAAAGTCATCTGTTCTTGATTCGTTTCTCTAAGCATCATTTTTCTTCAAGATTCCTCAATTGTGTGGATCTTCAATCTATACAACTCTGGAGCCTAAGACAAAGAACACTTAGTGAAAATCTTCAAGACTCATCTGGTCAAATTCCTCAAACTTGCTCTTTTTGAAAAACCTTCTGAGAACGCATATGACCTCTCCAAATTCCTCGCAACTATACTCTGTTCACAGGTACAAATGTCAGCTGCTGAATCACTAGGTTCTCATCAACTTAACTCATTTGCAGCGTTCCTCGAAGAAAAGTTGCATACTTCTTCAGAGAATTCAATTGTTCAAATTCCTCAACTGAAGAAAATGGCTGATGGTAAAAGGCCACAGAAGGGAGGAAAGAGGCCTGAGGTAAATACAGCGTTTGAAATCCCTGATGACATATATGCTGGGTACTGCACACCTCCTGAGGAAACCAAGAATGAGCGCAAAGTGCGCATTCAGAAGATAGAGAGGAGATGGGCAAGAGAATGGAGGGAGTACAGATATGTCACTCGTCACTCCTAAGTACATGAAAAAATTCGCACTCAAATCCTCCATTGCCCAAGAACACCACTGGCACCTGCCAACTGATCCACCAGCCTCAAGCGAGGTTGAGACTATCCTGATGAATGGGCAAGCGCCAAGGTAAGTTGGCTAGCAAGCCAAAGAAGCAGTGAGAAATTCAATTAAGACTCTGCTGCTGCTGCTGCCTCTGCTGAGGTCCTTGCTGTCAAGCCAAAGAAGGCTATGTTCAAAAAAGCCTACGCACAAGCCAAGTTGCCTCATGCAATTGCCCTCACGGCTAGAATCATCAAAGCCCTCACGGCCCAATTCCTCATGCTGATCCTGTTCTCCAAAAGTCCTCAGCTCCTCCGCCAAGCCTTCAGCTGTTCCGACCAATCCTCAGCACCTATGCATCTCGCTTTTCGCTTTATGCCAAAGGACTGCTGGCATCTCCATTGCCTCAGGTGTCTCAGCTAGTTCCTCAGCTGCACCAAGTTCCTCAGCTGGCCCCTCACTGCTGAAGACAAAGGCCACTGCTGGACGAGGTCCATGCCCAAGTCCTCAAAAGAAGCAAGTCGCTTTCCAAGTGCCGTCTGATGAAGACGAAGCTGATGATGATGAACTTGAAGAAATCATCAGAGACAGGCAAGTCAGGGCCGCTAGAGCCAAAGGACCAGAGGTGCCACTGCTTTTGGATCCCAAACTGATCCTCGACTACATTGATGGTTGGCACAAGGACCCCAACACTCCCTTGCCTGATTTCAAGCTGACTCCTGGCCAAAGTCACATGCTGACCCACTTCATTCAAGAAGAAAAGTGGAAATTTGAGAAGGCCAAGCAGATCAAGAAGGCGCAGTACAAGAAGGAGAAATTTCTGAAGAACAACGTGTCACTATGACAACTGAGGAACTTGTAAAAATCCAATCTGAAATCAAAACCCTCAGCGACGACTTCAAAGCCTACTATGCTAATTGGCAAGGAGCCAAAGTTAGATTTGTTAAGATAACTGAACAGTTCACTTCAAATGTTGCTGCCCCAACGCAACAGGAAATTCCTCAGGCTAAAGTATCTGCTCAGCCGACTGAAGAACATGCCAGCACCGCTGATGAAAATCAGGCTGCTGAAGAAAATGTGAGTTCCAGGGCTGATGACTGCATTTCAGCCGCTGAAGAAATTACCAGGGCATCCTCTAGTGGTGTGCCTGAAGAAACTGAAGAAATCAGGGCAACTGCATCAGTTGTGCCTAAAGAAAATCAACCAGATTCCTCTGCTCCTCCTGCGCCAACACCAACTCCGATCCTTCCATCTGCATCAGATGTGAAGAAGACCAAGGCTGCAGAGCGTGCTGCAGTGAAGAAAAGGAAAGCATCAGCTGCTTCAGATTCTTCAGCTCCGAAGAAAATGAAGCCTGTGACAAGTTCATTTGCACATCCGATTGATGCTGTTCCCATCTCAACCGGGCCATCAAAGGACCTTGTTCCTTTTGATGAAGAATATGTGATCCCCAGCGGATCTGATGAAGAAACTCCTTCTGCTGCTTCGTCTGAACCGTTGGATGAAGAAATTGAAGTGGATGCGATACCTTCAACACCTATCATCTCCTCGCCTATGCCTCAGTTCACAGGTGAAGAGGCTGGCGTTGAAGAAATGGAAGATGAAGATGTGGACATTGGCTGCTCCACACCTGTAACCAGTGATGAATTCTGGGAAAGTCAGCATCCAAACTCTCCAATGTTCACCCCTCTACAGCAAATTCCTCAGTCCCCCACACAAACTGTTCACATGGGCTCTGAAGAAACTCATCCCACTGCATCTGTCCATGAGGAAATTCCAGCCACTAGCGCTGAAGAAATTGCTGCTGCTGAACAACCAACTACGCAGACTGCCACTGAGGAGGAACCAGAAATTCCTCAGCCTGAAGAACCTACAATTGAGATTCCTGAGGTCGTGATGCAACTCACTGACACTCCTCTGCCGAAGCCAAATGATCCATTCTCATGCAAGCAAAAGTTCAAGGCTGATGATTTCTTCAGCGAGCATGTATTCTTCGAAGATTACAACCCATATGACTCTGCTCGCATTAGGAAGAGGCGTTTCTAGACTGCTAGTCAAGCCAATTTCTATTCCTCAGTGCTGTTCAACAAGGAGAAGATTTTCTACCATGAGCATATTCCTCACGTGGATATGGAATCTCTGCCGTGCTTCACACCAGTCCTCAGTGTTCTTCACGACGCTGGACTGCTCAACTTTTGCTCTGACATCTGCGATTGGAATGAAGAACTGATTCTTCAATTCTATGCAACGCTGTCCACAGAGGCTCCTGAAGCTGAAGACATACCAGCACCCCATTGCTGCTGAAGACATTGGTCATCAGGACAATGTACAAGATGATGCAGCCCTTCCTCAGTATGAACAAAGCGAACTCATCAGCATTGGTCGTCCTCTGACGCCAATTGCACAAGATGCGTCATGGGCGGATCGCCCTCAAGAGGAAGAAGACTTTGAGGCCCAGCCCACTCCAACCCCACAAGCGTCGTCTGCGTTCCGCAGGCTTCGCAAAGGTCCAAGGCCTCAAGTCTATGCTGAAGACATTCCGGCTGCATCAGCCGAAGAAAATGAAGAAGTACCACAAGATCCCACTCCCCCGCTACACCAAGAAGCAGTTCTCCAGGAGAACGTGCTTGTGACTGACCCTCCAGCTAGTCAAGCGAGGCTGAAAATGTTGAGGCTGCCACAACCAACTCTGAAGCCAATGTGGAGCCCTCCCCACCAAAAGCTTCAGCAGACAGCGAAGCTACTGATCCAGACACTTCTGTTCCTGAGTCTGCTGCTGGTCCTCAATTTGATTACCATGTTGGAGCACAGGCCTCATGTCCAGAAGCCAGTCCCAAGGCTTCCAAGGTTCCCAGGTCCTGCATCAGCACCTGGGTCCTTTGATATAAACAGCTTCAAGGCAGACAACACATTTTTCAATAGCTCCAAGAACCCCTATTCAAGGGAAAGGATTGTATCAGACAGGCTCTGGAGCTATTCACAGCGCAGCTATTATTCATGCATCTTATACAACCAAGGTCGCATCTTCCCTCACAAGTGCCTTGAGGTTGAAGCCATTGCTGGCCTGCCATGTCTTGAGGAAGCTTTGGACTGCTTCAGGCAAGTGGGTTTGCTGCCATTTGTTACTAATGAAGAGCACTGGAACGAGGAGCTTCTGCTTCAATTTTATGCCACTCTCCATATCAAAGGCTACAACAGAGATCCGAAGACTTGGATCCTGGAGTGGATGACCGGAAATATCCATCATGAAGCCAATGCATTTAATATCATTGAGCTCACCGGCCTGCCCACTCCAGGCGAATTCTTCGAGGAAGGATGTCAACTTCATTCTGAAGCTATTGAGAGTATTTTCCAGAGACCTGAACCAAACATGAGTCAGATGCTCTCAATGATGAAGCCATTGCCTTAGGATGCACCCTATCCAAATGAGTTCTTCGTTGAAGACTTAGAGTACCTGCCCCGGACCATATATCACATTATCCCGCGGACTCTCTGGCCCATTAAGGGACACTCACCACATGCCAAGATTGAGGGTGCAATGAAGACTCTCATATTCTATATCATGCATGGAAAATGCTTCAACGCACAGGATCTTTTCATATGACAACTTGCAGCGTCATGCTCGGACTTATTTGGTCTAAAATTCTATGCCCCTTGGGTGATGAGGCTGATCAAACTGCACTCTACAATTTCGTATCAGCCCTCAGCCCGAAACCATCGCATCTTCCTGCCAGATGTGGATATCTCTGCTGAAGCAATATACCCTGAGCCTGCCAAGCAACCAATAAGTCTTCAGAATGCAGAACACCAGAGCTTCACGCAGAATGTTGAAGGTGTTGAAGCCATGTCCAGGGTCTATCCGATGGCTGGCAC
This sequence comes from Triticum urartu, assembly GCF_003073215.2. Lineage (NCBI taxonomy): Eukaryota > Viridiplantae > Streptophyta > Magnoliopsida > Poales > Poaceae > Triticum > Triticum urartu. The sequence goes on from NC_053024.1 coordinate 255,506,847, forward strand.
TACACGTGCACCAGCATCAACTGAAGCCACAGATAGCACAAACGCTCCAAGACCCAAGAAGCGTGCTCGTGTCCTCACTGACCGAGAGCTTCTTGTGGCCCTTCACCAAAAGCAAGATAGGCATCACGACTGGATGAAACGTCAGATGAAGAGCCTCTTGGTGGATGTCAATCGTCTTCGAAACCTGGCCACCAAGAATGCCTTCGTTACACATGAGACTTGCCGTCGTACGTGGAAAGGGCTCTCAATGATCTGCACTGAAGCTGAACTTGAAGAGGATGGCTTCAAAGAGCACTTCAAATTTGACACCACACCTCCTAGGAGGGCTGTGATGCGCAACACACCGTCACTTGAAGACTCTGAGTATTCCTCATCTGCTGCCACCGTCACTGCGAGGATCATTGATGAAGATGATGATGCTACTTCACCACCACCCGCTTCAGCACCTCCAAGCTCAGCACCGCCAAACAACTCCACCGACCCTGCTGCGCCTGGGAACGCGTAGAAAACTCTATGTCTTCAAACCTTTTTGGTCATTCCTGACAAAAGGGGGAGAAGCATATGATGTTTATAGTCTTCAAGCGGGTCAATATGGGCGGGTGCCTTGTTTTGTTATACTTTGCTTCGTGTTTACAACTCTTGTTTTTGCTTCATTTGGTTCTTTTGAGTTATAAACACTAAAACTCGATGGTCGTCTGCTACTTGTTTACCACTCTGTTTGCGAAGATAAATTCCGCATGTGCGACGATAAATTCCGCACTCATCTCATTCTGCAGACGTCCATTTTCCATTATGCATGTCATTATCTTCATATACTTTCACATGCATAGTGGATTGTCATCATAAGCTGAAGCTGATCTCCACAAGTACAACCTGCCATGTGCATTTGCATTCCAAAAGCAAATTAACTTATATGCACATCTTTAGGGGGAGCTCTTGCAACTTATGATGACAATTCCTTTACAAACTTCACACTTTATATTCCCCGTTGAAAACTTCAACTAGTTTGTCATCAATCACCAAAAAGGGGGAGATTGTAAGTGCATCTAGTGCCACCCCTAGTTGGTTTTGGAGTATTGACGACAAACCTAGTTGAGGGACTAATGTATTTGTGAGAATTGCAGGAAAACACAGGTAGAAGTCCCTCATTGATTCGGTTTTACTACCAGAGATGACCCCTAAAAAGTGTATGAAGACATTGAAGACAAAGGTGGTATATGAAGATATTCACATTGAAGACTATGACAAATCAAGACACGTTATGAAGCCTATGGAACTCGAAGACTTAGATCTTTCGTAGTTCTTTTTATTTTGTGTTGAGTCATAGGAACCACCGTACTGTTAAGTGGGGTCCAGGAGAACCAGTCAGAATGACTGAAGTGATGCCTAAATCAAAAACCTATGTCTTCGAGTGAAGACAATGAGAGCAAATCTTGTCCAGAGCCGGACAAGTCAGCTTCGCTTGTAGCCCAAGTAAAGTTGCCATGAGAGTTCGAAATGTGACCGTTGAGACACGTGTCAGTTCCTTAGTGACCCAGGGTCATTTCGGACAAATCAGGTCGGGTTGCCAAGTGGCTATAAATAGCCCACCCCCACAACCATAAACGGTTGGCTGCTCAGATTTCAGTGCACGGCTTTTGTCGTTTGAGAGCAACCCACCTCGAAGCCTTTGAGAGAAAATTCCTAGTGAGGAGAAAAGCCCTAACCACCCAGAGCCAGAGTAAATTGGGCATCACTTGAGTCTTCTTGTCTGTGTGATCTGAAGACTTATTACAGTTGAGGACTGTGAATCCTCCAGACAGTTAGGCGTCGCGTTCAGAGCATCCAAGAGACATTGTGGATTGCCAGTGAACGAAGTCTGTGAAGGTTTGGGAGTCTACCTTGAAGACTTACCAGAGTGATTGGGTGAGGACTAAGTGACCTTAGCTCAAGGAGAATACGGTGAGGACTTGGTGTCCTGAACTGTGTGTTCAGGACTGGGTGTCCGGGACTGTGTGTCCTAAGGTTTAAATACCTAGCCGCTCCAACCAGACGTACAGTTGTCACAGCAACTGGAACTGGTCCAACATATCATTGTCTTCAACGAGTCACTGGTTTCATCTTCACTTCCTTCTCTTGCTGTTACTCATTGTGAAGTCATTGCATGCTTGCTTTATCATTTGTCTTCACAATGTGAATGCATGATCTGTTTGGCTTCATAACTTCTTCCTACTTGATCCTTATTACACTGAAGCTGTTTGTCACTGTGCTTTCACTCTGTTGAATACATGACCATGGCTGGCCTAGTGTAATCCAACTTCCGCTGCATAGCAATAGGCATAATCTTCACTGTTTGTCTTCATAACTCCCAAGTTTTGAAGACTTTCATAAAAATCGCCTATTCACCCCCCCTCTAGTTGATATAACACACTTTCACTCGCATCAAACAAGATCCAGATATAATGTTCATGCTTAACGCTAGCACCAAATAACAATTATTCAGGTCTAAAACTAATCCCGAAGGTAGATGTAGGGGTAGTGTGCCGACGACGATCACATCGACCTTGGAACCATTCCCGACGCACATCGTCACCTCGTCCTTAGACAACCTTCGTTTAATCTGTAGTCCCTGTTTTGAGTTGCAAATATGAGCAACAAAACCAGTATCAAATACCCAGGTGCTACTACGAGCATTAGTAAGGTACACATCAATAACACGCATGTCAAATATACCATTGTTCACTTTGCCATCCTTCTTATCCGCCAAATACTTGGGGCAGTTCCGATTCAAGTGACCAGTCCCTTTGCAGTAGAAGCACTCAGTTTCAGGCTTGGGTGCAGACTTGGGCTTCTTCCTGGGAGTGATAACTTGCTTGCCATTTTTCTTGAAGTTCCCCTTCTTTCCCTTGCCCTTTTTCATGAAACTAGCGGTCTTGTTAACCATCAACACTTGATGCTCTTTCTTGATTTCTACCTCCGCAGCTTTGAGCATAGCGAAGAGATCAGGAATTGTCTTATCCATCCCTTGCATATTATAGTTCTTCATGAAGCCTTTGTAGGTTGGTGGCAGTGATTGAAGAACTCTGTCAATAACACTATCATCTAGAAGATTAACTCCCAACTGAGTCAAGTGGTTATGGTACCCAGATATTCTGAGTATGTGTTCACTGACAGAACTATTCTCCTCCATCTTGCAGCTATAGAAGTTGTTGGACACTTCATATCTCTCAACTCGGGCATTTGCTTGAAATATTAACTTCAACTCCTGGAACATCTCATATGGTCCATGACGTTCAAAACGTCTTTGAAGTCCCGATTCTAAGCCGTAAAGCATGGCAGACTGAACTATAGAGTAGTCATCAGACCGCGTCTGCCAGGCGTTCAAAGTGTCTACTTTAGCGGGAGGGGGCTTGTCACCTAGTGGTGCGTCAATGACATAATTCTTCTATGCATCAATGAGGATAATCCTCATGTTATGGACCTAGTCCATGTAGTTGCTACCATCATCTTTCAACTTACCTTTCTCTAGGAACGCATTAAAATTCAGGGAAAGGTAGCACGAGCCATTGATCTACCACATAGATATGCAAAAACTATCAGGACTAAGTTCATGATAAATTAAGTTCAATTAATCATACTACTTAAGAACTCCCACTTAGATAGACATCCCTCGAGTCATCTAAATGATCACGTGATCCATATCAACTAAACCATGTCCGATCATCACGTGAGATGGAGTAGTTTTCAACGGTGAACATCTCTATGTTGATTATATCTACTATAGGATTCATGTTCGACCTTTCGGTCTCCAGTGTTCCGCGGCCATGTCTGTACATGCTAGGTTCGTCCATTTTAACATGAGTATTCCGCATGTGCAAAACTGTCTTGCACCAGTTGTATGTGAATGTAGAGCTTATCACACCTGATCATCACGTGGTGGCTCGGCACGACGAACTGTCGCAATAGTGCATACTCAGGGAGAACACTTATACCTTGAAATTTTAGTGAGGGATTATATTGCTACCACCGTACTAAGCAAAATAAGATGCATAAAAGATAAACGTCACATGTAATCAAAATATGTGACATGATATGGCATCATCATCTTGTGCCTTTGATCTCCATCTCCAAAGCACCGTCATGATTTCCATCGTCACCGGCTTGACACCTTGATCTTCATCATAGCGTCGTTGTCGTCTCGCCAACTATTGCTTCTACAATTATCGCTAATGCATAGTGATAAAGTAAAGCAATTACATGGTGATTCAATTTCATACAATAAAGTGACAACCATAAGGCTCGTACCAGTTGCCGATAACTTTGAAAAAACATGATCATATCATACAATAACGTATATCACATCATGACTTGACCATATCACATCACAACATGCCCTGCAAAAACAAGTTACACGTCCTCTACTTTGTTGTTGCAAGTTTTACGTGCTGCTACGGGATTCTAGTAAGAATCATTCTTACCTAGGCATCAAAACCACAATGATGTTTCGTCAACTTTGCTTTTTTAACCTTCAACAAGAACCGGCTATAGTCAAATTTGATTCAACTAAAGTTGGAGAATAGACACCCGCCAGCCACCTTTATGCAAAACAAGTTGCATTTCTATCGGTGGAACCGGTCTCATGAACATGGTCATGTAAGGTTGGGCCGGGCTGCTTCATCCAACAATACCACCGAATCAAAATAAGACGTTGGTGGTAAGCAGTATGACTATGGTTGACCACAACTCTTTGTGTTCTACTCGTGCATATCATCTACGCATAGACCTGGCTCAGATGCCACTATTGGGGAACATCGCATGCAATTTCGAAAAATTTCCTACGATCACGCAAGATCCATCTAGGATATGCATAGCAACGACAGGGGGAGAGTGTGTCCACGTACCCTTGTTGACCGAAAGCGTAAGCGTTCAATTAACGCGGTTGATGTAGTCGAATGTCTTCTCGATTCAACCGATCAAGTACCGAACCTACGACACCTCTGAGTTCTGCACATGTTCAGCTCGATGACGTCCCTCGAACTCTTGATCCAGCAAAGTGTCGAGGGAGAGTTTCATCAGCACAAAGCTGGGTTGATGGTGATGGTGAAGTGATCCGCGTAGGGCCTAAGCACTACTACAATATGAACGGAGGAGCAAACTGTGGAGGTGGCACCGCACACGGCTTGGAACAATTGATGTGTGTTAGAGGCACCCCCACCCCCGTATATAAAGGAGGGAGAGGGAAGGAGTCCGGCATAGGCGCGACCCAAGTGGGAGGAGTCCTACTTGGGCTCCTAGTCCAATTCGCCCTCCCTTTCCTTTTACCGGAAGGGGAAACGGGGAAGGAGAGGGAGAAGGAGAAGGAAAGTGGGGCGCCGCCCCCTCCCCTATGCCAATTCGAACCCCTCCCTTGGGGGCGCGTGCCACACCTTGTTGGTTGGCCTGTCTCCCTCCTATGGCCCATATGACCCACATCTTCCTCAGGGGTTCCGGTACCCGCCCGGTACTCCGATACATACCCGATACATTCTGAAACACTTCCGGTGTTTGAATACTATCATCCAATATATCAATATTTACCTCTCGACCATTTCGAGACTCCTTGTCATGTCCGCCAGCAAACACATAACTCATAATGCAAATAGTCATCGAACATTAAGCGTGCGGACCCTACGGGTTCGAGAACTATGTAGACATGACCGAGACACCTCTCCAGTCAATAACCAATAGCAGAACCTGGATGCTCATATTGGTTCCCACATATTCTATGAAGATCTTTATTGGTCAAACCGTAATGACAACATACGTCATTCCCTATGTCATCGATATGTTACTTGCCCGAGATTCGATCGTGGGTATCAACCTAACTAGTTCAATATCGTTACAGGCAAGTCTCTTTACTCGTTCCGTAATACATCATCCCGCAAGTAACTCATTAGTCACATTGCTTGAAAGGCTTATCATGATGTGCATTACCGAGAGGGCCCAAAGATACCTCTTCTATACTCGTTGTGACAAATCCTAATCTCGATCTATGCTGACCAAACAAACACGTTTGGAGATACCTATAGAGCATCTTTATTATCACCCAGTTATGTTGTGACATTTGATAGCACACAAGGTATTCCTCCGGTATTCGGGATTTGCATAATCTCATAGTCAAAGGAACATGTATAAGTCATGAAGAAAGCAATAGCAATAAAAATTAAGGATCATTATGCTAAGCTAATGGATGGGTCTGGTCCATCACATCATTCTCCTAATGATGTGATCCCGTTCATCAAATGACAACACATGTCTATGGTTAGGAAACTTAACCATCTTTGATTAACGAGCTAATCTAGTAGAGGCATACTAGGGCCACGCGTTTTGTCTATGTATTCACACATGTATCAAGTTTCTTATTAATACAATTCTAGCATGAATAATGAACATTTATCATGATATAAGGAAATATAAATAAAAACTGTATTATTGCCTTTAGGGCATATTTGCTTCAGAAACGACAAGTGCCCCACTGTGGCATCCTCGGACCCGGGCACCGCGTCTCTCACGACCCCGAGCTACGTTCCCTCCTCGAGCACAGGTGCGGGTATCCCACAAGTGGGGCCAAGCCGGAAGCGTGGTGCCAAGGAGAAGCTCTCGCCACAACAACAGATGCGCGAACTTGACCTTTCCCGCTCGCCATGATGGAAGTGGATGGTGGGGGGAAGACAAAAGAAGAAAATGGCGGTAGCTGGGGGATTGGGATGAGGAGAGGTGGATGGGCATCGTCTCCCTAGAGCCGCCTCTTTATAGGAGGGTGGCGCAGGGGCAGGCACTTCACCGTTTCAGGGCGACTGCCCCGTCCCGCTATTCCTAGACCCTGCATTTCTGGCCAGGCACATAACACCAGCAACCGCCCCACTTCAGTAATCTAGCGCCCTGCATCCCTTGCTCGGCGTGCCACTCCGACAACCGCCCATATTCACCAATCCTACGCCTCGCATGCAACGCGCGTCGTGGGGGCTGCTGTAAAAGGAGAAGTGATGACGGAAGTGGCAGTTATTCTTTACCATGCGTGACAATATGCCTGTCCGGGCCGGGACCAATGGCACCTCGCGTGTGTGCTCACACCCGGTTTGTGCGCAGGCAGTAGCTGCCCACCCAACGACAGGATTAGGTGGAAGATGTCCAAGGATGGACACAGATCCGGGTTAACAATGAAGCAAAGAAGATGTCAGAACGCAGATATCACCACGACAAGAAATTTTGCAGCATCAGTCTCGACAGAGCATCTAGGCCAGGTCTGGAAGCTCCTGTCAGTGTATAAAGCATTGGTACTTTATACCCTGACTTATGCACACACAATAGCAACTTCTCTGCTGGACTAGGCTTGCCGGGGATTGCCAAGACCAGGATTCAAGACCCGGTTGTTGAAGCTAATTGGAGAGAAGAACAAGATGAAGTATCAAGATTAGCACCAAAAGCAACCCTTGCCGGCAATGTCAAGCCGGCAAGGCGAAGGCCCGACAAGCTCTGTGGCCGTCAAGCTATCGCTAGCCACCAGCACTCCACCTCATCGGGAATCAAGTTAGTATCGACAAGGTTTGGAGCCCGCAGGCAGCTGAGCGGGATTTTTCGGGCAAGTGGCATCATGCTGGGAGGGGATTATCCTTTAATGACACCCGTCTAGAAGGCGTGTCAAGATAATAGGAGGTAGTTGGGCGAGCGGTGCAGCAACCTTGCCGGGGCTCCTCCTCCACACGACACCTAACACAACATTTAATGCTTTTTACTAGTCCGGGGGATTTAGGTATGGTACCACTGTTTGCTATCTAATCAACATGTAATTACTATTTTCCACTATGGTAACCCCTTAAGCTAGAAAAGGAGGGCCAAGGCAACATTTACAGGAATCGACCCTTTGCACAACTTACATGAGTAGCTGCTCTCCCTCTTCACCTTGTCGGGGAAGCGTTCCTTGTACTTGTGCTCACACACACACAATATACAAAGCAGGAGTAGGGTTTTACACCTCACTGTGGCCAGAACCTAGGAAAACCCCTTGTGCCTTCTGTTGATTTTGCTCTCTGCATTAGTGCATCTCCCTAGCCGAACCATAAATGGGCTTGGTGGCCCCATAGATGGTCGTCCCACCATGACACTGTCACTCACGCAACCCACTATAAGTGAACTGTGAGTTTATTGCAACACCCTACAGTGGTAATCCCACCCGCATGCGCAACAAGGAGGGCACCACAGGAAAGCACCAAAATAAAACATGCAACTCAAACCAATCGCGATCATCAATCAACTCGCAGGACAAAACGAGTCTACTCAAACATCATAGGATTGCCACACATCATTGGATAATAATATATAGCACTAAGAACCATGTTTAATTAGAGATTACAGCGGGAACAAGAGGAGTTACACCGCTGCATAAAGGGGGAGAGACTTGGTGGTGATGGTGTGGAAGTTGTTGGTGTAGATTGCCGTCATGATGGTTGCTTCGGCGGCACTCCAGCGCCACCGGGTGAGAGGGGGAGAGAGCCCCCCATCCTTATTATTCTTCCATGGTCTTCCCCAAGATGGTAAGAGAGTTTCCCCTCTAGTCCATGGCTGCCATGGCTCCTGGAGGACAGGAGCCACTCCAAGTTTGGATCTCCCTCTCTTCTCTTCTGTTTCGCATTCCTGATTTCTAGCCGAAAACCATTTCTTAAATTCCCGGATATCCATAACTCTGATTGGCTGAATTTTGAGGGGATTTTTATGCCGATATTAGCTTCCTTGCGGCCAAAGGATGATACGTCTCTAACATATCCATAATTTTTGATTGTTCCATGCTATTATAATATCTGTTTTGGATGTTAATGGGCTTTATTTTACACTTTTATATTATCTCTGGGACTAACCTATTAACCGGAGGCCCAACCCAAATTGCTGTTTTTTTGCCTATTTCAGTGTTTCGTAGAAAAGGAATATCAAACGGAGTCCAAACGGAATGAAACCTTCAAGGGCGTGATTTTTGGAACAAACGTGATCCAGAGGACTTGGAGTGGACGTCAAGCAACCAACGAGGCGGCCACGAGGCAGGGGGTGCGCCTAACCCCCTGGGCGCGCCCTCCACCCTCATGGGCCCCTCGTCGCTCTACTGACCTACTTCTTCCTCCTATATATACCTACGTACCTCGAAAACATCTAGGAGCACAATGAAAGCCTAATTCCACCGCCACAGCCTTCTGTACCCAAGAGATCCCATCTTGGGGCCTTTTCCGGAGCTCTGCCGTAGGGGGCATTGATCACGGAGGGCTCTACATCAACTCCATGGCCCCTCCGATGAAGTGTGAGTAGTTAACTTCAGACCTTCGGGTCCATAGCTAGTAACTAGATGGCTTCTTCTCTCTCTTTGGATCTCAATACAAAGTTCTCCTCGATTCTCTTGGAGATCTATTCGATGTAATCTTGTTTTGCGGTGTGTTTGTCGAGATCCGATGAATTATGGGTTTATGATCAAGATTATCTATGAACAATATTCGAATCTTCTTTGAACTCTTTTATGTATGCTTGGCTATCTTTGCAAGTCTCTTCGAATTTTCAGTTTGGTTTGGCCTACTAGATTGATCTTTCTTGCAATGGGAGAAGTGCTTAGCTTTGGGTTGAATCTTGCGGTGCTCGATCCTAGTGACAGTAGGGTAAATGACACGTATTGTATTGTTGCCATCAAGGATAAAAAGATGGGTTTATTTCAAATTGCATGAGTTTATCCTTCTACATCATGTCATCTTGCTTAAAACGTTACTCCGTTCTTATGAACTTAATACTCTAGATGCATGCTGGATAGCGGTCGATGTGTGGAGTAATAGTAGTAGATGCAGGCAGGAGTCGGTCTACTTGTCACGGAAGTGATGCCTATATACATGATCATGCCTAGATATTCTCATAACTATTCGCTTTTCTATCAATTGCTCGACGGTAATTTGTTCACCCATCGTAATACTTATGCTATCTTGAGAAAAGGCACTAGTGAAACCTATGGTCCCCGGGTCTATTCTCCATCATATAAGTTTCCAATCTATTTTATTTTGCAATCTTTACATTCAATCTATATCATAGAAATACCAAAAATATTTATCTTACTATTATTATCTCTATCAGATCTCACTCTTGCAAGTGGTCGTGAAGGGATTGACAACCCCTTTATCGCATTGGTTTCGAGGTTCTTATTTGTTTGTGTAGGTACGAGGTGACTTGCGCGTTGTCTCCTACTGGATTGATACCTTGATTCTCAAAAACTGAGGGGAAATACTTACGCTGCTTTGCTGCATCACTCTTTCCTCTTCAAGGGAAAAACCAACACATGCTCAAGAGGTATGCCAAGTCAAGACATACCAAGTACCCATCACAACTCTTATCCTTCGCATTACATTATTTTCCATTTGCCTCTCGTTTTCCTCTCCCCCACTTCACCCTTGCCATTTTATTCGCCCTCTTTTTGCGTTCCCCTTCTCTTTTCCAGTTTGCCTCTTTTGCTTGTTTCTTGTTTGCTTGTGCGTTGGATTGCTTGCTTGTCACGATGGCTCAAGATAATACTAAATTGTGTGACTTTTCTAATACCAACAATAATGATTTTATTAGCACTCTGATTGCTCCTCTTACCGATGCTGAATCTTGTGAAATTAAGACTGCTTTGCTGAATCTTGTCATGAAAGATCCGATTTCTGGCCTTCCTAGTGAAGATGCCGCTACCCATCTAAACAACTTTGTTGATTTGTGTGATATGCAAAAGAAGAAAGATGTGGATAATGATATTGTTAAACTTAAGCTATTTCCGTTTTCTCTTAGAGATCGTGCTAAAGCTTGGTTTTCGTCTTTGCCTAAAAATAGTATTGATTCATGGAATAAGTGCAAAGATGCTTTTATCTATAAGTATTTTCCTCCTGCTTAGATCATCTCTCTTAGAAATGATATTATGAATTTTAAGCAACTTGATCATGAGCATGTTGCACAATCTTGGGAGAGGATGAAATTAATGATACGTAATGGCCCTACACATGGTTTAAATTTATGGATGATTATACAAAAAAATTATGCCGGATTGAAATTTGCTTCTAGAAATCTTTTAGATTCGGCCGCGGGAGGCACTTTTATGGAAATCACTTTAGGAGAAGCTTCCAAACTCCTAGATAATATTATGGTTAATTATTCTCAGTGGCACACTAAAAGATCTACTAGTAAAAAGGTGCATGCAATTGAAGAGATTAATGTTTTGAGTGGAAAGATGGATGAATTTATGAAATTGTTTGATAATAAGAGTGCTCCTACTGATCCTAATGATATTCATTTGTCTACTTTGATTGAGAATAACAATGAATCTATGGATGTGAATTTTTTTGGTAGGAACAATTTTGGTAACAACGCGTATAGAGGTAATTTTAATCCTAGGCCGTTTCCTAGTAATTCCTCTAATAATTATGGTAATTCCTACAACAAATCTTATGGAAATTATAATAAGATGCCCTCTGATTTTGATTCTAATATTAAAGAATTCATTTGTTCGCAAAAGAGTTTCAATGCTTTGATTGAAGAAAAATTGCTTAAGATTGATGAGTTGGCTAGGAACGTGGATATAATTTCTCTTGATGTTGATTCTTTGAAACTTAGATCTATTCCACCTAAGCATGATATCAATGATTCTATCAAAGCCATGAGAATTTCCATTGATGAGAGCAAAGAAAAAACCGCTAGGATGCGTGCCAAAAAAGATTGCTTCATAAAAGCGTGTTCTTCTAGTTTTCATGATAATAAGGATGAAGATCTAAAAGTGATTGATGTGTCCCCTATTAAATCTTTCTTTTGCAATATGAATCTTGATAGTGATGGGACTGGAGATGAATCAACTTCAGTTAGAAGGCGTCCCAGTTGTCACACCCTAGCTAGTTCAATCATTAGAGTGTGCATCATGTTTAAATTCCTCTTAAATTTGAAATGGGGAAGACAGAACCCCCAGCACCCCCTGGAAACAACTAGGGTTTACTAAAATTATTTTCAATGAACCTGAAATGCCCTTCTAAAAAGTTCACTCTCTTTGTCTTGGGTTAGAACCTCTGGCAAAATTGGTGCACAATTTTCTAGGTCAACAGAAGGTCATTAAATTAAATCATAAGTATTTGAATTTGGGCATTTAAATGCTATAAAATAATTTAAATGCTCAAATAATTCTGGAAATAAGTGTGGGCTGTTGGAAATATTCTAAACAGAGCCCACAATTATTTTCAGGATTTTTGGAAACGTTTTAGTATTTCTAATAAAGCTCTAAAGTTACAGAATAAATAAAAATAGAAAAACAGAAATTTAAAGAGAGGGAGAGAACTTACCTGGCCGCAGCCCATCAGCCGGCCCCCCTGGTGGCCCAGCGCTGTGCTGGCCCATGCCAGCCAGCTGCTTCGTCCCCGCCAGGCAGGCAGAGAGCTGACGCCGGCGGGCGCAAGCTCGCCACGGCGCCAGCAGCTTGCCGCGTCGACGCTGGATAGGCTCCACGTCGCCGCCCCGACCCCGCGGACACCTCACTCGCCCCTACCTCTCTCCCTCGCTCTCTCGCACAATGGCCGACGCACCTGCCGCCGTCTCACCGCCGTAGTCGCGCCCTCCGTCGTCCCCGCGCCGAGCCACCGTGTCCAGAAGCTCCGCCGCCCTCCACTCCATCGAGCAAGCCGAGCCCCGAGCGCTCGCTTGCCCCGCAGCCTCTACAACAACCTCGCCCGACTCCGCCATCGCCGGAGATCCTCTTCGTCGTCGCCACCGCATCAGCTCGTCCCCGACGGCGCCGTCCATTTCTACGTGACCGCCGTGAGCCCAGCTCTGTCCTTCCCCTCTCCATTAACCGCCTCCTGCACCGTGTGCACCGTACCACGCTCACCCGAGCACCCGCCGCTGCCGAGCTCGTCGCCGACGTGTCTCCGGCCACACCATTGCGACCAATGCACTCACCGCACCCGCAGGAGCCCGTAGCACCATTCCACACGCCTCGCCGTGCCCTGCAGCCTCGGTTTCGGCCTCGCCCGAACTCCGGCGGCCGCCAAGGTCGTCGCCGGCGACGTTTCCGGCCACCCTAGCTCCACCGACTGCCACCACTCGATGCGGCTTGCTCCCAGCTATGCGTAGATGCGCTCTGCCGTCGTTTTGGTTGCCGGAGCACGAAACCCGCAGCCCTCCGCCGCATCTGGCATCGGCGGTGGCTAAACGCCGGCGAGTTTGACTTTGTTTGACCCCTGGGTGGGCCTAGGTTGACTTCCCTGCATCTATGACAAGTGGGCCCCCTCTGCTAATTAACCCAGATTAATTTTAACTAAATTTAGTTAGTTTAAATAACTGCTGACACGCAGGACCCACTAGTCAGGTTGACCTGGACGTCCCCGTTGACCACTGACGTCACCCTGACGCACTGCTGACGCAATAACTAATTTCTGGATTTATTTTTATATAGAGAATTCCAGAAAATATCCAAAACTTTTAAAAATCATAGAAAATCAACCATAGCTCCAAATGCAAAGATTTATATATGAAAAATGATCAGAAAAATTCAATCTATCCATCTGTAATGGTTTCATGCATTACAAAACAAGTTAACCTTGCTTTTTAAGCAGAATAAGGTAATGCACTAATAAGGCCATATTTAATGAGCTAATATTTGAATCTTTGATTCAAATGAGTTCATCCCTTTCTGTTTTAGCTTGCATTAGGCCAAGACATGTTCATCTTGCCATATCATAGCATGCATCATATTGTTGCATATTGCCATGTGTTGATTATGTTTGGTGTGACTTTCGTGGTAGGTTCTGCCTCCGAGGATAACCCCGAGTATCCGTCTGAAGGGCAGTACCCTACTACCTCTACAACAGGAAAGCAACCCATTGATCATTCCGATACAAACCCATGTTCTCCCTTCTGCTCTTGTTTACTGCATTAAGACAACGCGATTCAAACTGCTGTGTGCCACGGTAGTTGAACCCTTATCCTCTGCATGACCTGTCATTGCCACAGTAACTAGATGAAACCCACTAGCATGTGTAGGAGTTGATTGAGCCATGTATGTGATTCCTACCTTGCTATGCCTGCTATGCTTAGAGTTGTGTCAGGTCTGGTTCATCTGGGTGATGGGCTAGAGTGAAATGATTATGTCGGTAATGTGAGGGATGTGTGGAACATGTTTTGGTAAAGGTATCGATGAGAGGCCATGTAGGAGTACATGGTGGGTTGTTTGATTGAGGCCGTCCCTAAGATTTGAGATCTGTATGTGTGATTTAAGATTCAGCTACTACCATGCATTGGGATCCTTAATTGACCCTCTCGGCTTCTTAAATACCCTAGTACTCTGTCCAGGAGTTGCAAATAGTTTCTGGTGTTTGTAGGTTATGTGTTGGCAGCCGTGCGTAACGCTGACCATAGGGGTGGGCTATGTTGCGGTAGATACACCGTGGCACGGTGTACCGAGTCACCCGTTTGGTGTCTCGGGAACCCTGTTCACATCGTTCGGGGCCGTAAGTGTAAACCTCGGCCGGACTCCCTGCAGATGGAACCTGGATAGGTGATAAACCTGGACTAGAGACTTAAGTGTTTAGGTAGGCCGTGGCCGACACCCTCTCTGGGCTTCCGCTTGAAGGTTGCTGAGTACATGTCGTGTAAATGGCGGTAAGTGGTGAAAGCGTGTATGAAGAAGTACACCCCTGCAGGGTATAAAACTATTCGAATAGCCGCGTCCGCGGTAAAGGACTACTTGGTTGCCTATACAGTTCATAGACAAGTTAATGGATACTACTAAAAGACTCAAGATAAGTGTGAGTACCGAGGGTGGCCCTCTCATAGGATGACGAGGGAGGATCCCCGGTGGAGTATTGTGTTGGTGAGTAGTGTACTCGTGTGCGAAAACTATTTTACTAGTGAAGTTCCGTAGGATAGCTTAGCCAAGAGTTAAAGCTGGCTTGCTGCAAAAAACCCCACCACCTTCTTGAGAATGAGCATGTATATTAGGTTCTGATGTAAGACTTGCTGAGTACCTTGTACACATGTTTGCTTATTTATTGTTTTCAGACGACAACACTGCCCCCTATGATGGGTTTTATGTAGACCTTGATGTCAACGAGTGACTAGCCACCTAGGTGGTGATCCTGGCCATGGAGGGCCCTATGTAGATAGACAGGCTTCGAGAAGCCTTCTTTCTTTCTAGTGTCTGTACTCAGACAAGCTGCTTCCGCTTGTGCTTGTATGATTGTATGACTTGAGTGTCGGGTCATGTGGCCCCTATCTGTATGAACATGTTATGTATGGCTCCCTGGAGCCTTTAAATAAAGTACTTGAGTTGTAGAGTTTTGTTGTGATGCCATGTTGTATGTACTCATATCGGGCATATTGTGTGTATGATTGAAATGCTTGGTATGAGTGGGATCCGACAATCTAGTTGTTTATCCTTGGCAGCCTTTCTTATGGGGAAATGTAGTCTAGTGTTCCTCAAGCCATAGTAGTCCGCTACAGCCCGGTTCACCGGAGTCTTGCTAGCCCAGCACTACTCCTCAGGACACTTGACTGGCCGGCACGTGATTCACGTCGTTCATATGTCTGTCCCTTTGGGGAAATGTCACGCGGTGACATCCAGAGCCCTGCCTAGCCTGCTACAGCCCGGGTTTCCCCGGAGTCCTATTAGCCCAGTGCTACAGCCCGGAATCACTCGCTGCTGACCGACATGCTCGATGTGATTCATGTATGCCTATCTCCATAGGTCTGTGCCGCTTTGGGTTCACGACTAGCCATGTCGGCCCCGGTTCTCTGTCATATGGATGCTAGCGACACTATCATATACGTGAGCCAAACGGCGCAAACGGTCCCGGGCATTGGTAAGGCGACACCCATGGGATACCGTGCGTGAGGCCGCAAAGTGATATGAGGTGTTACCGGCTAGATCAATGTGACTTGGAATCGGGGTCCTGACAGCGTTGGTATCAGAGCCGGAGTGCCTGTAGGTTCGTTGAGCCAAACTGGTCGATGTCGAGTCTAGAAATGCTTTAGTTATATGTAGGGGAATTGATTGTGGGAGGGAACGTAAGGCTCTTTTACTCCTTTACCCTATGCCCTCTGATCTGAGTCATTCTCTTCTCATTCAACGTGGGTTAAGGACTAGGCTCTCTTCTTCTATCAGGTTCACGTGTTACTAATCCGTAGTAGCTAATAGGATTGTTGTTACAAGCCTCAGTACAGTTTCTACTACTTTTAGTATGTTGCTAATTGAATCAGAACCTTGATATGATGTTGTTGAGTGGTATTGCAGACTATTGTGGATGTCTCAAATCTTTTTCTGAGCATTTACAGTTGTTATGCTGTCCAATTTTCCCTAGAAATTCTAATGTCTTTGCATTGTGGTTGTGCTTTCAGATGGCCAACCGTGCTCAAAACCAATTGGTTCGCCTGACCCGGTGTCTCGACGTGCCTGGTCATACTGCTATGTTAGTCCGGGTAATGATCGAGACGGGTTACCGTTGGTATCCCGAATACACCGTCGAAGAGCAATTCCGAGACTTTAATCAAAGCCAATATTTCTACACCGTCAGGATATTTCCTTCTTATCCTGGATCTACCGAGCCCCTCCACTGTTCCTATGGACTCGGGGTTACTGTTGAGATGGCTGTGCAGGATGCTGCCTATTCCATGATGACCATCATGCGAGTCCGGACTGGCCTGCTTCGGAACACCGACTTCCGTTACATGCCAGCTTCACTTCCAGGAGCGCAAGGGTATCTTCAGGCTATCTATGCTGACTCCACTCAGGAGGACTCATTAACTCGTACCACTGCCGAGATGCTCGAAGATAAGGACCGAGAGAATCGGGCCTTGAGGTTGGAGCTTTTCAATACCCGTGCTGATCATTGGGCCACATTGACTCGGTTTGCACCTGCGGTGCAAGCTGGATGTATGGATACAAGGGATATGTATCCTGTGAGATCTGCTTTGCCAGACATGGTGGATTGGCGTGATGTGGGAGGCATCACCCCACCCCGTGGTCCCCGCAGGCCACCGTTTGTTGGTCCAAGACCTCATCCTAGCCCCTATGGTCCACAAGCTCCTCAGGACCGTCTGTTCCCGGATGATCACGTTGAACTTCCAGGCTATGGAGGTGACTTCTATGAGGACTACTACGGAGCTGTCTGAGTTAGTAGTAGTACCACTAGTATTGTAATAGTTGTATCTTCACTGTCCTGCGTGACTTGTGGAATATGACTTTGTGTGTAATCAATTCCGGAGGTGTAGACAAATAATGTATAGGAGCTTGGAATACCTCCGATAAGATGTAACGTCTTTCATCATAGTTGTACTGTAGCCTGGGTTTGTACTGAACTATATATGGCAGTTTTATATTACCATGACATACGGATGAACATCTCTGCATTCCGTGTTATCCATTACATTCTGCACTTCCTTGCTAAGTATGAGCCATCCTTATCTAAACCGTTGTCTTGTTTTCTCCTAGGATGGTCAACACCCACAGCAACCCTGCAGCCCCGGAGCAGGGGGAAGCCAGTGCAGCTAGGGGTGAAAATCTGCCTCACCCGCCTTCTCTGGCCGAAGTAATACTGGAGGCGGAAAGAAACAAGCGTGAGACTAACCACCTGCTGGAGCGGATTGAGCAGAACACTGCAAGCCATCCACGAAATGACTTGGTGTCAATCAATGACTTTATCAAGCTGTACCCACCAAAGTTTAACCATTCCGTCGAGCCCCTCGACGCGGATGACTAGCTTCACAACATCACCCACAAGATACGTTCTGCCAACGTAGCCGAAGCCGAAAAGGTTACCTACGCTGCCTACCATCTCGAAGGCCCTGCTAGCCTCTGGTGGGAAAACTTTGAAGCTATGCGCCTGGTCGTCCAAATCACTACTTGGGCTGAATTCAGTGAGGCTTTCCGTGAGCATCACATTCCAGAAGGTCTCATGGATCGCAAGAGGGAGGAGTTCTGCAATTTCACCCAAGGAAGACTGACTGTGGATGCATATAGTCGTGAATTTGGGAATCTGGCACGTTATGCCCCTGAAGAGGTATCTACTGACGCTAAGAAGTAGGCAAGGTTCCGCAAGGGACTTAGCCCTGAGCTTCGCCACGTTCTTCGTCTGCACGAGTGCACCTCCTTTCAGAAGTTGGTCAATAAGGCCATCAGTGCTGAGACAGGCCAGACTGATTATGACGCTTCACCCCAAGCACTCCCGTGATTTTGGCTCTTCATCCGGCTCTGGAGCTCAGAAGCGCCGGGTGTGGATCCCAAGCATGGCACTGCCCCCCAGGTTCATCCCGAGGCCATCCTTTGTGGCGCCTTGTCCCAACCAGCAGTTTGCACCGCCCAAGCCCTATGGTGGCCCCGCTGCTAATGTTGCTCCACGCTCAATGTTGTGTCTTGTTTCAAGTGTGGAGAGCCGGGTCACTATAGCCGAGAGTGTCCCCAGAACAACAACCCCAATCAAACTAGAAAGTCTGTTGGCCGTGGTAAGGCCGCGGGAAAGACATTCTACGCCAAGCCGGTCACCACTGCCCGTGGCCATGTCAACTATGTTTCAGCCGAGGAGGCTCATGAGGATCCTAACATCGTCCTTGGTGCGCTCCTTGTTAACTGCCATCCGGCATCTGTTCTTTTCGATACTGGAGCATCTCATTCATTCATATCCGAGAACTATGCTTGATTGCATAACACGAAATTCTGTGACATGCCCACTTCTATGGTAATTCAAACTCCGGGTTCCAAATGGCAAACTTCTAGAGTAAGCCATGGGAACGAAATTCTTGTCGATAGACTTGTCTTCCTTGCATCCTTAATAGCCCTCAAGTCCTCAGACATAAACACCATCTTGGGTATGGACTGGATGTCAGCCCATTATGCTAAGATTGATTGTGCCACTAGAACCGTTCAACTTACTCATTCATTGGGCAAGATAGTCAATGTCTTAACTCGAGTGGCCAAGCGCCAACTTTACTCCCTAAATGCCAACCCCCTTCCATACCTTGAGGATGGTCCGGTAGTCCGAGACTTTCCGAATGTCTTTCCAGAAGAACTGCCAGGTGTTCCACCTGACAGGGATGTCGAGTTTGTCACTACTAGAATAAGGGCTATAGATGGGATTGACACTAATGGCGCACCAGACAAGCGGTGCGCCATTAGTATATACTAATGGCGCACCACCTTGTGATACGCCATTAGAGTTGAAACTACTAATGGCGCACCAGGACCAGGGTGCGCCATTAGTATCAATTTTTATTTGAACTAGTGCGCCTGTCCAAACATACTAATGGCGCATCCAGACACAGTGCGCCATTACTAGTTGTAACTAGTAATGGCGCACCTGTCGGAAAGTGCGCCACTAATGTTGTTTTTTTTATTATATTTTTTATTCCTTTTTTACAAAACTACTAATGGCGCACTGTTCCACCGTGCGCCATTACTAGTTTAAACTAATAATGGCGCACTGTGGGACAGTGCGCCATTAGTATGTTTTTTTTTGCAAAACTACTAATGGCACACCACCAGAAGGTGCGCCATTAGTAACCTGGATTACTAATGGCGCATTTAGAGTTGGTGCGCCATTAGTAAGTGGGCAGCAACAAGATATTTTGGACAGCCTCTCCTACCCACACTCTCTTTCTCCCCACTTCATTCTCTCCACCTCCTCCTTGTCTCGGGTGCCTCCTCTTTTTCACCTCATTTCCACCATAGATTCATTCAATTTAAGTGGTTAAATTACCTTGTTTTGATAGGTAAGTAAGGGGGGTAGCTATATTTATGTTGTTCTCCCTACAACAATGTGCACATGCACTTTTTATGGCCTCGCTAGATCTATGTATGTTCGTGGTGTTGCATATGTTTGTGGTGTTGCATATGTGTTTGTGTTTGGAGGTGTACCAGTATTTGAAATGCGATAGTTGCCAATATTTTGCCGGAATGTTGATTCATTCCCGTTTCAGCGAGAATTTTGGCATTAAGCATTCTTTTTGGTCCTATTTTTAGAGAAAGTCATGCCAAATTTTTTCTTGGTTCTAAAATATCGTTTTGCTCTACCCCGCAGGCGACCATGGTCCGCACGATGACCGAAGGCATCGTGAATAGGTTTTTGAGGTCCGCGAAGGCCGAGATGCTTCAAAAGAACGAGACGGAGATAAGATGTCCGTGTCGAAGATGCAAGCTGAAGAGCCTTATTGCGGACCCGGAATCCGGGTAGGTGTGGGACCACCTGCTCTTGCGTGGTTTCATGGATAGCTATCGGTGGCAAGGTGATGAAGATGACTACGAAGTCGTCCATGGGGGCCGGGCAAGAAATGAGGAAGGGCAGCAAGACAACCACCGCGGCTCGGGCGGGCGAGAAGACGAAGAATCCCCAGGAGATGATCACGACGGTGATGCTGTACACAGTCATCATGTAGAAGATGCAGGACATGATGATGCGGAAGATGCCGGAGCAGACGACGGGCATGATCACGAAGATGATGATGCCGGCGGAGCAGACGACGCTGGACCATCGATGGACTGGGTGCAGGACCCTCATATTCAAGAGCTGCTTCTCAAGCAGACGGATAACGCAAGAGCTGCCGCCCGAGAGAAAGCCAAGATGGATCAACTTGAGTTAGACGTGGTTACTCCATTGTATGAAGGATGCGGGCCCAAGGATACCCGCCTGAAAGTAACGCTCATGGCTCTGGAGATGAAGTTAAAACACAAAATGACCGACGCATGCTTCGACGAGAACATGTCATTCTGGCACGAACGTCTTCCCAAGGGGAACAAGTGCCCGACCAGTTTGGAGGAGGTGAAGAAAATCGTGTGTCCTCTGGATTTACCGCACGTGAAATACCATGTGTGCATGAACAAATGCATCATTTATCGGGACGAGCACGCGGAGTCTACCATATGTATGGTGTGCGGCGTCACTCGATACAAGAAGAGGAAGAAAGCTCCTCGAAAAGTGGTGTGGTACTTTCCGATCACTCCTCGTCTCCAGTGGTATTTCGCGGACCCTAAGGTAGCAAAGCTCCTGCGTTGGCACGCGGATAGGGAGGAGAAGAAGCGAGAAGATGACGCAAATGATCCGGAGATAGATCAAAAAGACAAGATGCTGAGTCACCCTAAGGATGCGAGCCAGTGGCAAGCGTTGAACTTCGAAGACCCAGAATTTGGGAACGATCCAAGGAACATCGTGCTGGGCGCGAGCACCGATGGAGTCAATCCGTTTGGCAGCCAGAGAAGCACACATAGCACTTGGCCTGTGTTTGTGTGGATGTACAACCTTCCCCCTGGTTGTGCATGAAGAGGAAGTACATTCACATGAGTATGCTAATTAAAGGACCGAAACAACCAGGGAATGACATCAATCTGTATCTGGGGCTGCTGAAAGAGGAGCTTGACACGCTGTGGAAAACGCCAGCCAATACGTGGGACGCCGCAGAGAAAGAATATTTCCCTATGAGAGCCGCGCTGCTCACGACGGTGCACGACTATCTCGGTTACGGATATGTCGCGGGGCAGGTGGTCCACGGATTTTCTGGATGCGTCAGGTGCATGGATGACACAACGTATCGCCAGCTAGATAGAGATCCCGGGTCTTCAAAAACCGTGTTCATGGGACATCGAAGGTGGCTTCGCGACGATGACCCGTGGAGAAAACGCAAGGATCTGTTCGATGGTGAAACCGAACCCCAAGGACGCCCGCGTACGAGGAGCGGCAAGGAAATAGACGAGCTGTTGAAAAATTGGAAAGACTGCCCACTGCCGGGAAAGAAGCAAAAGGCGCCAGAGCCGGGAAAGAAGCGAAAGGCGCCAGAGCCGCTGCTGAAGGTATGGAAAACGAGGTCTGTTTTCTAGGACTTGCCGTACTGGAAGATCCACCGTGTGCCTCACAGCCTTGATGTAATGCATATCACGAAGAACATGTGCGAGAGTCTCCTTGGTACCCTGCTCAACATGCCAGAGAGGACCAAAGATGGGCCGAAAGCAAGGGCAGACTTGAAATCAATGGGCATCAGGCAGGAGCTTCACGCCCCCGATTGATCCACGGGATTAGTGCGTGGATTGCGGGCGGCCAACAGGGGCCGCCCCCGATTCCTAGCTTCACGGCCAGCAACTCGTAGAACGCGATGGCGGGGCCATTGGTGTCTCCGGCGGAGGCGGCATTGGTGTCTCCGACGCCGGCACGGGAGCTTAATGCACCCGGGTGTACGCCGGCCGGCACCTCTGCAGCAAGCGGCCCCTCTGTCAACTGCACGCCCGCCGTTGGCGGTGCCTCGACATTAGCCAAGCTCGACGCCATCATCACGGTAACTAATTAAGCCTCTCTCGGCCGAGGACTTCATCTCCTTGCCTTTGACTGGGCATCCCTGACGCCCTACATGTTTTTGCAGGGCGCCGCCGACGTTCCGTGCACTCTCCTGCACTTCGTGAACAACGAGTTGGTCGATGTCGCCAAGGGCAAAATCGTTCAACCGGGCAACCCCTTGTTCCACGGTACCCAGATGCCACCCAACTTGTTTAGGGTTCAACTGGTTCAGGTGCTGCCAGGCTGCGACGAGTTGTTACCTCCGATTCGACCCGTCGGGGCTGACGATGATGACGTGATGACCCTCAGCGCCTGCCTGAGCTGGCCCCTGCTTTGGCCGAAGAGCCAGATTCGTTTTGGGGCGGGGGACACCACCCCAAAGACAACACCGCCAGTCGTGCCGGCGCCATGTCGGCCCCATGGCAAGACCGCCGCAACGGTGCCGGACATCCCTATGCCACTGGATCTAAACATGCATATGGCATAGGATCAGAATGACGACGACGACGATACATTTGGCAACGTCGATCAGTACTTTGCCGATCATGTGTACGGTGGCGACTTCATGGAGCCTCCTTCTGAAGAACCCAACCCAACAAAATACATGTGCGATCTAGCTGGTACCGCGGAGAAGCCAAGTTGCAACAGGCATCGTCTGCAGTTCAGCTCTCAGGAGACGCCTCCAGCTGCCGACTTCACCGAGCCTCAGATAGGCGAGGTGCGAAATATTATCACCCCCAACACACTCAAGAAGGCGGTCTGTGAGCAGAACTCGGTCCCATTACAGGAGAAGAAGAAGGCACGCAAAAGAAAGACTAACAAGGGTGCGGGCCAGCCGGCACCGAGTACGATCCGTGCTCAGGACGGGCCACCTTCACCTGAGGATTTAATGAGGAGGCTGCATGTGGCGGGTAGGCCGAAGCTACCGAGAAATATGCTCGATGATGCAACCGGTGCTATGCGGAGTCTGCATGACAGTGTTCTTTCTTTGGAGAAGCGGCATCTCAGAGAGAAGGATGTGGCATACCCGGTTTTCGCGGCCATGCTGCCAGAGGGCAAGGGCTTTGTGGATAACTCCATCGGGGGTACGATCGTCCTGCGGTTTGATGACATCCACGCTATGTTGAACCTTCATCCGCTGCACTACACCTTCGTTCGGCTATTTTCGCTGAGTATGGAGATGCGGATCATTCGCGACAAGACCCCGGACATCGTGATAGTAGACCCCTTCTACATGCGTGCCAAGATCTTGGGCAGCGCTGGGGACCGGCAAGTCGCGAGTTCTTACCTCGAAGGCGTCATTCTGGCAAACCAAGATAAGGATAACTTCCTCGTGCCTTACTTTCCCGAGTAAGTCCTCCCCTCAACCGCCCCGTAACATATGAATTCTTAGATTTCGATCATTTTTCTTTTAACATTCCGTGTTTTCTGCAGTGACACACATTGCACGCTCATCCTCCTAAGCCCCAAATATTCCATGGCCACGTATTTCGACCCAGACCGTCATTCGAACATAGACTACACAAATGTCAAGAAGATTCTTGATGATGTTCTCCCCGGCTACGCCAAATCTGGAGGCACCTTCACCAGGCCTATTCGTAAGTACGGCAAGCACGTGTTCTCCCACAATACGACGTTCTGCTGCGTCAAGCAGCCGCCTGGCGGTCAGAAGGGTGCCTACTACGCCATCCATCACATGCGGGCGATCGTACGGGACCATCATCAACTTCTGCTACCGAGTAAACTCAAAGATTGGGCCGCGAGCATGTCAGCAATCCAGGATGCGGACATCAGACAAGAATTCTTTCGCATCCAGTCGGAGTTTGCGGAAATCATCTATCAAGATGTCCTTCGTACCTCGGGGCAGTTCTACCTCAGAAATCAACCGCCCAACAGTGACATCGACACAATGCTACAAATGCAGGCTGACAATGACCGTTATTTCATGACTCCCACGATAGACGGCGGCTTCATCCACGCTCCCGTCCCTTGAGTCGAGTCGAAAGCAGTGATGCTGTGTCTAGTTCTGAAACATCGATTGGCTCATGTTGTAATTAAACTTTAATGAACATGTAGTATGTCTCTTTGGTTTCGAGAGTCGTTCAACTTAGATGTAATCGATGCTACTAATGTCTTGCTTTTCTCTTCCGATCGTTCTGTTGCATACTTATATATTGCTTATGTATTGTTTGTGAATTGGTACTAACGTTTCATTTGGCTACTGCACAGCGATGCCGTCGTATGTCGTGTACAAGGGTAAGGTTCCCGGAGTCTACGACGACTGGGAGGAGTGTCGGAGACAGGTTCACCGATTCAGCGGTAACAGTTACAAAGGGTACACCACTAGGGCCGAGGCCGAATCTAGATACGCCCGCTATCTAGCGGGAGAGGGGAGGGAGCGCTGGAGGAACTGGATGAAGACGAGTTTCATCGTGATTATGCTCATCGTGATGACCGCAGCTCTCTTCTATGTGATGGTAGTTTAGATGATCGATATCGACTTGTAATGTGAAGACAAACTCGCTACTCGCGGTCTCGAGACTTGTAATATAATGTTCTATCTTTGTTCGGTCTTTTCAATTCGGAGACTAATATGATGAATTGTATTCGGAGACTAATATGATGAATTGTATTCAGAGACTAATCTTCTATTGTATTCGATGAATCTGTTGTTGATGTGTGCTGTCTATATTTTGTCCAATTATACATTTTGTAACCTGTGCAAAAAACAGAAAATTAAAAAATAAAAAAAACCTAATATTCATACTAATGGCGCATCACATCACAGTGCGCCATTAGTATGCCAAAGGATACTAATGGCGCATCATTAAATAGTGCGCCATTAGTATGCCGAAGTTACTAATGGCGCATCTTGTTGTTGTGCGCCATTAGTATGCCAAAGCACCTGGGTATACATGGCCCCCTGGGAGGCATACTAATGGCGCACTGTTGTATATACTAATGGCGCATTTGAGGTGCGCCATTAGTATACCAGATACTAATGGCGCACCTGTGGTGCGCCATTAGTAAAATATACTAATGGCGTGGCACTAATGGCGCACCACTAATGCGCCATTAATGGCCAAATTAGGTGCGCCATTAGTAGGCCTTTTCCTAGTAGTATGTGATAGACCTTGTTCCAGGAACCGTTCCAATTTCTAGAAGACCCTACAAGATGGCACCCTTAGAACTAGCTGAGCTTAAGAACCAACTCGATGAGTCCTTTAAAAAGGGTTTCATCCGTCCCAGTTCCTCTCCTTGGGCTTGCCCTGTCCTCTTCGTTAATAAGAAGGATGGAACGGATCGAATGGTTGTAGATTACCGACCTGTCAACTTGGTCACCATCAAGAACAAGTATCCGCTTCCCAGGATCAACGATCTGTATGATCAGCTCGCTGGATCCTCAGTCTTTTCCAAGATGGATTTGAGGTTAGGCTACCATCAGATGAAAATCAGAAACGGGGACATTCCCAAAATGGCCTTTGTTACTCGTTATGGCCAATACGAGTACACCGTTATGTCCTTTGGTTTAACCAATGCCCCAGCTACCTTCTCCCGGTTAATGAACTCGGTCTTCATGGAGTATTTGGATAAATTCGTCGTAGTATACCTCGATGACATACTCATCTACTCCGAGAATGAAGAGGAACATGCAAAACATCTAACGCTGGTATTGATGTAACTTCGAGAGCATCGCCTTTCTGCCAAATTCTCCAAGTGTGAATTTTGGTTGCCAGAAGTGACCTATCTAGGCCATGTAATCTCTGGTAAGGGTATTGCTGTCAACCCCGAGCGAGTTCAAGCCGTCCTTGATTGGACTCCACCTGACACGGTCAAGCAAGTTCGGAGCTTCCTTGGCTTAGCGAGTTATTGCCGCCGCTTCGTCGAGAATTTCTCCAAGGTTGCTAAACCTCTAACTGAACTCCTCAAGAAAGATAAAAAGTTCGAGTGGAATCCACAGTGCGAGTTCAGCTTTCAGGAACTGAAAAGACACCTGACATCTGCTCCCGTACTGGTACCACCAGATTTCTCCAAGGACTTTATTATCTATTGCGACGCCTCACGACAAGGACTAGGTTGCATACTCATGCAAGATCATCAGGTAATTGCCTATGCTTCACGGCAATTACACCCACATGAGGAAAATTATCCCACACATGATCTAGAGCTTGCAGCTGTAGTCAATGCACTTAAAACTTGGCGACATTACCTTCACGGTAATCGTTGCGAGATCTTCACCGATCACCAAAGCTTGAAATATATCTTCACCCAACCAGATTTGAATCTCAGGCAAAGACGTTGGGTCGAGTTGATCTCGGATTACGACTTAGGAATAACTTACACCCTAGGCAAAGACAATGTCACGGCTGATGCGCTAAGTCGTAAGTCCTATTGTAACAACCTGATGTTACAACAAAGTCAACCACTTCTCCATGAGGAATTTCGTAAGCTTAATCTTCACATTGTTCCTCGAGGTTTTCTATCCACCCTGGTGGCGAAACCTAACCTTATGGATCAAATCATAACCGCCCAGCGGTATGATAAGGGCATATCCCGGATTAAGGAAAACATCGCTAGCGGAGTTGCTAAATGTTTCTCCATGGATGAGTGAGGTGCTGTCTTCTTTGAGAACCGTTTGGTGGTTCCCAAGAAACAACATCTATGCCAGTTGATCCTTAAGGAAGCTCATGAATCCCCTCTCACCATTCATCCCGGTAGTACTAAAATGTATCAAGACCTACGCCAGAGGTTTTGGTGGACTTGGATGAGGAGAGAAATTGCTCAATACATTGCTAATTGCGACGTTTGCCGTCGTGTTAAAGCAGAGCATCAACGGCCTGCTGGCACCCTTCAACCTTTGGCTATTGCCGAGTGGAAATGGGATAAAATCAGTATGGATTTCATCACTGGGTTTCCCAGGACCAAGAGAGGGAATAATGCCATCTTCGTCGTGATCGACCGACTTTCGAAAGTAGCCCACTTTCTACCTGTTCGTGAGAGTATCACCGCTAGCCAGCTAGCGGATTTATACATCTCCTGAATAGTGTCTCTTCATGGTGTTCCATTGGAAATTAACTCAGACCGTGGGAGTCTCTTGACCTCTCGATTTTGGGAAAGTTTCCAAAATGCTATGGGAACTCGTCTCTCTTTTAGTACCGCCTTCCATCCTCAATCAAGTGGTCAAGTAGAGCGAGTCAATCAAATTCTGGAAGATATGCTCCGAGCTTCTGTCATCTCGTTCGGAATGAGTTGGGAGAAATTCCTTCCATTCGCGGAGTTTGCTTATAACAATAGTTATCAAACTAGCTTGGGCAAGGCTCCTTTTGAAGTTCTCTATGGACGAAAATGTCGAATGCCTCTTAACTGGTCAGAAACCGGGGAAAGACAACTCTTTGGCCCGGATATGATTCAGGAAGCAGAAGAGCAGGTTCGCGTTATTCGTGAGAAATTGAAAACAGCCCAATCTCATCAAAAGAGTCAATATGATCGTAAACATAAGCCTATAACTTATGAAGTCGGCGAGAAGGCTTACCTTCGGGTTACTCCGTTAAAGGGAACCCATCGTTTCGGTATCAAAGGCAAATTGGCTCCTCGTTACATTGGACCCTTTCACATTCTTGCCAAACGAGGAGAAGTTGCCTACCAATTGGAACTACCTTTGCATCTTTCCAGAGTTCACGATGTCTTCCACGTTTCTCAACTCAGGCGTTGCTTCGCGGATCCTATCCGTGGAGTGGACCACGAAACGGTTGATCTACAAGATAACCTCTCATATCGGGAATATCCCGTTCGTATCCTTGATCAAGTCGAGCGTACCACTCGACGTCATAATATCAAGTTTCTCAAGGTTCAATGGTCACACCATTCCGAGAAAGAAGCCACTTGGGAAAGGGAGGATCGTCTTCGACTCGAGTACCCCACCTTCTTTCCAGAGGATCCTAAATCTCGGGATGAGATTCTTTTGAGTGGGGTGAGTTGTCACACCCTAGCTAGTTCAAGCATTAGAGTGTGCATCATGTTTAAATTCCTCTTAAATTTGAAATGGGGAAGACAGAACCACCAGCACCCCCTGGAAACAACTAGGGTTTACTAAAATTATTTTTAATGAACTAGAAATGCCCTTCTAAAAAGTTCACTCTCTTTATCTTGGGTTAGAACCTCTGGCAGAATTGGTGCACAATTTTCTAGGTCAATAGAAGGTCATTAAATTAAATCATAAGTATTTGAATTTGGGCATTTAAATGCTATAAAATAATTTAAATGCTCAAATAATTCTGGAAATAAGTGTGGGCTGTTGGAAATATTCTAAACAGAGCCCACAATTATTTTCAGGATTTTTGGAAACGTTTTAGTATTTCTAATAAAGGCCTAAAGTTACAGAATAAATAAAATAGAAAAACAGAAATTTAAAGAGAGGGAGAGAACTTACCTGGCCGCAGCCCATCAGCCGGCCCACCTGGCGGCCCATCGCTGTGCTGGCCCATGCCAGCCAGCTGCTTCGTCCCCGCCAGGCAGGTAGAGAGCTGATGCCGGCGGGCGCGAGCTCGCCATGACGCCAGCAGCTTGCCGCGTCACGCTCCTGGACGATGGATAGGCTCCACGTCGCCGCCCCGACCCCGCGGACACCTCACTCGCCCCCTGCCTCTCTCCCTCGCTCTCCCGCACCATGGACGACGCACCTGCCGCCGTCTCACCACCGTAGTCGTGCCCTCCGTCGTCCCCGCACCGAGCCACCGTGTCCAGAAGCTCCGCCGCCCTCCACTCCATCGAGCAAGCCGAGCCCCGAGCGCTCGCTTGCCCCGCAGCCTCTGCAACAACCTCGCCCGACTCCACCATCGCCGGAGATCCTCTTTGTCGTTGCCACTGCATCAGCACATCCCCGACGGCGCCGTCCATTTCTACGTGATCGCCGTGAGCCCAGCTCCATCCTCCCCCTCTCCATTAACCCCCTCCTGAACCGTGTGCACCGTACCACACTCACCCGAGCACCCGCCGCCGCCGAGCTCGTCGCCGACGTGTCTCCGGCCACCCACAGGCCACACCATTGCGACCAACGCACTCACCACACCCACAGGAGCCCGTAGCACCATTCCACGCGCCTCGCCGTGCCCCGCAGCCTCGGTTTCGGCCTCGCCCGAACTCCGGCGGCCGCCAAGGTCGTCGCCGGCAACGTTTCCGGCCACCCTAGCTCCACCCACTGCCGCCACTCGATGCAGCTTGCTCCCAGCTATGTGTAGATGCTCTCTGCCGTCATTTTCGTTGCCGGAGCACGAAACCCGCAGCCCTCCGCCGCATCTGGCCTCGCCGGTGGCTAAACACCGGCGAGTTTGACTTTGTTTGACCCCTGGGTGGGCCTAGGTTGACTTCCCTGCGTCTATGACAAGTGGGCCCCCCTCTGCTAATTAACCCAGATTAATTTTAACTAAATTTAGTTAGTTTAAATAACTGCTGACACGCGGGACCCACTGGTCAGGTTGACCTGGACGTCCCCGTTGACCACTGACGTCACCCTGACGCACTGCTGACGCAATAACTAATTTCTGGCTTTATTTTTATATAGAGAATTCCAGAAAATATCCAAAACTTCTAAAAATCATAGAAAATCAACCATAGCTCCAAATGCAAAGATTTATATATGAAAAATGATCAGAAAAATTCAATCTATCCATCTGTAATGGTTTCATGCATGACAAAACAAGTTAAACTTGCTGTTTAAGCAGAATAAGGTAATGCACTAATAAGGCCATATTTAATGAGCTAATATTTGAATCTTTGATTCAAATGAGTTCATCCCTTTCTGTTTTAGCTTGCATTAGGCCAAGACATGTTCATCTTGCCATATCATAGCATGCATCATATTGTTGCATATTGCCATGTGTTGATTATGTTTGGTGTGACTTTTGTGGTAGGTTCTGCCTCCGAGGATAACCCCGAGTATCCGTCTGAAGGGCAGTACCCTACTACCTCTACAACAGGCAAGCAACCCACTGATCATTCCGATACAAACCCATGTTCTCGCTTCTGCTCTTGTTTACTGCATTAAGACACACGATTCAAACTGCTGTGTGCCACGGTAGTTGAACCCTTATCCTTTGCATGACCTGTCATTGCCACAGTAACTAGATGAAACCCACTAGCATGTGTAGGAGTTGATTGAGCCATGTATGTGATTCCTACCTTGCTATGCCTTCTATGCTTAGAGTTGTGTCAGGTCTGGTTCATCTGGGTGATGGGCTAGAGTGAAATGATTATGTCGGTAACGTGAGGGATGTGTGGAACATGTTTTGGTGAAGGTATCGATGAGAGGCCATGTAGGAGTACATGGTGGGTTGTTTCATTGAGGCCGTCCCTAAGATTTGAGATCTGTATGTGTGATTTAAGTTTCAGCTACTACCATGCATTGGGATCCTTAATTAACCCTCTCGGCTTCTTAAATACCCTAGTACTATGTCCAGGAGTTGCAAATAATTTCTGGTGTTTGTAGGTTACGTGTTGGCGGCCGTGCGTAGCGCTGACCCTAGGGGTGGGCTATGTTGCGGTTGATACACCGTGGCACGGTGTACCGAGTCACCCGTTTGGTGTCTCGGGAACCCTGTTCACATCGTTCGGGGCCGTAAGTGGAAACCTCGGCCGGACTCCCTGTGGATGGAACCTGGATAGGCGATAAACCTGGACTAGAGACTTAAGTGTTCAGGTAGGCCGTGGCCGACACCCTCGCTGGGCTTCCGCTTGAAGGTTGCCGAGTACATGTCGTGTAAACGGCGGTAAGTGGTGAAAGCGTGTATGAAGAAGTACACCCCTGCAGGTTATAAAACTATTCGAATAGTCGCGTCCGCGGTAAAGGACTACTTGGTTGCCTATACAGTTCATAGACAAGTTAATGGATACTACTAAAAGACTCAAGATAAGTGTGAGTACCGAGTGTGGCCCTCTCGTAGGATGACGAGGGAGGATCCTCGGTGGAGTATTGTGTTGGTGAGTAGTGGACTCGTGTGCAAAAACTATTTTACTAGTGAAGTTCCGTAGGATAGCTTAGCCAAGAGTTAAAGCTGGCTTGCTGCAAAAAAACCCACCACCTTCTTGAGAATGAGCATGTATATTAGGTTCTGATGTAAGACTTGCTGAGTACCTTGTACTCATGTTTGCTTATTTATTGTTTTCAGACGACAACACCGCCCCCTCCGATGGGTTTTATGTAGACCTTGATGTCGACGAGTGATCCTGGCCATGGAGGGCCCTATGTAGATAGACAGGCTTCGAGAAGCCTTCTTTCTTTCTAGTGTCTGTACTCAGACTAGCTACTTCCTCTTGTGCTTGTATGATTGTATGACTTGAGTGTCGGGTCATGTGACCCCTATCTGTATGAACATGTTATGTATGGCTCTCTGGAGCCTTTAAATAAAGTACTTGAGTTGTAGAGTTTTGTTGTGATGCCATGTTGTATGTACTCATATCGGGCATATTGTATGTATGATTGAAATGCTTGGTATGAGTGGGATCCGACAATCTAGTTGTTTATCCTTGGCAGCCTTTCTTATGGGGAAATGTAGTCTAGTGTTCCTCGAGCCATAGTAGTCCGCTACAGCCTGGTTCACCGGAGTCCTGCTAGCCCAGCACTACTGCTCAGGACACTTGACTGGCCGGCATTGGATTCACGTCGTTCCTATGTCTGTCCCTTCAGGGAAATGTCACGCGGTGACATCCGGAGTCTTGCCTAGCCTGCTACATCCCGGGTTTCCCCGGAGTCCTGTTAGCCCAGTGCTACAGCCCGGAATCACTCGCTGATGACCGACAAGCTCGATGTGATTCATGTATGCCCGTCTCCATAGGTCTATGCCGCTTTGGGTTCACGACTAGCCATGTCGGCCCGGGTTCTCTGTCATATGGATGCTAGCGACACTATCATATACGTGAGCCAAAAGGCACAAACGGTCCCGGGCCATGGTAAGGCGACACCCGTGGGATACCGTGCGTGAGGCCGCAAAGTGATATGAGGTGTTACCGGCTAGATCGATGTGACTTGGAATCGGGGTCCTGACACCAATGATTCGGAGTTTTTAGATCTTGATGCAACAATCCGTGCTAAATTCTCCTCATGCTTATAGTCAAAATAAAGCTTTTACTAAACATATCGTTGATGCTTTGATGCAATCTTACGAAGAAAAACTTGAGTTGGAAGTTTCTATCCCTAGAAAACTTTATGATGAGTGGGAACCTACAATAAAAATAAAAATTAAAGACCATGAATGCTATGCTTTGTGTGATTTGGGTGCTAGTGTTTCCACAATCTCAAAAACTTTGCGTGATTTGCTAGGTTTCCGTGAATTTGATGATTGTTCTTTAAACTTGCACCTTGCGGATTCAACCATTAAGAAACATATGGGAAGAATTAATGATGTTCTTATTGTTGCAAATAGGAATTATGCGCCCGTAGATTTCATTGTTCTTGATATAGATTGCAATCCTTCATGTCCTATTATTCTTGGTAGACCTTTCCTTAGAACGATTGGTGCAATTTATTGATATGAAGGAAGGGAATATTAGATTCCAATTTCCGTTAAGGAAAGGCATGGAACACTTCCCTAGAAAGAAAACTAAATTACCATATGAATCTATTATGAGATCCACTTATGGATTGCCTACCAAAGATGGCAATACCTAGATCTATCTTCGCTTTTATGCCTAGCTAGGGCCTTAAACGATAGCGCTTGTTGGGAGGCAACCCAATTTTATTTTTATTCCTTGCTTTTTGTTCCTGTTTAGTAATAAATAATTTATTTAGCCTCTGTTTTGGTTGTGTTTGTTGTGTTTAATTAGTGTTTTGCCAAGTAGAACCTTTGGGAAGACTTGGGGAAAGTATTTTTGATCTTGCTGTAAAAAAAACAGAAACTTTAGCGCTCACGAGAATTGCTGCCATTTTTTATTGGAAAGTGCTATTTAGTTAATACTTTTTGAAGATGATTAATAGATAAATTACTCACTTTCAAAAATTTATTTTAGAATAGTTTGGGTTTGATAAGTTTGCGTTAGTTACAGATTACTATAGACTGGTCTGTTTTTGACAGATTCTGTTTTTCGTGTGTTGTTTGCTTATTTTGATGAATCTATGGCTAGTAATGGAGTTTATAAACCATAGAAAAGTTGGAATACAGTAGGTTTAACACCAATATAAATAAAGAATGTGTTCATTACAGTACCTTGAAGTGGAGTTTTTTTTTCTTTTGCTAACGGAGCTCACGAGATTTTCTGTTAAGTTTTGTGTTGTGAAGTTTTCAAGTTTTGGGTAAAGATTTGATGGATTATGGAACAAGGAGTGGCAAGAGCCTAAGCTTGGGGATGCCTCGGAAGGCATCCCCTCTTTTGTCTTCGTTCATCGGTAACTTTACTTGGAGCTATATTTTTATTCACCACCTGATATGTGTTTTGCTTGGAGCATCTTGTATGATTTGAGTCTTTACTTTTTAGCTTACCACAATCATCCTTGCTATACACACCTTTTGAGAGAGACACACATGAATCGGAAATTAGTTAAATACTCTATGTGCTTCACTTATATCTTTTTAGCTATATAGTTTTTGCTCTAGTGCTTCACTTATACACTACTAGGGAAAAGCCTAGCAGCAGCGCGGGTTTTCGGCCTTTTAGTAGCGCGGGGGCCGGCGCTACTAATAAGGCGCTACAGCTAACGTATAGCAGTAGCGCGGGTGCGCGCTTCCCCTGTGCGTGCTACTGGTACAACCACGCTACTGCTAACTTTTCTCCACTCGCTACTGCTAATTTTAGTAGTTTTTTGCTTTTTCGGCATATTTTTTTTGTATTTGAACAGGCTTTATAGAAGAATCTTTAGCACATACAAATGTCATCATGATACACATACAAATGCCTGCGAGACCACAAATGTAATCATAGCATATACATACAAATAGTCTCGTCATAATGATCATCCAACACAAAGTGGTATCTTGTCATCATCTCGAAAATAGCGATACATGCAAGTCTCGAATACTTGCAACTACAACATCATCCATCTAAACAAAGGTGTACGCAAGAAGAGCTATCACTATGAGTGAGAGCGGAACTATGCAGTACATGAGATGGTGGTTATGAGTCCTCTCTCGCGCTAGCGTGAACCTCAAGTTACTAGCTTCTCCTTCTTTTCTGCTTTTGAAGCCTTTATGGTTGGCGTCCGAGAACCCATTCACTTGCGCCTGACACTCATGCCACTCGTTGTACACCCCCGGAACCTTCCCTTTGTACACGACATAGCAGTTCCATCTCGCCATCAAGAAACTAGGTACCTGTTAGAGATGCATGTTCATGAAGAGGATGTACAATCATATATATGCAACAAAATATACTAGAGAACACCGAAAAAGAAAGGGTTGGCAACTAGATGCAATATACAATACGCAAATTAATTAACTAGAGGTACGCAGGTCATCGTACGCAAACTAACAAAGTAGCGTTACGCAAGTTCGGCAGGGATCATGGACATCACAAAGTTGCATCGCTACAAATAGTATACAAGTTCAACCGACACATATCATCATCATCGGCATCATAAATCATTAGAAGTTCCATCCTTCCATATCATCGAGGATGGACCCTAGCTTCTTGAACGGCATGAGGTCTAGACGTTGCATGCCTATGCGAGTTCGGACGTCAGCTCGCGATATAGGGTCGTGGTGGAACATCCCCTTCTAATCGACGAATTCTTTCATGATGCTCATCGCAATGTCGCTTTGGATGCGAAAGAAGTCATCTCTAAGTTTATAATCCGCTTCTCCATAAGATTCTAGCCACTTGTGGATATGATCATCATTTCTGCTTCTCATGCAAAGCTTTTGGTTATCCGTGTTGAACTGAATCATGAGATGGAGGATGTATAATCCATCCTTCTTGCTTGGTTTTGGGACTTGGATGCAGGAGAAGTTAGTTTTATGCGCGAAACCCATCTTCTTGTTCCTTTGTTTCCTGATCTGCATGTGGCCACCTCTAAAGCTGAAGCCTTCGAGAGCATCATCTAGAATATTCATTATGTGGGTGTAGTATTTTTTATCGTAGTCTCTGGAAGGGTCAAAATACACGGCGTGGGAGACTTGCGGATAAAGAACGATAAGGATGGCGCGCCCGTTGCTGCGGGGAAAAGACACCTCAAATTATTCCCCATAGAGAGAGAAGGAATGATTGAAATGTATGAAAGGGTTGTTCGAAACTGACTTACTTTGGATGATAAGGCACGAGGACAATTTCCCGGTCCTTATTCTGTACCATGAAGTTTTGGAGGTAGTCCCTAGCAGTTTCACGCTCAAAGTCGCCGAGACTCAAGAAAGACTCATGCATGTAGTACGGATCCGCCACACAGATTTGCGAGACTTCTTCACTGTTCATGACAGAGCTCATATGTAGCGCAAAAAGGCGGACGATTGTAAAATCGAGCCGCCTTGTCAGAAACATCTCAAAGATATGGTCAAACCGCAGGAAGAACACCTCCACGGGCCATGTCTCGACGTAGCACTTCCCCTCAGGCACACGAGCCGCGTATGTCGGATATCCTAGATCCTTTGAGGCTAGTAGGCTTTTCTCAGTCGACAACACATGGTCGTGCAGTCTCCTGAGATCCCCTGATAGTGCCTCCAGCGATTTCGGCGGTAGCATCGGCTCGCCCGTGAGATGGAACATGGCCACACCTTTCACGGGTACACGCTCTTCAGAATGCATCGTTTGGCTGCTATGTGCTCTGGCTTTTTTGGAGGCAGCTATCTTCCCCGATCTCTTTCTATCCTTTTTCTTGGGCACACCTTCTAGACCCTTCCTTAACCCCTGCCCCAGTGTTCCCGGGCTAAGTACTGTACGACCCTCGCGCTGGGATAGTTGAGCCTGTGTTGAGGCGGCATCTTCAGGCATGTCCTGTGAGGATTTCAGGAAGAGAGACTTTTTGCAATCCCTTCTACGACCTTCCTGCCCGGGCATATCATCCATATCCTCATTAGCAAGCTGATAGCCCGATTCGTCATATGGTTGACTCATCAATTCTATGTCACAGTCATACGCGTTTGTATTGAGGAAATCCATAGGGTCGACCTCCGCCTCATCATCCATTCTCTGTTCTACAGGACAAATTACATTAGCCAGCACTATTGCACCCCCTTCATCATGTCGTCCGCCGCTCTCACCCGGCACTACAGGAGCTGGTAATTGCGTAGGCGGGGTGGTGGTCTCCATACATGCTTGTTGATGTGGGGTTATTGGTGTGCTCTTGGCCGGCTCCAGACGAATAAGATTCTTCGGCCATAGCAGCACCCAACCCTTGCAGCTTCCAATCCGCTGCGGGGTCTCGTCGTCCGCTCCCACATGATGTACTGGAGGAGGCAAATCCTCGTGCCCCAATTTCACACAGGACAAGCTAACCCTGAAGTGCCCAGCAGGGATCGGCTGGTTGTGGAACGTGGGTTGCAAGGGGTCCATTATCATCCCCTTTCCCACGTCCACCTTCTGGCCTTTGATCAAGTAAAGTATGGTGCACAGGATTTCTTTCGCCTGCAAACACATATGTCTGTGGCGTAAAACATCCGAAAGGCAACAAAAATGGAATATTATATATATATGGTGGTGCGACATGTAACTACCGTGATGGCGTCGAGCTCAGCCAAAGACGAAGGCCCACCGAGCGCGCCAGAGACTGAGGACGGGCTGCTATGAGCGGGAGCGGCTGCGAGAGGAGGCCCGGTTGCGTGGGCAAGTGATGGTGCGATGATGTTATTGTTCATGGAGTTGCTCCCGTTGAAACTGGGCAACGAGAAATCATGTACTGTCTTGTCTGGATTTTCCTTCGTCTAGTTGATGATAACTGGAACCAAGTTAGTAGCGAAATCATTTCTGCAGGCAGTTACAGCTGCATTGACTACCTGCTATAACAACTCATATTTGTCCTCAGCTGCTTTTTTCGCGTCCTCAGCTGCTTTTTTCTCGACCGCAAGCTTCACCTTCGCGTCGATGTCCGCCTGACTAAACTTCTTTTTCTGCTTCTTGGCCTCCTGGCCCTCGTTGTAAAACACCTTCCATGTGACGCCATCTCTAGCGCCGTGCACACGACCATATTGCGGCCGCTGGCCCAAAGGGAGTCCCTTAAGTTCGTTCAAGGCCCGGTTGAGAGGGGTGCCCCACTTGGGCCTCATCGGAGAAGTAGGGTTTTCGGCTGCAAGCTGGTGTTGCTTCTCTAGTAGTCTAATCAATTTCCTCGTGATCTTGTCCGTGTAAAAAACCTTTTTCTCCTTGTCCCACTTGTAGCGGGCCCTGATGAAGTCATGCTCCAAGGGGTTGGTGAACTTCGCAAAGGGGTTTGGGAGACCCGCGGCTTCACGTTCCGCGTCCTCCTTATCCCATATGGGCCTTTTACCAAGCTAGCCACGGCTTCCGAGGCGATGCTTCCCCGTGTTCCTTTGCTGAAGGCTCTTGAATTTCGCAGCCTTAGCCTTAGCATCCTCGGTAGCGCAAGTGTCCTTGAACTTTTCAAACTCCTCTTCCGTATGTGTCGGATTTTCCTCCAGAATCTTAGATAGGGGTTCCTCAACCTCAATAGCTCGTTTCACCCTCGATTTCCAGGAGGCCAAATCATTGCTGAACATGCCCATGGCGTGATTGTTAATGTTTTTCATCTTCGGATCATCCCACGGTTGTTCTATGTTATCATCCCGATCGGGGAACTTGAATCTCTTGTGCAACTTCGTTAGGAGCAACTGCGTCAAATGTTCTTTACTCCTTAAGTCATCGTCATTGATGCTCGCGCATTCCCGTAGGATGCATCCTACTTGGTTCCCATAGCACTTGCGAGGTTCTTCCAGCTCTAACAACTCAAACTTGCCAGGTGCCATCTTTGTGATCACAAGTCGTCCAATCCCTAGTTTGTTAGGTTTTCATATCCTCTGCTTCTTATGCCTCTTTTCGGTACCAGCATCGGCGCCGGTATCTTCCCCGGCGGTACCTTCCGCACCGGTCTCGGCGCCGCCATCGGTGCCGGCATCGTTGGTGTCGGTGTCGGTGTCAGTATCATCATCGAGGCAGACCTGCAAACCTTGCTTAGCAGTCAAAAAGTCGAGGTAGTCTTGTTCACCCTCATAATCCATCCTGTGTGCATCTTGGTTAGAAGGCCCAGTTTCTTCGTTGTTCGACATGTTTCCTATGATTAAGTGTCCTCATTTATTTCGAAAAGTATGAATAAATGAGAAATGAGATAAAAAAGAAATCTATGTGCCAGCACTCGATACGCCAACTATGTAGCACAAATCATGCCTTTATTCACGGGAAATTTCGGCATGACCTTTGCTAAAAAATGGACATATCGAGCGCCTGAAATTCACCGAAACGGAAATGAATCAACATTCCGGCGTAACATAGGCAACTCGGATCATTTACCAAAACATGACATGTCCAAAACATGACATATCCACATATCACATGTCCAGTTCAAATTTGCATATAAATTCAGCAAATTTTGAAACCTATCTAAATTCATAACTAAATAGATAACCTAATTAACATAACTAAAACCTAAGTAAATTAACCCTAGCTAGCAGAGAGAGAGAGGGGGGTGGTTTACAGAGGGTGCAGGGCGAGGAGGCAGGCCCGACGACGGCCGAGGTTGGGAGGGGAGGAAGCAGAGGAGGGAGGCGAGGGCTGATGGGTCGGGGGCGAGCGCCGGTGCTGGGGGCGAGCGTGCCTGGGTCGGGGATGACGGGGTCGGGGGCGAGCGCGCTGGGGTCGGGCGCGGCGGGGTCGGGGGTCAGCGCGCTGGGGTCGGGGGCGGGCGCGGCGGTGCGACGGGGCCGGGGAAGAGATAGTGGGGATTTGGGGGAAAAGAGGTGGGTGAAGCAGGGAGAGGGAGAATTTTGGGTTAAGAGGACGTAGCAGTAGCGCGTTTACACGAAACGCGCTACTACTATTACGAGCAGCTATAGCGATTTTCTGCAGAAACTGCTACTGCTACCTTGACTAGCTGTAGCTCTTTTTCACTAAAGCGCTACTGCTATAACCAGTTTCCCTTTTTTCTTTTCCTCAGCATAATAGGAACATATATATTACATCATTGGACCCTTGCATAATAATGGCTATGTGTGTATAGAAAATAGGAACATATATATATTACATCATTGGACCCATGCATAATAATGGCTAATTAAGTGTGTATACAAAATAGGAACATATATTTCCATTTTGCAAAAGCATGAAATATTAATCACACCTCTATCTCGAGATCGAGCACACTGTGGAGATGATGATGTAGGGAGGTCAAAAGTGCACAAAGCTCTTCTTGACAAAGAAAGATCTATTTAGGGGGCAAATAGGTCACTTAACTAAATGCTACATCTACCTAGCTAGCTAATTTGGGAGGAGACAACTTCAACTAGTGGAGGGGGAGGAAAAAGAGAAAGGAGATGAATTAATGGAGGTGGTGTAGTTATAGCTAGGAGTAATGAAGAGAGAGAAAGGTAGGTAGAAGAGGGAGAGTAATGGGGGGAGAAGTATTGAGGAAGAAGAAGAGTGCGAGAGGGAGGATGTGGGAGGTAGGGGAAAGGGAGGAGAGGAGATGGGGAGGGGAGGTGCAAAAGGTGGTGGGTGCTGCGTCTTAGCAGTAGCGCGGGAGAGAAAGCGCGCTGCTGCTAAGAGCGTAGCAACAACGCGCTTTCCTGTCACGCGGTACTGCTAAACGAGCCAAGCCTGTGCACAATTTCAAAATTAGTAGCAGCGAGGTGACAAAAAAGCGCGCTGCTACTATGGCATTAGCAGCAGCGCGCTCCCTGGCGCTGCGCTCTTGGTAAACTTATGTTGTTATGTACTGTCGGTGGATTTTTGTAGCAGCGCGGTTTAAGCGTCACGCGCTACTGCTAAGTTTGCACCAGTAGCGAGCTTTCCGTAGCCGCGCTGCTACTACTTAGCAGCAGCGCCTGTTTTTATGCCGCGCTGCTGCTAAGATTCTGTGTATAAGGTTTTCCCTAGTAGTGATATCTTTTAGAGCGCGGTGGTGGTTTTATTTTATAGAAATAATTGATCTCTCATGCTTCACTTAGGGCGTGATTGGTTGCCCGCATAAGGTCCAACCAGGCCCGCGCGGGAAGGATCTGACCTGTTTGGTAGCTTGCATATACTATTGGGCCTGCATCGCATGCTTCTTAAAGCACCTCTAGCCTGGCTAGCTGGAAACCCAGGAATCGACAGTTTCTCTAGAGCCAAGCTGAGCGGAAGCGCTGCGAGCAGACCTGTGCACGAGGAGAAACGGGAGGGATGCGAGCTGTTTACATCGTGTCTTCTTCAACCTCCAGTAAACTCCTGTCTAATCCCCTCTCTTCCTTGTCGCTCTAATCTACACAACGATGCTTCGATTCGAGGTAAGCTCTACACGAAAAAGATGCACATCGATGCTACGGTTCCTTCCAGGCAATCGGTTTGTAGTTTCGTTGACCGTACATGCTCAATCTCTTGTTCCCGTTTGGAGCTGTTTTGAACGAATTTTGTCAGATTCATCGCACACGATCGATTGTTTGAAATTTCCTTTGACCAATAGCCTAATCTCGCCGTTCTGCACAACATTCGTGTTGCAAGTTTCCTATTTCGACAATCATAGACGAGAGGATCTATCTATTTCTCATGGTTGTACATATGGATATGTGTACTGTGATTTAAGACACTGCTTAATTATTTCTCTAGTCGGCGTGGTTTCTCTCGGTCTCCTCTCTCGCATCTTGCTACGGTAGCGTCATCGTCACCGTCATTCATCTCGGCCTTCTCTCCATGATCGTACTGCAGTTCAGCCGCCATGGTGCGCACACTGACGGAGTTCTTCTCTTCTGTTCTCTGCCACCGAAGGGGTCGATCATCTCGGCCCTATCTCTCTCGTCCCACTACACTTGAGTCATTCCGGCGTCGATCATCTCGGCCTCCTCTCTCGTCCTACTGCACGGACGATACCATGGCGCGAGCACTGCGTTCTCCTCCTCTGCCCACTTCCTTTGCGCGAGCACCGCGACTAGTTCATCAACGGTGTCGCTTGCCGTGCCACCGACGGGTCGCTCGTCCATGAATCCATGCTCATCATGTCGGACATGGCGCCATGGCCACTATCCACCGCAGTCACCATGGTCCGGCGCGCACTGCATTTTTTCTCCCACTTTCTCTGCTATCTCTTAACCCTATGTGCTAAGTGCAAGTGCTAGCTCTTAATCATACACCATGCGGGCAACCAAACAGCGTAAAGTTGCATGCACCGAGACAATGCAGGCAACCAAACAACGTGCCAAAGTTGATCCCCTAATGCAGGAAGTCCATATGCAGGCAACCAAACAACTCACAGATGTCACATATGAGGCTGTTTTTTCATAGCCAGGCTGGGTTGAGATGTCTATGTAATGCAACTACTATTCACTATGGCAACCAAACACGCCCTTCTATTATTTTGAGAGTCCTTTAGAACAACATGGTAATTTACTTTTAGGAATAATAAAAACTTTCATATAAGTGCATCGAATACCATGAGAAGTTTGATACTTGATAATTGTTTGGAGATATGGAGATGGTGATATTAGAGTCATGCTAGTTGAGTAGTTGTGAAATTGAGAAATACTTGTGTTGAAGTTTTTGATTCCTGTCGCATGCACGTTTGGTGAACCGTTATGTGATGAAGTCGGAGCATGATTTATTTATTATTTTTCTTCCTTATGAGTGGCGGTCAGGGACAAGCGATGGTCTTTTCCTACAAATTTATCCCCCTAGGAGCATGTGCGTAGTACTTTGTTTCGATAACAAATAGATTTTTGCAATAAGTATGTGAGTTCTTTATGACTAATGTTGAGTCCATGGATTATACGCACCCTCACCCTTCCACATTTGCTAGCCTCTCTATTACCGCGCACTTTTCGCTGGTATCATACACCCACCATATACCTTCCTCAAAACAGCCACCATACCTACCTATTATGGCATTTCCATAGCCATTCCAAGATATATTGCCATCCAACTTTCCACCATTCCATTTGTTATGACATGCTTCATCCTTGTCATATTGCCACACTTGTGCTTCAAAGTAGCACCATGATCTTCATGAAAAAGAATCTCCTATGTTGTCACTTTCATAAACTAGTGGGAATTTTATATTATAGAACTTGGCTTGTATATTCCAATGATGGGCTTCCTCAAATTGCCCTAGGTCTTCGTGAGCAAGCATGTTGGATGCACACCCACTTAGTTTCTTTTGTTGAGCTTTCATACACTTATAGCTCTAGTGCATCCAGTGCATGGGAATCCCTACTGAGGGAGTCCTGGATTAGGGGGTCTCCGGACAGCCGGACTATCTCCATTGGCCGGACTGTTAGACTATGAAGATACAAGATTGAAGACTTCATCTCGTGTCCGGATGGGACTCTACTTGGCGTGGAAGGCAAGCTAGGCAATACGGATATGGATATCTCCTCCTTTGTAACCGACCTTGTGTAACCCTAACCCTCTCCGGTGTCTATATAAACCGAAGGGTTTTAGTCCGTAGTACAACAACCATAACATACAATCATACCATAGGCTAGCTTCTAGGGTTTAGCCTCTCTGATCTCGTGGTAGATCTACTCTTGTACTACCCATATTATCAATATCAATCAAGCAGGACGTAGGGTTTTACCTCCATCAAGAGGGCCCGAACCTGGGTAAAACATCGTGTTCCCTGCCTCCTGTTACCATCCGGCCTAGACTTATAGTTCGGGACCCCCTACCCGAGATCCGCCGGTTTTGACACCGACATTGGTGCTTTCATTGAAAGTTCCTCTGTGTCATCGCCGTTAGGCTTGATGGCTCCTACTATCATCGATAGCAATGCGGTCCAGGGTGAGACTTTTATCCCCGGACAGATCTTTGTATTCGGCGGCTTTGCACTGCAGGCTAATTCGCTTGGTCATCTGGAGCAGATTGAAAGCTATGCCCCTGGCCATCAGGTCAGATTTGGAAGTTTGAACTACACGACCGACATCCGCGGAGACTTGATCTTCGACGGATTCAAGCCGCAGCCGAGCGCGCCACACTATCGCGATGGGTATGACCTAGCTCTGCCGCCGAACAGTACCCCAGAGGCTACGCCCGCATCAGATCCGACCCTTAGCTCGGAGCCAACTGTGCCAGTCAAGGACGGGTGGTTGGACACCGCCTCAGAGGCTGCAGTCTCAACAGCGATCGAGCCGAACACCAGCCTAAACCTCTACGCAGCCCGTAACTCCAAGGAGCTGGA
The DNA here is from genome assembly GCF_003073215.2 of Triticum urartu. Taxonomy (NCBI): domain Eukaryota; kingdom Viridiplantae; phylum Streptophyta; class Magnoliopsida; order Poales; family Poaceae; genus Triticum; species Triticum urartu. The sequence goes on from NC_053024.1 coordinate 255,550,410, forward strand.
CTCTTTTCCGGACTCCGAACCATCCGCTCCCTTGCCAATCGAATCCGATTGGGCACCGATCATGGAATTCACCGCTGCGGATATCTTTCAGCACTCGCCCCTTGGCGACATTCTGAATTCACTAAGGTCTCTTACTTTGTCAGGAGAGCCCTGGCCGGATTATGGCCAGCAGGATTAGGATGCGGACGACGAAGAAATTCGACGCCCACCCACCACCCACTTGGTAGCCACTGTCGATGATTTAACCGACATGCTTGACTTCGACTCCGAAAACATCGACGGTATGGACGAAGATGCAGGAGACGAACATGAACCAGCGCCTATAGGGCACTGGAAAGCCACCCCATCATATGATGTATACAAGGTGGACACACCAAAAGACGACGACGAGGAACAGAAGGACGCATCGAAGGCTTGTCTCCTCGAGAAGCAGTCAAAGCGGCGGCGTAAGCGCCGCCCTAAATCCCGCCTCTGTAGAAACAACGATCATACAGACCCAGCGCTAGAGCAGGGCGAGGCATTGCCGGACCACGACAACACAGACAATCAAACCGAACAAACCAATTCTGTCAAAGATAATAGTCAGGACGACATAACACAGGACAGACACCCGGAGCAGCAGAATGCCCGTCAAAGGCTTGTTACCACCGCGAGGAGTCTGAAAAAGTAGAAGCAAAGGCTCAAGGCTGCACAGGACACACTCCAAATCAGATGGAGTAAAGCACTCAACATAGCAGTGAAGTACGACGGCAATCGCCCCACCAAGAGCTACCCAAAGCGGAAGTAGCTACCTGAATTCGATGAGGAGGCCGTAGACCCCCCACAACCAAAAATTAAAACAGCCATCTGGCCGGATAGACGACCTCACGGCCAACATAAAACGGCAAGAAACACCGCACATAGGCCAATACGCGGTCTACGCGAGGGCTCGCATCAAAAGGACGGCGAAACCAGATCCATCTATGGACCACGCAAGCGTGCTCCAGCATACGATGCAACACAACAAACATCCGAACAACGCAGTACACCCAAATACAGGGGTGCCGCACACCCCCTATGTTTCACCGATGAGGTGCTGGACCATGAATTTCCAGAGGGATTCAAACCTGTAAACATAGAGGCATACGACGGAACAACAGACCCTGGGGTCTGGATTGAGGACTATATCCTCCATATCCATATGGCTCGGGGAGATGATCTCCACGCCATAAAGTATTTACCCCTCAAACTCAAAGGGCCAGCTCGGCACTGGCTTAAAAGCCTCCCCGAAAACTCCATTGGAAGCTGGGAAGAGCTCGAAGACTCTTTTCAGGCAAATTTTCAAGGGACTTATGTCCGACCTCCGGACGCGGACGATTTGAATCATATAACTCAACAGCCCGGAGAGTCAGCCCGAAAACTTTGGAACAGGTTTCTTACTAAAAAGAACCAAATCGTCGACTGTCCGGACGCTGAAGCCTTGGCAGCTTTTAAGCATAGCGTCCGTGACGAATGGCTTGTCAGACACCTCTGCCAAGAAAAGTCGAGAACAATGGCAGTGTTAACAAGCCTCATGACCCGCTTTTGCGCGGGTGAGGAGAACTGGCTAGCCAGATGCAGCACCAGCGACCCCAGTACATATGAAGTTAGAGATGGAAACGGGAAATCATGGCGCAACAACAATAACAAACGCCGGAATAAAGAAGACATCACGAAGAGGACAGTAGTAAACGCCGGATTCAAAATCTCTCGGCCAGGTCAGCAAAAGCCGCCCTCTAAAGGCGCCAGAGACGAACTGTCCAGCTTAAACAAAATTCTGGACAAAATATGTCAGATCCATAGCGCCCCAGGTAAACCCGCTAATCATACCCACGGAGAATGTTGGGTCTTCAAGCAGTCCGGCTAGCTCAACGCCGTACACAAGGGGGAAGATACACCAAGCGAAGACGAGGATGAGCCTCTCAAGCAAGACCCTGGGGAACAAAAGAAATTTCCACCAGAAGTCAAAATAGTAAACGTGTTACACGTGATCAAGGGGAGAAACAAAATGGCACTCCCAGAAAATTATGCCCAAGGGCCTATCATCGCCGTGTCCTGCCACTAGTCGTCTCAACAGATCACTTTTGACCATCGTGATTACTCAGCAAGTATCCGGCGTGCAGGATGGGCTGCCCTGATATTAGACCCAACAATTGACGGGTACCACTTCACACGAGTCCTGATGGACGGTGGCAGCAGTCTAAACCTGATATACCAGGACACAATCTGCGAAATGGGGATAGACCCAACAAAAATTTGCGAAAGCAATACTACCTTTAAAGGAGTAACGCCAGGCCCAGGGGCTCATTGCACGGGCTCCCTGCTACTAAAGGTTATATTCGGCTTCCCTGATAACTTCTATAGCGAACATTTAACCTTCCACATCGCTCCGTTCCAAAGTGGCTATCAAGCACTACTCGGACGCGAAGCTTTTGTTCGCTTTAATGCAATACCACACTATGCTTCCCTCACACTCAAGATGCCCGGCCCACGTGGCATCATTACAGTGAACGGAAGTATTAAGCGATCTTTGCGCGCTGAAGAGAGTGCGGCTGCCTTGGCAGCCGCACACTAAAAACGGCCCGACCAACTAAAGCATTTATCAGGTCGTCAAGACCTCGTACACGGTTAGACGAGTCCGGCGCAACTATATGTAATTCATACCGAATCGATGGTCACACCCCTATTACAAACACACGGGGCTCAACGCGCGCATACAAGTGGCAATTTTTACTCATCTCGAATTATACATGGTTTGTTTAAAAACTATCTTTTTGCACGACAACTTTTTCACCTAAGTTCCTCTCTTTTACAGATGATCATCGTGCTACACCCGTCCAGGATACGGCACAACGAAGACACAGGCACAGACGTGAGGCAGGGACCTGCTCCAAGGATTCTTTTTAGATTAAGACCCTGCATAAACCTTTTTTACTGTCTCTTGTTGATACACATCCACCGAATTCTCAGCACAATTGAGAAGGATGCTGACGTCTTGGCATGTGGCCATGTCAGAATAATGCACGTACCGGGACACAAGGGGCTTCTTACAAAGGGCACTATTTAGGCCCGGTTTATACCATAAAGACCGAATACCTTAGGGAGTGTTCGGCGTCACGAGTTTGGCCTTATAGGCATCAGCTCCAAATCATTGTCTTTGGTCAAATGTTGGGTTTGCACGGCTCCTGTGTTTTGGTGCCTTACGTTCCGCTTTACCAACTAAGGCTGCACCAGGAGAACTACTGCGATTGTGCCCTGGTTCATCCGGACGAGCACCTCAGTAGAGAAAGCCGAAAACTGACTGTCATGATATAGCGTGAGACTGGTCAACCACTCGATGACCTATAGGGATGTTAGAATTCCTCCGCCTTAACGAAGGGCCATTTCCCGGCCAGGCATGTACGCACCCCGAGATCGGGAGTGTGCGGAGCCACCAGGGGCTATCTAGTAGCCCCACTGTCAAACTCCTATGGCTAAGTGAAAGTGTTAAAGCATTATAGTCCGGTTGCCTCGTTCGATGCGCTATCACCTCCTTAATAGGACCAAGACGTTGGGTAAAGTGTGAACAGAGTTTTTTGCGAGCACCTCCACATTATATGCATGGGGGCTGAAGCCGACGACTGCAATCTTTCAGGTTATACACATGTATACATAAACGGCCGCACAGGAGGCATCATATTACTTTCGGGCAAAAGTATTAACACAGCCTTATAAAATTTCATAAAAACATTGTGTCTACAATGAGAATACATGTCACTCAAACATAATATTATTCGAGCACTGGGCCTCTATCAAACGAGCACCCTCGAGAACTTCCTCGAAATAGTGCTCGGCAACCACTCGGCCTATGGCCGAACCCTGCGCCGCAACAACGGTAGCGTCCATCTCCGCCCAGTATGCTTTAACACGGGCAAGGGCCATCCGCGAGCCTTCTATGCACGCCGACCTCTTCGTCGCATCAATGCGCGACACCGCACCAAGGACATGCTGCACTAAGCTGAAATAGCTGTTCTGCTTTGGCTCTTCCGGCCATAACTGATCCACAACAGACCTCATGGCCAGTCCAAACAACCTATTTAGTTCGGCCCATTCGGCTAGCTGGTCAGTCAATGAAAGCGGACGCTTTGGAATGTTGAATTGCGACCAGAACAGCTTGTCCACTTCACGATCTGTTTGACCCTGGAAGTACTTGGTCGCATTGGCAGCGCTCGCCACCAAGTCCATATACGCATCTGCCGAACTCCACAGCCGATCCAGAGGGGCATACCGTGGATCTCCGAACTTCCTCCGCGGCATGAAGGGCTTCCCAGCCGCAATATCCCCGGCTTCCCGCAGCTCCTCCTTCTTTGCTCTCATAGCAGAGCGGGTATCTTTGTCCGCCATCGTGGCCTTCTCAAGGTCCGTTGCCTTCGCCCGGTTTTCTTTTTCAAGGACCTGGCAACGGTCGGCAGTGTCTTTTAATTCTATGGCCATCTTGGCCATTTTCTCTTGGCTCTCACAATGTGCGGCCTTCTCGGCTTTCAACTCTTCTGTCGCCTTCAAAGCAGCCACATTGCTAATCCTCGCTTGTTCCTTGGCTCGGGCAAGTTCCGCCTGCAAGGTTTCCACGGTGGCAGCTCCATCTGCAGTCACAACATATTAAAGATACTAGCATCATGCTGCTCTTACTATGTGGCGTTCACCAGATAATAACACTTACCCTGTGCCTCATCAAGCCTCTTTTTAACAAGCTCGATGTCGGCGTCTGCCGCATCCAGTTGCCGTTTTAATTTGGAAAACTCACTAGTCCGGCTAGCCACCGGAGCTTCCACCGCCTGCACATAAAGGTAGTCCGGTTATTACCTGGGTCTATGATCCTCTATTCGCTGCCGTTCTCGACGACAAACAGAGTCTCAGGGGGTACTATCTACACAGGGCACACCTAACATGTGCAGTACTATCACGTATTATCTCACGTACCTCAAAGCCTGTCAGTAGACTCATAAAGGCTTCATGTAATCCGCGTTCGGCGGACGAAATTCTCTCCATCACCGTACTCATCAGCGTACTATGTTCTTCTGAGACAGCCGCTCTCCCCACCACCTCCCTCAGAACGTCCGACCGCTAACCAGACGGTGCCGGACTCTTTTGTCTGCTCTCTTTGGGAGCCGGACGCTGGGGACTTCGAGGGTCTATGGGATTATCTTCTGGCCTCACCGGATCCAGAGAGGCCCTCCGTGACGACACTTCGGGGTCGCCCGCTTCTTGAGCGGAGGAGTCCGGTGGAGGCGTTTCGCTCTCCATCATCTCTGGAAGAAGATCCCTCGAAGACGAGCTCAGCTGAGAGGGGCTAAGGCCCGAACTGCAAGATATATGCGGTGGTTATTTTCTCAGAAAAAAGATAGCATACCTTTACTATTAAAGTATTTTGGATCACTTACGACTCGTTGGAGGGCTAATCCCCCCGCGAACTTTGTGCGGCAAAAGCACCCCCGAGGTAGGACCCTCTGTGGGAGACTTCTTCTCCCGTTTGGAGGCCTCGGCTTCCGGATCTTCGGAAGCAGTCCTTTTCCTTCCCCGGCCACCCTCCTTCATGGAGGCGCTCATTCCCTCGGTTGGAACTGGCTATGATGGGGGCCCGCGTCCAACCGTATTATCCCCCATGTATCTTCCTTCAAAGATTCCGGGCAAGGTGCGAGCTCGAGCATCTTTTCCAACACCAGATTTTCCAAACCCTCAGGGAGGGGGGCCAAACACCGAATCATCTTCGCCTTTGTTAGCCAGTCCTGGTCAAAGAACGATCTCTCAGGAATAATTTCGTGATGAATAAAAGACAGTGTGTTCGGCTAGAGGATTTCTTACTTGTTCGGCGGCGCGGTTACTGTTCAGGCCCGCGTCCTCGGTAGTATCCGGACACTCTATTTGTGGTCCGAAGAATAACTTACACATCTCCTCGTGCGTCAGGCCGAGGAAACTTTGAATGGCACACGGTCCTTCTGGGTTGAACTCCCACAAGCGAAGGGGCCGGCGGTTGCAAGGCTAGACTTGACGAACCAGCATAACTTGTATTACCGCAACCAAATTAAAATCTCCCTCGAAGAGATCTCGGATGCGGCTTTGCAGTATAGGCACATCCTTGGCTGGACCCCAGCTCAAACCTCTGCTAATCCATGACATCAGTTGTGGTGGGGGGGCGAGCGGAAAGCGGGGGCAGCTGCCCACTTGGCACTTCTGGGAGCTGTGACGTAAAACCACTCTCACTGCCATAATTCGGACACCTCTAGAAAGGAACCATTCAGCCATGGAGCTCCTACCATCTTGCCTATTGATGCACCTTCGCACGCTGCATGTTGCCCCTCGATCACCTTCGGCTTCACTTCAAAGGTCTTGAGCCACAAGCCGAAGTGAGGGGTAATGCGGAGGAAGGCCTCACACACGACGATAAATGTCGAGATGTGGAGAAAGGAGTCCGGAGCTAGATCATGGAAATCTAGCTTGTAATAGAACATCAAACCCCGGACGAAGGGATCCAGAGTGAGTCCTAGACCTCGGAGGAAGTGGGAGACGAACACGACATTCTCGTTGAGTTCGGGAGTAGGGACGATCTGCCCTCGAGCAGGCAGCCGATGTGAAACCTCGGCAGTCAGGTATCTGGCCTCCCTCAACTTGTTAGTGTCCTCTTCCGTAACGAAGGAGGGCATCCATTGGCCTTGAAGGCTGGATCCGGACATGATTGAAGATCCGGAGCACCCAACCTGGGCTTTGGGTGTTAGAACTCGAGGCAAGGGAAGGGTTCAATTGAGCACGAGAGGGAAAAAGTGAAAACATTGTCCCTTTATAAAGAGGGTGAATATCAAGCGTCCTCTCCGTAGCCGTTTAGGACTTGCCTATAATCTAGGAGTCCTAAACACGGTTGGGTTACCCACGCCCGTATTGATGAGAATCCCGTAATAAGGGGGCACGATCTCTGCTTTGACAAGACATGTCGAAAAACTGCCTCGCGTTATGTGCGGGGCTGGTTAAAAGAAACGGTTCGAATAATCGCCGGGCCATGACATAACGTCACGCTGCCAAAACAAGCCAGTAAATTAGATCTGCGAAAATATTATTCTCTCTACGGTGGAGTGTGGAACTTATTTTGCAGGGTCGGACACTATCCTCGTATTCAAGTTCTTCTGTCATGTATTCGAGGAAGGAACCCGCCTTGCAATGCCGAAGACAATACTGTGCGCCGGACTCATCGTCATTGAAGCCTGGTTCAGGGGCTACTGAGGGAGTCCTGGATTAGGGGGTCTCCGGACAGCCGGACTGAAAGTGCTAGTGATCGACTAGAGGGGGGGTGAATAGGCGATTTTTATGAAAGTCTTCAAAACATGGAAGTTTCGAAGACAAACGATAGAAATAAACCTATTACCATGGAGCAGAAGGTAGACTACACTAGGCAAACCATAGTCAAGTATTCAATGAAGTGAAAGCACAATGACTAATAGCAGCTAGGCAGTAAAGATCAGGTAGGAAGATATTGTGAAGCCAATCAAAACAAGCAGTCACTCAGTGAAGATAAAATATAATGCAATCATACAATGACTTCACGAGGACCAACAGTAAGTAAAGGGAAGGGAAGGACGAAACCAGTGACTCGTTGAAGACAATGATTTGTTGGACCAGTTCCAGTTGCTGTGACAACTGTACGTCTGGTTAGGGAGGCTGAGATTCAACTCAGAAGACCTCGTCTTCACCTTATTCCCCTTGAGCTAAGGACACCCAGTCCTCGCCCAATCACTCTGGTAAGTCTTCAAGGTAGACTTCCAAACCTTCACAGACTTCGTTCACCGGCGATCCACAATGACTCTTGGATGCTCAAAACGCGACGCCTAACCGGCTGGAGGATTCACGGTCCTCAAGTGTAATAAGTCTTCAAATCACACAGACAGGAAGACTTAAGTGATGCCTAACACTCTTTGGCTCTGGGTGTTTAGGGCTTTATCCTCGCAAGGAATTCTCTCTCAAAGGCTTCGAGGTGGGTTGCTCTCAAATGACAAAAACCGTACTCTAACTCTAAGCAGCCAACCGTTTATGGTTGTAGGGGGTGGGCTATTTATAGCCTCTGGGCAACCCGACCTGGTTTGTCCAAAATGACCCTTGGTCACTAAGGAACTGACACGTGTTCCAATGGTCAGATTTCAAACACACACGGCAACTTTACTTGGACTACAAGCAAAGCTGACTTATCCAACTCTGGACAAGATTTGCTCTCATAGTCTTCACTCGAAGACATAGGATTTTGGTTAAGCATCACTTCAGTCATTCTGACTGGTTCTCTTGGACCCCACTTAACAGTACGGTGGTTCCTATGACTCAACAAAGAAAAACACAGAACGATGAAACTGCTAAGTCTTCGCGCTCCATAGTCTTCACATGATGTCTTCTCTTATCATAGTCTTCAATGTGAATGTCTTCACATACCACCTCTGACTTCAATGTCTTCATACATTTTTAGGGGTCATCTCTGGTAGAAAAACCGAATCAATGAGGGAGTTCTACCTGTGTTATCCTGCAATTCTCACAAACACATTAGTCCCTCAACTAGGTTTGTCGTCAATACTCCAAAACCAACTAGTGGTGGAACTAAATGCACTTACAATCTCCCCCTTTTTGGTGATTGATGACAAACTAGCTGAAGTTTTCAATGGGGAATATAATATGTGAAATTGTAAAGGATAGGGGATTTTCTTCATAAGTTGCAAGGGCTCCCCCTGAAGATGTGCATATAAGTAATTTTCTTTTGGAATGCAAATGCACATGGCAGGTTGTACTTGTGGAGATCCTCTTCAACTTATGATGACAATTCATTATGCAAGATATGACGTGACGAAGCTGATGATATGCATAATGAAAATGGACGTTTGTAAAATGATCTAAGTGTGGAATTTATCGTCGCACATGCGGAATTTATCATCGCATCACAGAATAGCAAATAAGTAGCAGACGACCATCGAGTTTGAGTGTTACAACTCAAAGAACCAAATGTATAAAGACGCGAGAGTTGTAAACACTAGGAAAAATATAAAACTACCGCTCATATGAACCCGCTTGAAGACTATCAAACTCATATGCTTCTCCCCCTTTTGTAAGTAAGGACCAAAAAGGTTTGAAGACATAGAGCACCTACTCGTCCCCGTGAGGAGTTGGTGAAGCAGCAGGGTCTTCCGTGTTGGTTGGCGGTGCAGACAAACTCGGTGCAGTGTTGATTCACGCTGAAGGTGGTGAAGTAGCATCGTCTTCATCATCGATGACACGTGCATTCACTGTTGCAGCAGAGGAGGAGAACTCAGAGTCATCAAGAGACGGAGTACGTCGTAGCACGGTCCTTCTTGGAGGTGTTGAGCCAAACTTGAAGCGTTCAGAGAAGCCATCCTCTTGAAGATCATCTTCAGAACACATAAGCTTCAGCCCTTTCCATGTACGCCAACAGGTTTCATGGGCAACAAAGGCATTTTTGGTGGCAAGGTTGTGAATCCTGTTTACGTCCACCAAGAGGCTTTGCATTTGGCGCTTCAGCCAGTCATGATGCTTATCCTGTTTCTGATGAAGGGCAACCAGAAGCTCTCGGTCATTGAGAACACGGGATCGCTTCATGGGCCGTTGTGCAATGGTGCTTCCAGTGGCTTTAGTGAGGGCACGATGAGGTGCACGGGTAGTACCAGCTAGAGGATAAACACGAGCGACCGCTGGATCTCCATCAATGTGTTGTGAGAAACTTTGCTTATCAGCATTCTGAAGACTAAAGAGCTCCTTGGCAGGCTCTGGATAGATGGCTTCAACTGACATATCGACGTCAGGCATAAAGATCCGATGATTGCGAGCAGAGGGCTGATAGGTGACAGTTGAGTGTAGTTTGATCAGCCGCATAATCCATGGAGCATAAAACTTCAAGCCAAAGAGATCAGATCCTGATGCAGCAAGTTGGCGGATGAAGAAGTCTTGTGCATTGAAGCATTTGCCGTGAAGAATATGGAAGACCAAAGTCTTCATTGCACCTTCCAGCTTTGCATGTGGAGAATGTCCTTTGATGGGCCAGAGAGTTCGCCTTATAATGTGATAGATAGTGCGTGGCAGATACTCAAGGTCTTCAACAAAGAACACCTTAGGATATGCAGCATCTGGAGGCAAATGCTTCATCATGCTAAGCATCTGACTCATGTTTGGTTCAGGCTTGTGAAAAATGCTCTCCATAGCTGCACTGTGAAGCTGACAACCAGGTTCATAAAGATCTCCTGGAGTGGGCAGACTAGTGAGCTCAATGATATCAAAGGCTTTGGCTTCGTGATGAACATTGCCTGTCATCCACTCAAGGACCCAAGTCTTCGGATCTCTGTTGTAGCCACGAATATGAAGAGTGGCATAGAATTGGAGCAGCAATTCTTCGTTCGAGTGCTCCTTGTTAGTGACGAACGGCAACAATCCAGACTCTCTGAAGCAATCCAGAGCTTCTTCCAAACAAGGCAGACCAGTTATGGCTTCAGTGTCAAGACGCATATGTGGGAAAATGCGACCTTGATTGTACAGAATGCATGAGTAATAACTGCGCTGCTGATAGCTCTAGAACCATTCAGAAGATATTCTTGCCTTGGTGTAGGGGTTCTTGGCGCTATCAAAGAAGGTGTTGTGTGCCTTGAAGCCATTGATATTAAAAGATCCGGGTGCAGATGCAGTACCTGGAAACCTGGGTAACCTTGGCATTGGCTTCTGAACCTGAGGCCTGTGCTCAACGTGATAGTCAAACTGAGGACCAGCAGCAGGCGGAGGAGTTAGAAAAGGCCATTTGACAGTGATATGTTGGCCATAGTTGAATGCTTGCTCGATAGTGTGTGGCCTTGGTGGTGGAACAGGAGCAGTGGCATCAACAGAGGCGTCAGGCTACACATCTGTTGCAGGTGCATCATTGGCTTCATTGACCTCTGGCACAGTGTTAGGTGCAGACTCCACAGTGTCTTCAGCCATGACCACGTCATTGGCTTCAGTGGTGTTAGTGGTGGCAGCCTTAGGATTCTCAACCTCCACTTCAGAAGCTGGAGGGTCAGTCACATTCTCCTCGAGAACAACATCTTGGTGAGACGGGGGTATAGCAACTCTTGGGGCTTCTTCTTCATCGGCTGATGCCACCGGAACATCTTCAGCCATTTTGGCTTCGGATTCGGACACGTGCATTGTGGGAGTGACTTGGGGCCTTGGTCCTTTGCGAAGCCTGCGTAATGCTGGTGACGCCTGTGAAGATGGAGTTGGCTGGGCATCAAAGTCATCCTCTTCTTGCACTGATGGTGTGACTTGTTGTTGTGGGTGATCAGCCCATAATGCATCCTGAGCAGTTGGCGTCAGAGGATGACCAATGCTGATGAGTTCACTGTGCGTGAGCACAGGCGATGATACCAATTGGTGCTCGATCTGAGGAAGGACTTCATCATCTTCAACATTGTCATGGTGACCAATGTCTTCAGCAGCGGTGGGGTCAACTGCTGGAATGTCTTCAACTTCAGGAGCCTTTGTGGAAGCAGGCTCATGAACTACTATCCGTCGTTCTTGATGCGAGAAATCAGGGCGAGCAACAGAGATGGGTTCTACAACAAGGGGCTCTGTGGGAGCAGCCCGATCTTTCATGGTTCTGCGCTTCTTCTTGGAGGGAGCGACATCAAAAGCATCAGGATTTTTCCTCTTTCTGGCTTCAGCCTCGGCAGTCCTCGTCTTCTTCAGTTCCGGAGCGGTTGACCGGACCTTTGGCTTCGAGCCAGTCATGCTGCTTGGAAAGACTATGCGTGGCTCTTCCCACCTTGAAGGTGCAGATTGGTCTGTTGATGGCTTCTTCTTCTTTGCAGCCATTCTTGGGTCGATGCCAGGATGACCAAGAGCCTTGCTCTTCTCAGCCTCATTGTAAGCTTGCACACACTTGTCAGCCAGGCTCTTCATGCGCTCACGAGAACCTTTAGCTTCTTCACGCTTCTTGAGAAAGGCTTCCTTGAGCTCGTGCAGCATAATCTTGAAGTTTTTCACATCTTGCACGCTGAGCTTGGCCATGTGCTTCTTGAACTGAGCTTTCTCATAGTCAATCTTTTGCTTCAGTTCAATGATGCGCTGAGCTAGAGCTAGCTCAGAAGCAATGGCGCCAGTGAAGGCGACACTAAGGCCAATTGGAAGTTGCAGATCTTCAAAGCTGAGGTTGGGCGTGTCAAACCACTCATCAATGAAGTTATGGATGATTGCCACATCAAAGAGAGGCAAATCATTGAAGATCTCTGCTTCTTCCTTGATCTTGATCAGTTGCTCAAGAGTGTCATCTGCAAGATCTTCATCGATGGACAGATCAATGTCGTCATTGTGCAGAACAGCAGCAGCAGTCAGTGCCTGATCAGTATTCTTTCTCATCTCAGTCTTCTTGGAGATACGTGATAGATCTTTAGACTGCACACTGTCTTCAGGAGGTGCAGTAGCCAGTGGCTTCGCCCGTAAGATTTTTGGTGCTGAGGCAGACTTTGAAGCTTTAGGCAGCTTCGTTGGCTTCGGTGGTTCAGGTGCTTCGTCAGATTCAGCATCATCTGCAGGTTGATCCATGACTGCCCCTTGAACCATAATATGAGTGATGAGACCTTCTAGGTTGTAGAAGGGCCCAACCAGATTGGGTTGAGCTTCTCGTGTGCCATCAGCACGTGGCGCAGAGGGGCCTGGGTTGAAATCTAATCCCAATGACTTCTTGTTTTCCTTGGCAGAGTTCTGTGCAAACTGATAGTTGCGCTTGAAGAGATTGTCTTCGCGACACCATAACAGAGAGAATGGGTCGGCATTAGCAGGCTGAGGTCCACGAACCATGCAGGGGTAAAAGCCTTGAGCAATAGCTTCGGACTGTGATTTGGGCTGAAGACCTTTGTATATGATATCTCCCCATGGGCCCTTGATGGCACTCTTCTCAGCATATTCGTCGGTGACGAATCTGTACTTGAACCATTCCTCTGCCCAATGTCTTCGAATCCATTGGATTCGGTTCTTGCGTTCTCCATAGGTTTCTTCTGGATCTGACTTGTATAGCTCATAGAGATCTGGTGGCAGGTCCTTAGCAGTGTTTCCACGGCGCTGTCTGCCTCCCTTCCTTGTAGATTTCTCTGTAGCCATGAACTTCAAACTGACTGGCTTCAACACGTTCGAAGGTTTCAAATGCTTCCGCCTGCTGGTCAAACAGGAACTGGCTTCGGGAGAATTTATATGATGCTGCAAGAATTCTGCAAATGAATGCAGACTATGAGAACCAAGGGATTCTCCCACGGACATGTACCTGTGACAGCATTAAGGTGCGAGGGAAGGGGAAGAGGTCATACGCATTCTCAGAAGATTTTGAAGATAAATCAGTTTAGAAGACATTGACCTCATAGTGCGAAGATATTCACTCATAGATAGAGAGTTGGTTCTAGATTTGTACGAATCCATGAATAAGTACAAGTGAGGAATCTAACTACTTTGTGAAGCTTAAGTGAACATACCAGGCATATTATGAGATGCAGTATGAAATAGATCCAACTTGTGTGAACAGAAACTGCTTGTGGTAGAAAGTCATGAATCTATAGGATCAAAGCGGCCGTAAAAAGGAAGTTTTATTTACCACACGAAGAACTGCTAGACGGAGTGGGAGAGGAGGTCGAGCGGTTCAATCGTCCGTGCCCTAACATGGCGACGGAGGACACCTACGGCGACGGCGGAGAAGACGATGTCCGTGGCCGGCGTGAAGACGGCGCCGGTGAGGTCGCGGTAGCTAAGCGCTTTGTCGCTGGCGTCATCGAGGGCTAGTGGTGGCGCTAGGGTTTGTGCGTGAGTGGAAGAAAGGATAATGACTATGGTGAGGCGTGTATTTATAGGGACAGGGACGGCACAGTGTTATTACACAGGTGCCCCTGGCGATTCACATCTAAAGGGCACGTGGCTATCATGCAACATATCGAAGGTTGTTCCACGTTCCCACGCACGCCTGGATTGTCGGGTGGTCGTTCCCACTTCTCCGGGTTTCAGGTGAAAGGATTTAGCATTGAAAACAGACTTAATGTTTGTCTCTGTATCTTCTGCTGACAAGGACGCAGAGAAGATATTCGACAGTTTCAATAGAATGCATATGATTTGGAGAGATAGAGTTTGAGATAGAAAGCATAGAGAGGTTAGGGTCTGATCACATTCACTTAGTTCAAAAGATTCAACAAGACATAGCTATAAGTGAATGCTGTAGAGGACAAAACACTAGTATATATATATATATATAGATATATATATATAGGACGCTAGTTTGGGACACCTAGGTGCCCAAGCACCTTGCCTACAAACCGTTGGATTACATTGAGATGTGTGCATGTGTAATTAGTATTATCACTGATGGGTCAACCATGTTAGGAAAGAATTATTGCAAATTATTGCTTCATATGGACACTTAATGCCTAGATTAAACAAGATTGAGAAAAAAACAGCAATTAATGGTCCATTAAGACCATGCATGCTGCATGGTACGTGCCCAACTTTATTTCTTATACGTGCATTTCTTTCTTTTTACATAAATATAGGAAGTCATATACATAATTAGATACATACGTATATGATTGTCTTGGGAACAGAAGGTATGGTTATCTTTTGTCTCCATGGGAAAATACACATGAACGTCTTCAAGCTTTTTCCAAAATGGATATTTTTTTGGGTATGTGCGTACCAATCATACTTCTCTTCATACCCCGGATGTGAGATTTGTACCCCGGTTATTCAAATACCTATGCATGCCATAATTCATGTAGTCGGGTATATATGTAGCCATATTTTACTATATATATACGTTGACAGGAAACCTACAACAGTTTTCTACACTTTTTCATATAGCCGGGTATATACGTGTGCAGACACATTGGGTATACTGTTTTATTTAAGTACGTTGGGTATATACTAGAAGATTTATGTGAGCATGTCATATAAAGTATGTGGATACACTAGGAGTTTTTTTTGTTACGAAGGTATACTAGGAGTTCATTGGGTATATTTTATATAGCAGGGTATCTATGTAGCCATATTTTATGCAGCCTGGAATATACGTACCCGCGTATGTACATCGTCAGTAGGTACCAGATACAAGTATTAGATAGTTAGAAAATAAATTATTGGGTATATACATACCACATATGTAAATAATTTCAATTAGTAGGTATTCGATACCCATATTAGATAGTTAGGAAACAAAAATGAAATATAATAGTTCAAAAAAATATTGAGTATATACAAGTTGGTATGTATTAGATATTTAGGAAACAAAAATACGCGCATTAGATAACCATAGCAGTTCAAATAAAATCAAAAATTAATACGATTTATTATATGGCAAGTCTTGCATGCCTAATAATTAGGAAACAAAAATAAATCGTAACTATGGAAAGTCTTGCATGAAGAATGGGTAGGAAACTAATTAAATATATCATGGTTTCCAACACAATCAAGGTGCCCAGGCACCTAGGTGCCCCATCTATTTTACCTATATATATATATACATATACATATATATGAGAAAGACAATCAAATCAACATAGTGAAGATAATCATGAAGACAAGTTGAGATTGAAGCCAAACCAAATGTGAAGACATACCAAACGTAACGCCATGAGTGAAACACTTCAAACAGAAAAATTTGGTGGTGGCGTTACCCACCGTATAGGAAGTATTAGACCCAGACACGGCGCACAATTATCGTGGCGCTCCGAAGTCAAATTCCACATTAATGTATTCACACTTAGAATGTAAGTCTTCATTGATTGAAGATATACTTTACTTCGTGTGTTGCAC
The DNA here is from genome assembly GCF_003073215.2 of Triticum urartu. Classification (NCBI taxonomy): domain Eukaryota; kingdom Viridiplantae; phylum Streptophyta; class Magnoliopsida; order Poales; family Poaceae; genus Triticum; species Triticum urartu. The sequence goes on from NC_053024.1 coordinate 255,566,253, forward strand.
ATCTAAGTCATCAATATGCATAAGTGTTAGGATGTGTGCCTGATCACAGGACATTTGAGGATTCCAAGATATTTAGCTCACACTGTAACTTGAAAAACCTCTTCTCATCCAAGGGCTTGGTGAAGATATCTGCCAATTGCTCTTCAGTGTTGAAGTGTATGATATCAATATCTTCCTTCACAACATGATCTCTGAGAAAGTCATGGCGAATTTCAATGTACTTTGTCTTCGAGTGCTGAACTGTGTTGTTGGCAATCTTGATGATGCTTTCGTTGTCGCAGTAGAGTGGCACTTGCTTCAGATGAATGCCATAATCTTTGAGTGTTTGCTTCATCCATAGAAGCTGAGCGCAGCAAGATCCAGCAGCAATGTATTCAGATTCAGCAGTGGAGAGAGATACACAGTTCTGCTTCTTTGAAGACCAACATACAAGTGATCGTCCCAGAAAATGACATGTGCCTGATGTAGACTTGCGATCCACCTTGTCACCAGCATAATCAGCATCCGAGAATCCAATCAGATCAAACTCTGAGCCCTTTGGATACCATAATCCTAATGTTGGGATGTAAGCCAAATATCGAAGAATTCGCTTCACAGCTAAGTGATGCGATTCCTTTGGTGCCGCTTGGAATCGAGCACACATGCAAACACTAAGCATAATATCTGGCCTAGATGCACATAGATAAAGTAAAGAACCAATCATGGAGCGGTATACCTTTTGATCGAACTCTTTACCATTGTCGTCGGGACCCAGATGATGTTTGGCTGGCATTGGCGTTGTGAAGCCTTTGCAGTCTTGCATCCCAAATTTCTTCAGGCAATCTTTGAGGTACTTCTCTTGAGATATGAAGATGTCGTTGTGTTGCTGACGTATTTGAAGACCAAGGAAGAACTTCATCTCACCCATCATGGACATCTGATATTGCTCTTGCATCATATATCCAAACTCTTCACTGTATTTCTGATTGGTGCAGCCGAAGATAATGTCATCCATATATATTTGGCACACAAACAGTTCACCATCATATGTCTTCGTGAAGAGAGTAGGGTCGAGGGAACCAGGTTTGAAGCCTTTGCTCTTCAGGAAGTCTTTGAGTGTGTCATACCAAGCCCGAGGGGCTTGTTTGAGGCCATACAGTGCCTTGTTGAGCTTGTACACCATGTCAGGATGTTTTGGATCTTCCAAGCCAGGCGGTTGTGCAACATACACTTCTTCTTCAATCTTGCCATTGAGAAAAGCGCTCTTCACATCCATTTGATACAGAAGAATGTTATGATGATTTGCATAGGCCAGCAATATGCGTATGGCTTCAAGTCTAGCCGCAGGAGCAAATGTTTCATCGAAGTCAATCCCTTCAACTTGAGTGTACCCTTGAGCAACGAGACGAGCTTTGTTTCTGACAACTTGACCATGCTCATCTTGCTTGTTGCGATATATCCTTTTGGTGCCTATTATATTGTGCTTGCGAGGATCAGGACGCTTAACCAGTTCCCTTACATTATTCAGCTCAAACTATTGAAGCTCTTCTTGCATAGCTTGAATCCATTCAGGTTCCATGAAGGCTTCTTCAACTTTCTTGGGTTTAGATATTGAGACGAATACGAACTGCCCACAGAAATTTGCTAGCTGTTTTGTCCTCAAGCGAGTGAGTGGACCTGGTGCATTGATGCTATCAATTATTCTCTCAATCTGTACTTCATTTGCAACACGAGGATGTACGGGATGAAGATTTTGCTCTTGCTGATCATTGTCATCGTTAGAAGGATTGTCTTCAAGCTGAGCATTGTCTTCAGTTTGATCAGGTGCGGAGATGATAAGTTCCTCTTCAGGCTGAGATTCAGATGGTATGATTTCTCCAGTTCCCATAAGTTTGATTAATTCACTGGATGGAACTTCATCTAGCACGTTTGGCAGGTGCTCTCTTTGTGAGCCGCTAGTCTCATCGAAACACACATCCACTGTTTCAACCACTTTATAGTGAAAAAGGTTGAAGACTCTGTAGGAGTGTGAATCCTTTCCATATCCAAGGATAAAACCTTCATGTGCTTTTGGTGCAAATTTTGAAGTGTGATGTGGATCCTTGATCCAGCACCTGGCACCAAATACTCTGAAGTAACTGACATTTGGCTTCTTGCCAGTAAGGAGCTCATAGGATGTCTTGTTGAGAAGCTTGTGAAGATAAACACGGTTGATGATATGGCATGCAGTATCAATGGCTTCAGGCCAGAACTTTCTTGGAGTCTTGTATTCATCAAGCATCGTCCGGGGCATCTCAATAAGTGTTCTGTTCTTGCGTTCCATGACGCCGTTCTGCTGCGGTGTGTACGGAGCTGAGAATTCATGTGTAATGCCCAAAGTATCAAGATAAGTGTCTAGACCAGTGTTCTTGAATTCAGTGACATTGTCACTTCTGATGTGCTTGATCTTGACGCCATAGTTGTTCATGGCTCGATTGGCGAAGCATCTGAAGACATCCTGCACTTCAGTCTTGTAGAGGATTATATGAACCCAAGTATATCTTGAATAATCATCAAAAATGACAAAGCCATAGAGACAAGCAGTAGTAGTAAGAGTTGAGTAATGAGTGGGACCAAAAAGGTCCATGTGGAGCAGTTCGAAGGGTTGAGTCGTTGTCATGATTGTCTTTGAGGGATGCTTGGCCCTTGTCATCTTTCCTGCTTCACAGGCACCTCATAAGTGATCCTTCTTGAACTTGATGCCCTCGATGCCTATGACATGCTTCTTCCTTGCAAGGGCGTGCAGGTTCCTCATGCCAGCATGCCCTAGCCTCCGATGCCAGAGCCAGCATTCAGAAGCTTTTGCTAGAAGACATACGGCAAGTTGTGGTCCTGCTGAGAAATCTACCACGTACAAATCATCTTTCCGATACCCTTCAAACACTAGAGACTTGTCAGATTCCATTAGAACAAGGCAACAATATTTTCCAAACATCACAATCATGTTTAAATCGCAAAGCATTGAGACAGACATTAAGTTGAAACCAAGGGATTCAACAAGCATGACTTTATCCATGTGTTGATCCTTTGAGATTGCAACTCTACCTAGACCCAATACCTTGCTTTTACCAGTGTTAGCAAATGTGATGTGACTTTTGTCAGATGGACGTAAGGTTGAGTCCATGAGAAGGCTTCGCTTGCCAGTCATGTGATTAGTACACCCACTATCAATAATCCATTTTGAAGTAGCTGGTGTCGTACCCTACAATGCAGTTAGGGGGATAGGCTTCACGAAGAGAATTGTGAAGCATAAACATTTGACGAGCAAGTGGATTATGAAAGCTTAGATCGAGGTTAGGACTGATAGGGCAAGTGGCAAGCGACTCAGGAACAAAATACATAATAAGACCATTTGGGCATTTGATCTTGCACCCTATAAGATGTTTAAGGTCCCCAGCAATGGCTTCAGACAATTTTGGTTTTCGGCTGGAGACCTTTCCCTGCAAAAGAGAGTTAAGCTTTCTTAGCCACGCACATCTTCAAGGGTGGCTTCGAAGCAATGAGTCTAAGTGCAGCATATGAGAACTTTGGCTTTGGAGCCCTAGCAAAAAGTCTTGCAGGTGGACAATAGTACTCATAAGGATAAGCAGAATAGTTTTTTGGTCTTATGAACATGGCGGTTTGATGAAACGTGCTCATATTCATAGGCCTGAGTAAGGTTTCACTACAAAACATTTGCGTTAGTGCGACTCAGGTGAGTCCTCTGTCTGTATGAAGCCTTTGGACCATATGAAGCCTGTGGTCTGGGGTTTGTCTTCTTCACTTGTGGTGTCATGATGACATTCACAGGAAGATTCTCCAAACACCTTTTCGGCACCCAGACTTTCTTCATAGGCGGCCCATTCCTGCAGTTACTACCAATATACCTGGCAAACACTTCACCATTCTGATTCTTAAACAGTTTATAGTTTGCATCAAAGGATTCATCAATAACAATGGGATTAGCACAAGTGAAGCCATATAGGGTGGATGGATCCGTTGAAGGTTCCTTTGCAGCAACCCATGTGGTTTTGGGGTACTGCTCAGGTTTCCAGTAAGAGCCATCAACATTCATTTTCCTTCCGAACCCAACACCCTCTTTCCTAGGGTTTTGTTTCAGGATCTGCCTTTTGAGGACATCACATAGTGTCTGATGCCCTTTGAGACTTTTGTACATCCCTGTTTCAAGCAATGTCTTCAACCTAGCATTCTCATCAGCAATAGTAGTGGTATCCTCAGCAGAGGGGTTAGTTACCACATCAACAGTTGAAGATATTGCAATAGTAGCAGCAGTAGAACACCCAGCAATAGAAGTAGCGTTGTCATGCTCGATGCATTTAAGACATGGTGGTTCAAATCCTTCCTGAGCTGAACTGATCTGTTCGGCACGAAGTGACTCGTTTTCCTTTTGAAGATCTTCATGAGCCGCTCTCAATTTCTCAAGATCTTGCTTCCTTTGAAGATAATCATAGGAAAGCTTTTCATGAGTTGTTGAGAGCGTTTCATGACGACTTTCAAGTTCCTCATACTTAACGTGAAGATTTTTTATGTCTTCAATTAAGGACTGAGATCGAGTCATTTCGGCGTCTAACAGATCATCGCTTTTGTCTAACAGTTTTTGGATATGTTACATAGCTTTCTGTTGTTCAGTTGAAATTTTAGCAAGTGTTTTGTAGCTGGGTTTGGAACCGCAATCAAAGTCATCTTCACTAGATGTTTGATAGTGAGTAGTGCGTGTATTTACCTTGGCACCGTGTGCCATGAAGCAGTAGGTAGGAGCGGAGTAGTCCTTGTCATTTGCATCGGTGTCGGTGATGAAGTCATTGTCTTCAGTGTTGAAGATGGACTTGGCAACGTATGCTGTAGCCAGACTCGCAACGCCAGAATCGGACTCCTACTCAGACTCCACCTCCACCTCCTCAGAAGCGGACTCCTCCTCTAAATCCATTTCCTTGCCAACAAACGCACGTGCCTTGCCAGATGAGCTCTTCTTGTGTTATGAAGACTTTGAGGAAGACTTGGAAGAAGACTTTGAGTATTTCTTCTTCTTGTCGTCAGAGTCATACTCCTTGCTCTTCTTCTTCTTGTTCTCATTGTCCCACTGCGGACACTCAGAGATGTAGTGGCCAGCTTTCTTGCACTTGTGGCATGTTCTCTTCTTGCAGTCATGAGCAGAAGCTTCATCATTCCTTGAGCTTGATCATGAATACTTTTTGAAGCCTTTCTTCTTGGTGAATTTTTGGAACTTCTTCACAAGCATAGCAAGCTCCTTTCCAATGTCTTCAGGATCATCAGAACTGCTGTCAGATTCTTCTTCAGATGAGGAGACATCTTTTGCCTTCAAGGCACGAGTTCGCCCATAGTTGGGACCGTAGATGTCTCTTTTCTCAGAAAGCTGAAACTCGTATGTGTTGAGCCTCTCAAGTATGTCAGACGGATCGAGTGTCTTGAAGTCAGGACGTTCTTGAATCATCAGGGCTAGGATGTCAAATGAGCTGTCAAGTGATCTCAGGAGTGTCTTGACGACTTCATGCTTGGTGATATCAGTGGCGCCAAGAGCTTGAAGCTCATTTGTGAGGTCAGTGAGTCGATCAAACGTGAGCTGGACATTCTCATTGTCATTTCTCTTGAAGCAATTGAATAGGTTGCGAAGGACACTGATTCTCTGATCTCTCTAGGTTGAGACATCTTCATTGACCTTGGAGAGCCAGTCCCAGACTAGCTTAGATGTTTCCAAAGCACTCACGCGGCCATACTGTCCTTTGGTCAGATGACCACAGATGATGTTCTTGGCAGTGGAGTCCAGTTGAACGAACTTCTTGACATCAGCAGCAGTGACACCTTCACCAGCCTTGGGAACACCATTCTTGACGACATACCATAGGTCGACATCAATGGCTTCAAGATGCATGCCCATCTTATTCTTCCAGTAGGGATATTCAGTTCCATCGAAGACGGGGCATGCAACGAAGACTTTAATTATCCCTGCAGTCGACATAGCTAAAACTCTAGGTGGTTAAACCGAATCACACAAAACAAGGGAGTACCTTGCTCTGATACCAATTCAAAGTGCTAGTGATCAACTAGAGGGGGGTGAATAGGAGATTTTTATGAAAGTCTTCAAAACATGGAAGTTTCGAAGACAAACGATAGAAATAAACATATTACCATGCAGCGGAAGGTAGACTACACTAGGCAAACCATAGTCAAGTATTCAATGAAGTGAAAGCACAATGAGTAATAGCAGCTAGGCAGTAAAGATCAGGAAGGAAGATATTGTGAAGCCAATCAAAACAAGCAGTCACTCAGTGAAGATAAAATATAATGCAATCATACAATGACTTCACGAGGACCAACAGTAAGTAAAGGGAAGGGAAGGACGAAACCAGTGACTCGTTGAAGACAATGATTTGTTGGACCAGTTCCAGTTGCTGTGAAAACTGTACGTCTGGTTAGGGAGGCTGAGATTCAACTCAGAAGACCTCGTCTTCACCTTATTCCCCTTGAGCTAAGGACACCCAGTCCTCGCCCAATCACTCTGGTAAGTCTTCAAGGTAGACTTCCAAACCTTCACATACTTCGCTCAACGGCGATCCACAATGACTCTTAGATGCTCAGAACGCGACGCCTAACGAGCTGGAGGATTCACAGTCCTCAAGTGTAATAAGTCTTTAGATCACACAGGCAGGAAGACTTAAGTGATGCCTAACACTCTTTGGCTCTGGGTGTTTAGGGCTTTATCCTCGCAAGGAATTCTCTCTCAAAGGCTTCGAGGTGGGTTGCTCTCAAACGAGAAAAGCCGTACTCTAACTCTGAGCAGCCAACCATTTATGGCTGTAGGGGGTGGGCTATTTATAGCTTCTGGGCAACCCGACCTGGTTTGTCCGAAATGACCCTTGGTCACTAAGGAACTGACACGTGTTCCAACGGTCAGATTTCAAACACACACTACAACTTTACTTGGACTACAAGCAAAACTGACTTATCCAACTCTGGACAAGATTTTCTCTCATAGTCTTCACTCGAAGACATAGGATTTTGGTTAAGCATCACTTCAATCATGCTGACTGGTTCTCATGGACCCCACTTAACAGTACGGTGGTTCCTATGACTCAACAAAGAAAAACATAGAACGGCGAAACTGCTAAGTCTTCGCGCTCCATAGTCTTCACGCGATGTCTTCTCTTATCATAGTCTTCAATGTGAATGTCTTCACATACCACCTCTGACTTCAATGTCTTCATACATTTTTAGGGGTCATCTCTGGTAGGAAAACCGAATCAATGAGGGACTTCTACCTGTGTTATCCTGCAATTCTCACTAACACATTAGTCCCTCAACTAGGTTTGTCGTGAATACTCCAAAACCAACTAGGGGTGGCACTAGATGCACTTACACGGACTATCTCCATTGGCCGGACTGTTAGACTATGAAGATACAAGATTGAAGACTTCATCTCGTGTCCGGATGGGACTCTACTTGGCGTGGAAGGCAAGCTAGGCAATACGGACATGGGTATCTCCTCCTTTGTAACCGCCCTTGTGTAACCCTAACCCTCTCCGGTGTCTATATAAACCGAAGGGTTTTAGTCCGTAGGACAACAACCATAACATACAATCATACCATAGGCTAGCTTCTAGGGTTTAGCCTCTCTGATCTCGTGGTAGATCTACTCTTGTACTACCCATATTATCAATATCAATCAAGCAGGACGTAGGGTTTTACCTCCATCAAGAGGGCCCGAACCTTGGTAAAACATCGTGTTCCCTGCCTCCTGTTACCATCCGGCCTAGACGCATAGTTCGGGACCCCCTACCCGAGATCCGCCGGTTTTGACACCGACACCTACTCACTCACATTGATATCTATTGATGGGCATCTCCATAGCCCATTGATATGCCTAGTTGATGTGAGACTATCTTCTCCTTTTTGTCTTCTCCACAACCACCATTCTATTCCACCTATAGTGCTATGTCCATGGCTCACGCTCATGTATTGCGTGAAAGTTGAAAAAGTTTGAGAACATCAACAGTATGAAACAATTGCTTGGCTTGTCATCGGGGTTGTGCATGATTTAATATTTTTATGTGATGAAGATAGAGCATAGCCAGATTATATGATTTTGTAGGGATAACTTTCTTTGCTCATGTTATTTTGAGAAGACATGATTGCTTAGTTAGTATGCTTGAAGTATTATTATTTTTATGTCAGTATTAAACCTTTATCTTGAATCTTTCGAATATGAACATTCATGCCACAATAAATAAAATTACAATGAGAAATATGTTAAGCTTGGTCATTCCACATCAAAAATTCTGTTTTTATCATTTACCTACTCGAGGACGAGCAGGAATTAAGCTTGGGGATGCTTGATACACCACCAACGTATCTATAATTTTTGATTGTTCCATGCTATTATATTATCTGTTTTGGATGTTAATGGGCTTTATTTTACAATTTTATATTATTTTTGGGACTAACCTATTAACCGGAGGCCCAGCCCAAATTGCTGTTTTTTTGCCTATTTCAGTGTTTCGCAGAAAAGGAATATCCAACGAAGTCCAAACAGAATGAAACCTTCGGGAGCGTGATTTTTGGAACAAACATGATCCATAGGACTTGGAGTGGACGTCAAGCAACCAATGAGGCGGCCACGAGGCAGGGGGCGCGCCCTCCACCCTCGTGGCTCCACCAACCTACTTCTTCTTCCCATATATACCTGCGTACCCTGAAAACATCCAGGAGCACCACGAAAACCTAATTCCACCGCTGCGACCTTCTGTACCCAAGAGATCCCATCTTGGGGCCTTTTCCAGAGCTCCGCCGGAGGGGGCATTGATCACGGAGGGCCTCTACATCAACTCCATGGCCCCTCCGATGATGTGTGAGTAGTTTACTTCAGACCTTTGGGTCCATAGATAGTAGCTAGATGGCTTCTTCTCTCTCTTTGGATCTCAATACAAAGTTCTCCTCGATTCTCTTGGAGATCTATTTGATGTAATCTTCTTTTGTGGTGTGTTTGTTGAGATCCGATGAATTGTGGGTTTATGATCAAGATTATCTATGAAAAATATTTGAATCTTCTCTGAATTCTTTTATGTATGATTGGTTATCTTTGCAACTCTCTTCGAATTTTCAGTTTGGTTTGGCCTACTAGATTGATCTTTCTTGCAACGGGAGAAGTGCTTAGCTTTGGGTTCAATCTTGCGATGCTCGATCGCAGTGACAGTAGGGGAAACGACATGTATTGTATTGTTGCCATCAAGGACAAAAAGATGGGGTTTATTTCATATTGCATGAGTTTATCCCTCTACATCATGTCATCTTGCTTAAAGCGTTACTCTGTTCTTATGAACTTAATACTCTAGATGCATGCTGGATAGCGGTCGACGTTTGGAGTAATAATAGTAGATGAAGGCAGGAGTCGGTCTACTTGTCACGGATGTGATGCCTATATACATGATCATGCCAAGATATTCTCATAACTATTCACTTTTCTATCAATTGCTCGACAGTAATTTGTTCACCCACCGTAATACTTATGCTATCTTGAGAGAAGCCACTAGTGAATCCTATGGTCCCCGAGTCTATTCTCCAACATATAAGTTTCCAATCTATTTTATTTGGCAATCTTTACATTCAATCTATATCATAAAAATACCAAAAATATTTATCTTACTATTATTATCTCTATCAGATCTCACTCTTCCAAGTGGCCATGAAGGTATTGACAACCCCTTTATCCCATTGGTTGTGAGGTTCTTATTTGTTTTTGTAGGTACGAGGTGACTTGCGCATGGTCTCCTACTGGATTGATACCTTGGTTCTCAAAAACTGAGGGAAATACTTATGCTTCTATGCTGCATCACCCTTTCCTCTTCAAGGGAAAAAGCAACGCATGCTCAAGAGGTAGCAAAGGACATCTCCAACCGACCTACAAGGGCGCCAGAAGCCCTCTAGGCGCGCCTAGGGTAGGAGGGTGTGCCACTTGAGCTAGCTTTTAAATCTTGGCCGATACGATCGATATATAGGCCGATATATCACTTTTGGGGCTCTACCGATATGAACATAAAATATTGTTTTGTAAATATCATTTTCAAACATCTCATCCGATATGGACCGAAATATCGACTAGTATGGCCGATATCGGGGTAGATATGTTCACTGCTATAGGCTAATACATAGATTACATCAATTCTTTATCTGAAAGCTGTGAAATAAGATCATGCATTTACAACTTCATCATATATTATCAAACTCATACACAATGTTCGTACAAATGCATATCGTATTGTTTTTAACCATAAAGTAAAGATGTTTTGAATCACTCCAGAATAGTTTCTTAAGTAACAAGTTAATGAACTAGGAATTCATAAGTGTTATGTTAAAGTGTTGACATCATACGTTTTGTTTAACTAAAAATACATTTTTGAACAAGAATAATGAAAAAAACTAGACATGCTTTCTCCGATATATCTACATATCATCTCATATATCCCCCGATATCCGGAATCCATATATCAAAGCCAAACCAATACGTACACGATATCCGATATTTTGAAGCTTTCCCTTGAGCTTGTGGGCCCCTCGAGCATCGTCTCACATTGATTATTTTTTCCCAAAAAGCACATATATTCCATAATAATTGTCCTTAAATTTTTACCGTTCTTGGACTTCATTTGATATGGATTTTTGTGAAACAAAAAACATGCAACAAATAGGAATTGACACTAGGCATTGGATAAATATGTTAATCCCAAAAATAATATAACATGTTTCGAAAAGTATGTGTAAGTTGTAGAATATTGGCATGGAACAATCAAAAATTATAGATACGACGGAGACATATCAACGTCCTCAAACTTAATTCCTGCTCGTCCTCGAGTAGGTAAATGATAAAAACATAATTTTTGATGTGGAATGCTACCTAGCATAATCTTGATCATATAATATAATCATGGCATTAATATTAAGATACGAGTCATTCAAAGTAATATTCTATAATTTGATATAAATACACCAATACTCAGGCATACTGACAAATAATTATGCCTTTCAAAATAAAAATGCTAAAGAACAATATCCCTACAAAATCATATAATCCTCTCATGCTCCGTGTTCTTAACTCAAAGTATTAATTATGCACAACCACAATGACAAGCCGAGTGTCGGATTCGGGGCTCCGTAGACCCAAGAAGATTCAAACTCTGGGCATGTGTGAAGATCTCAACCAGCTCAAGCCCCAAGGTCACCACCCCATGGCCAAGCCTCCTCGAGTTCGTGCGAGCGGTGAAGAAGATGAACACGGCAGTTTACAAAGGTTCGGGCCACCTTGCGGTGTAAAACCCTACTCCTGCTTTGTGGTGGATTGGCCTCACGAGTAGTGTTGTACTGGTAATATTCATGCTCTTCATTATGCCAGGCTCAGTTGGAAATGATGCATTGTTGATATGGTGGCTAGTTATGTTGTACCCTCACGACTATGTTGATATCATGCTCATGCATTGTAATTGTATCATGTTATTTTATCATGCCTCAGCATATTTGCATTCAAGTTTAACCGGATTAAATTGAACTTGAATACCTGTTGGCTGAGTCATGGTGCCACCATACCGAACTGACCAGTGCAACCACGCTTACCTTTATGGGAAGGTCCTAACTGGGTCTATTGTCGTGCCTCTCGCCGGTGCCTCCAACTAGGGAAGGTTATGGGCATGCGGTACCCTGGCCCGGTAAGCAGATATAACCTTGTGTGCCCGTTGTTGTTATTATTATGGATCCGGTCCCTGTGAGAGATGTTTGGCCATGACGGTGGTCGTTGTGTCTTTGGTAGACACGGGGCCACCCAGGACTAGCCCAGTTGGGAGTGGGTCGGAGTGGCCGGGAGAGTGTCATGATAATAGATCGGTTTTGTGGGAACATCGTTGGTCCACCCGAATGGGAGTGCGAGGCCATGGGTTCTGTAGTGTGGGTACAGTGTACTAACCTCTGCAGAGTGTATATTAAATCTATAGATAGCCGCGCCCGTGGATAAGGGCCCAGTTGGTTTCGGTCACACTGTGTGTCAACAGTAATAAAAATAATGTGCTTAATAACAACCACGGTTCAAGGATGAGATAAGTTGGTTGTGATCGCTGGAAGGATCATTGTTTGAGACCAAGTGTTGGTCATGGTTGTGATCGCCGGAATGATCACCATGGTATCGAGGATACCGAGTTGTTGGATATTCCTGATGTTGTGCGAGAATCGTGGGTAAAGATCAAGTTCCTTGTGGTCATTTGATGATTACTACGGTATTGTTTATACCAAGCTTGATTTGATCGTGAGATGATCGTGTAATGTACGAAATTGGTAAGTGATGCATGTGATAGTTACGAGGTAACCCGAGCAGAATAAATGGTGCATGTAGTGTCATGATGTTGCATGCTAGTATCATCAGATTTATATGTTCATGCCATGATCATATTGTTCTAGCGATATTATGTTCATGTTGTTCATGCCATGTTATCCTGATGATCCAATGATAATTCCTCCTTAACCTATAATTGCCATGCTATTGTTTGTCTTGAATTTTTCTGGTTATTGTGAGCTTGCAAGTACATTCAATGTACTGAACTGGCGTGTCATGCCAGTTTGCAGATCGTGCCTGGATTGCTTGCTTGTTTGGTGTTGTTCCCGTGTTCGCAAGCTAGGATAAATGTTCCAGAGTCCCTGCGGATTGGAGTCCATCATCACCGTTCGTTGTTCCACTGCCAGTAGTTGTTCCGCTGCTTCGAGTTGTTATGCTACTTGTATAGAGCAACCGTGGTTGGCGTAATGTCATCGTGCAGATGTGATTCATTGTAATATCGGAACACTTGTATTCATATTCGTGTTGTAATAGAGAGCTGGTTTGTTCTATACTAAGCAGTGCCGTATTCCAGAAAACTTCACCTCAATCTCTGGGATGGAATACGGGGCGTTCCGGTTTTCTCTGAGCCGGGGTGCCACAGTGGATCATCATCACCTTAGCATGTGATCATCATCAGACAAACTAGTTACCACGTTACCAAGCTGGTTTAACCACAACAAGTTACAAACACCTTCTTACTGATTTACTTTTGGAGCTAAGTGCAAATCTCTTCTTTGCCCCTGGACCAATTTATTTCCTCATTTTGACCGAGGGCACCAAGGTCCATCCAGTGGACATGGTTGGCCACGCCAAAGAGCGCAGCTTGTGCCAGTGCGCGTGGTGATCATGCTTGCGTCATGGCTGCAGGCGTGCTGTGCTTGTTTCGGCCACTATGCTCGTCTCCTCCCTCCTCGTCTCGACCTCAAACCTTGTCCAGGAGCTCGCCCGTGCTCGACTCCATCGCCCTGCATCGTTGTCTCATCTTAGTTTGCCATAAATGCGCCGCTAGAGCAGTGCCCGTGCCATGCCCTGGCCCTGACCTCCATTAGAGCACTAAGCTCGCTAGCGATGCTCCAGAGCCCCCCGGCTATATAAGGCATGCCCGAGCCCTCCCGTAGCTCACGCATCCCTCCCTCGCCTCATTTGGTCACCAGGATCGCCACATCCAGCCGTTGTTCGCCGTCATCCTCCATGGCCGCCTCGGCCTTGGCTTGGGTCCGCCCACCATGGCCCTCCTCTCCTCCTCCCGAGACGTCCACTAACTCCCCCTCGTCCCACTTAGCCTCCCCACCCCACCAGTTCGTCGCCAGAGTCCCTCTGGCCGCGCCTCCCGGAGCTTGGCCGTCGCCGTTGCTCTCGGCCACCACCTCGACCGAGCCCATCCGGTGCTCCTCTCTCCCTCCCGTCGCCACCAAAGCCTCCACCACTCTCCGGCGAGCCTCCCCAAGCCCTCCACCTCGCCTCCCCGCCGCCGGAGAGCCGTGCCCATCACCACCATCGCCCGCCCCTGCCTCTCGGTCCTCCTCCGTCCTCGCGTCCTCCACTCCTCCCCGACTCCCCCTTTGTCTGAGTCCCGCCGGTGTGCTCGGCCGGGCCGGAGCTCGCTGGAGCAGGCCGGTCACCTCGCCTCCCTCCCCTGCTCTGCCTCTGCTTCACGCAATGAACAGGACGAACGAGAGGTAGAGGACCAGCGCCCGTGCCCCTCCTCCTGCTCCTTGGGCCCCACGCGCCAGTGGCACACCCCCTCCATCCCACGTGGCAAGTGGAAACGCATTTCCCAGAGTACGTCTCCACTTTTCTGAGCCCGTATTCTGTTTCTACTTCGGCCTGAAGTACGTTTTCTAAGTCAAAAAGCGTTTTTTCGCAAATCTGTTTCCGCCTTATCCACTCAGGGACCCGTTAGTGATAAATTTTTCACAGATTAGTCCCTGTTCTTCCAACCTTCACAACTTTTCAACCGTAACTCCAATTGAGGTGAAACCAACGCCAACTTCTTCGTCTCTTCGAGCTCTATTTTTGGCAACAATTTCACTAGGTGTTCTCATAGTGAAAATGACCAGTATGCCCTTGCCTCTAATCAGCCCCCTTCGAGATAGAACCGTCTGACGGTTTGTTTCGCTGCTTTACCGCACTTCTTCCTGGAGTCTCCATCACCCCAGGCAAGCCACAATACCCACTTGCATGATAGTCATGCAGTAGCCATGGAATATTTATTAAAAGTTTGCTTGCTTAAAATATGGGTATAGTTGGTTCGGTAATGCTTATGGGTTCATGCTTACTTTCTTGCTATGTTGTTATGCACCTGGTTTTCATGCCCTGCTAGTTGCTAGTATTCCTTTTCATATGCTTATGCTTGCCAGTAGTATATGTTGATGTTGGTAATGGTCTTCGGTGCATGACTGTCGTCTGTCCCGATTACCGTTGTTATGCATGTTCCACTGCATCCAATTGGTTAAATGCTTGCATGATGGCATTGTTGATATGTTCTTGCATGATGTTTATTGTTGATGCTAGTGGTCATGTTATGCTATGAGTAGTGTTGTCCTGGTAATATTCATGCTCTTCATTATGCCATGCTCAGATGGAAATGATTCATTGTTGATATGGTGGCTAGTTATGTTGTACTCTCATGACTATGTTGATATCATGCTCATGCATTGTAATTGTATCATGTTATTTTATCATGGCTCAGCATATTTGCATTCAAGTTTAACCGGATTAAATTGAACTTGAACACCTATTGGCTGAGTCATGGTGCCACCATATCGAATTGACCAGTGCAACCACGCTTACCTTTATGGGAAGGTCCTAACTGGGTCTATTGTCATGCCTCTCGCCGGTGCCTCCAACTAGGGAAGATTATGGGCATGCGGTACCCTGGCCCGGTAAGCAGACATAACCTTGTGTGCCCGTTGTTGTTATTGTTATGGATCCAGTCCCCGTGAGCAATGTTCGGCCACGACGGTGGTCATTGTGTCTGTAACATCCCAAATTTTCAATTTGGGATGTTATACATTAGGTCATCATGCATATCATATTTTATTTTGCTTTTGGCTTTGATCCTAGAAAATCCTAAGCAACTCAAGGACCCACGGAGAGAGTTGGGGATTTCGTTATTTACATATTTGAGTTTTCTCAAATTATGTAAACAGGATCATTTGATTTTATTTATTTTATCATCAATTATTTCTATTGCAAAAAGATGAGAGAGGGAATAAAATGACTTCCCCAAAATATAGAAATATTCAGGATTTAATAAAAAAATCAAATAAGATTTATTTCAGAGTTTTTCGGTATTTTTATTTGAATTTAGGAAAAATGCGCGTTTTTCAAAGTTGTAGTTTGGGCCCAGATAAATGTTCACTTTATCGGGCTTGATTTTAGGAACCCAGAAAAATTTATTTCGTGATTTTCGGAGTCCGTTTAGTATTTCTTTTTATTTTTCTTCTGAGCGGAATTATTTAAAAAAAACGCGAAACCGACTTTGGGCCGTACTCGGCCAGGACTCCCTGGCCTGGGCCTTTATAAGCCGCCACCCCGGGGCGAGAGAGCCCAACAGCCGCCGCCGCCCTAACCCTAGCCGCCGCCCGCCGCCGGAGCCGCGGGCCGCCCGAGGTTCGCCGCCGCCTCGTTTTCCGTGCTGTTTAAAAAAAATTATGTTCGTCGTTTTTCTTTTTCGTCGGATTTTCCGCGATAATTTTCTGATCGCGATTTCTGATCCGTTTTTCGTTTTAGTATAACTTTTCGCTCATTTATCGGAATCAGGCGATTCAAGCGCCTGGAGTTTCGTCTCGAAACCTCTTTCCGAATAATCAACTTAAACAACTTTTTGCTACTGTAAAATTTGCCCTAGATCCAGATTACTAGAATGAAGTTGTTTTCTTTCGCCGTTTGATTTCTTTTGCTTCATTCGAATTGATTCTTTTTGCAAACCAGGGTTCTTAAGTTGAACTTTCTGGTTAGATCTTCTATTTTAGTTTTACCTGTGCATTAGATGAGTACTTATTGTATGCTTGTTGTTTGTCTATGATAGAATACCCGGAGTGCGCCGCCTGTTACTTCGAATCTCTAGGTTAAGCGGATCATCAGCAAGGCAAGTAACACTTTGATCATACCTTTTCTACAACCCAGTTTTATTGCATTAGATCAATCCTCACACATTGCATGATTAGGATCTAATTAAATTGTGGGATGGGAAGTAGATGAGGTAGTGCCTATTACCTGTTTATTATCAAACCTTTGGGAGTTACTTCTACATTTGCTTATTATGCCATGGTATGCTAGTAGACGTGGATTGGGTGAGTGAAATCCATGACAGATGTGAGATTTATAATTAAGGGTTTATCTAAGGTGGCAACCTAACACACATCTGGGTGGATTGAGGCACCCGGGGTTTCCAGGACTTGTCTGTTTTCTTTTGGACCGCCACCCAGGCTCAAAGGGATCATGAGATTATTCATACTAGAAACTTCCGTGTGCAGCCACAAGCCATTATGGGCTCTGGCATAGTTGACTAAGTTGTGCGAACTCTTACAGGGTAGACTAGCAGACGTAGGGGAAAGTAGATGTACCGGTCTAGCCGTCGTAAGGTGCTAGCGCTTCTGAAAGACTGTGTCTCGGTCATCCGTTTCTCAAACACCATGTAGTGCGAGAAATCCAACGGAGGCGATCGAGTCTTGTGGGGAAAAGTGCGCAAACCTCTGCAGAGTGTAACAAACTAATCATGGTTAGCCGTGTCCCTGGTTATGGACATCTTGAGTATCTAGTACCTGGATTATCATGTGAATCTCGACATGTTACCCTAAATTAACATTCTTGGGTTTTAATGATGTTACTTAATTGGGATTGAGAATGCTGTCAACCATTCTCATTGTTTAACAACCACCATGATAGTAATTAATTTTATTCCTTTGAAGTAGGGAAAAATTGGCTTTACGCAAAAACTGTAACCATAGAGCTTTCCACCAGCCAAATATGCATATAGTATAGTTGTTGCATTCCATTACTATCTATGTGTTATCTTGCCAGCATATTCCATGTGCTGAACCGTTTCGGGCTGCAACGTTAATGTTGCAGACTTTTCAGACGACGATTGAGGAGTTTTAGGTCGTGGTTCTATACTCAGTGATGCCGTTGGAGTTGATGGACTCAGTTATTTTCCAAGCCTTCCGCTGTTATCGTTATTAGATGGCCTTAAGCCATATTTATTGTAATAAGTTCTCTTTTGAGACACTCGATGTAATAAGTGTGTGATTTCTACTCTGCTATAAATCCTCAGAGTATTGTGTGGTGTCAGCATTACTGATCCAGGGATGACACCGGAGCACAGATATCAGACTGTTTGAGGTCTGGTCGCTACAGAGATGGTATCAGAGCACACGCTGACTGTAGGACAAGACCACTAAGCTAAAGACCTAGATCACTGCTCACTCTCTCCTCTTCTGACTTCTCATCTTTTCTACTCTTTAGGATGGCAGATGCAAGGAACAAGTTCACACAACCGGATGAAGATACACCCTTTGGACGCCACTTGAAGGAAGTCACTAGATACCTGAACATAGGAATACCAAGCTTCACGGGAACCTACAACGCCACTTTATCTGAGGAAGAGCGCTGGATGATTAAAGTTCAAGTTCCAGGAGGGACGTTCATGCCAGTCATTGAGCCCATAGAGTTTTCTTTTGATGCACCAACTTGGAGTCTAGGAAAGAGCATGGCAGCTCACATCGCCATGGGACGCATTGGAGAAGTCCACCGCAAGGATCTTAAGGATACTATCTACCAGATTTGTGGGTGCCGAGATGAACACTGGGAGATGATCAGCACCAGGAAAGATAGATCAATTGCAGCTTTTATTCAGGAGTTAAACCAGCACATTCGACGACAGGAGAATCAGATGTGCGCCGACGTGATAGATCTGAAGAAGGCTAAGACTAGAATCAAGGAACTGGAGGAAGAACTCAAGGCTACACGCGAAGATTATGAAGAAGAAATTGAAGTATTGGTAGAGAAGAATACCGACCTAACAAAGAAGATTGGAATATTTATGGGAGGCTCGACTCCAGTAGATGAAGACGAAGAACCCCATGAGATTAGCCCGGAAGACTACATCGTCATTGACGGCACCGACTCGGAACAATATAGTAGCGATGATGACTATGTGGATGAAGCAGGAGCAGATATCATGGAGTCTACAACCGTAGAATATTTCTAGTAGACCACCTCATCAGTAGTAGTAGTCCACCATGTAAATATAGTAGTCCGAGCACTTTTGCGATAGCTAGATCGATTGTATGTCTTTGTTTGATTGATTGAAGTGAATTGTTTGTTTTGCCTCATGTGCATATGGGTAGTGTTTTCTCTTTAGACCGCCTCTATTCCTATATCTCATCTTTTCTAGAACCTCAGATGCCTCCGAGACGTGACCCCGGAATTGCCTTTCCGCCGGAGCTCACCCAGTTGATCTAGCAGCAGAACACCTTGATGCAGTTGCTAGTTCAGAATCAGAATCAAGGGAACAACAACAACAACCCACCACCACCACCACCTGTTGACCACTTAGCCCATTTTCTTAGGCTGAATCCGCCGGTGTTTTCCAGTAGCACCGAGCCGATAGTAGCAGATGATTGGCTCCGCAAGATAGCTAGGGAGTTGACCACAGCAGGATGCGCAGATGCGGAGAAGGTGAAGTTTGCTGCATCAGTTAGAAGGACCCGCAGCATCTTGGTGGGAGAATTTTACAGCCACCTTCCCAATCAACACTGTCACATGGGACCAGTTTCAGCAGGTTTTTCGTACCGCCCATGTTTCAGCAGGAGCAATGGCCATGAAGAAGCGTGAGTTTCGTAACGTACGCCAAGGAGGACGGACAGTTGGCCAGTATGTGGAGGAGTTTAGTAAGCTAGCACGTTATGCCCCAGATGACATTGCTACGGATGCAGCTAAGCAGGAGAAATTCCTGGAAGGATTGAATGATGAGTTGAGTATGCAGTTGATGGTAGCCACCTTCAACAACTACCAGGAGTTGGTAGATCGTGCTTTTATGATTGAAGGGAAGCAGCAGCAAATTGAGAACCGCAAGAGGAAGTATGGACAAGGAAATTATAATTCAGGAGCTCAGCAGAAGCCACGTTTTACCCCTAGACCGGGAGGACAATTTCAGCATACCCATGGAGTAGGTAGCTCGCACAATCACAATGGCACCAAGAATGGTAATGGGAATGGAAGAAGCAATGGCGAGAACCGCAGCACCCCATCAACCCCAGCCAAGAAGGACATGAGCCACGTCACTTGCTATAAGTGTTCGAAGCCAGGACATTATGCAAATGACTGTCCTGAAGGACAAAACGGCAATGGAAGTTCTGGAAAGAAGCCGAACCCTTTCAACAGGGGACAGGTGAACCACGTTAATGTGGAGGAAGTTGAAGCTCAGCCCGATGCAGTAATAGGTAAGTTTTTGGTTAAGTCATTTACTGCACTCGTTCTTTTTGATACTGGTGCATCGCATTCATACATATCAAGGGGATTTGTGGAAAAGTATAGCCTGCCCACTAGGATTCTTAAAACACCTATGCTAGTAAGCTCACCAGGAGCGGAGCACATGGCCAGTCAAGGATGTTTTCAAGTGCCATTAAGTATAGGAGGGCATGTTTTCCCAACGGATTTAATTATTTTGGAATCCCAAGGTCTGGATGTGATTCTTGGTATGGATTGGCTGTCGATGTATGGGGGAAACGTCTATTGCGCCAGTATGACAATTTTGCTCACAACGCCAGAAGGAAGAAGGATCAAGTATGTATCTTGACATGCGCCAAACAGGACTCAAGTAAATTCCTTATCAGGAGTTGTGCGGGAGGAAGTACCAATGGTAAAGGATTTTCCTGATGTATTTCCCGAAGAGTTGCCAGGCATGCCACCGGGTAGAGACATTGAGGTTTTGATTGAGCTATTGCCAGGCACTGGGCCTATATCAAAGAGACCATATAGGATGCCAGCAAAAGATTTGGTGGAAATTAAGAAGCAGATTAAGGAGTTACTGGATAAAGGTTACATCCGCCCAGGTTCTACGCCTTGGGGATCACCAGTACTTCTAGTAGAGAAGAAGGATGGATCGTTAAGGATGGTTGTTGACTATCGAGGATTGAACGAAGTAACAATCAAGAACAAGTACCCGCTACCAATGATCAATGATCTGTTTGATCGATTGCAAGGAGACAAAGTGTTTTCCAAGATCGATTTGCGATAAGGATATCACCAGTTGAAGATTCGAGAACAGGATATTCCTAAGACAGCTTTTACCACCAGGTATGGGCTGTATGAGTATACCGTTATGTCATTTGGACTAACTAACGCGCTTGCCTATTTTATAAACATGATGAACAAAGTGTTTATGGAGTTTTTGGATAAGTTCGTCGTAGTGTTCATTGATGATATCCTGGTATATTCAAAGAATGAAGAGGAACATAAGGAGCATTTGCGTTTGGTACTTGGAAAGCTCAGAGAACATCAATTATATGCCAAGTTCAGCAAATGTGAGTTTTGGTTGAAGGAAGTAGGATTCCTCAGACACGTTTTATCCGGAGAAGGTATAGCAGTAGATCCCGCTAAAGTTGAAACCGTGACCAAGTGGGAAGCACCAACAACAGTTGGAGAGATCCGGAGTTTTCTTAGACTCGTAGGATACTACCGGAGATTTATTGGAATTTCTCAAAGATTGCGAAGCCTATGACAGAGTTGTTGAAGAAGGATACTAAGTTCAAATGGACTGAGGAGTGTGAGGCAAGTTTCCAGGAGTTGAAGAAATGTTTGGTTACCTCACCAGTGTTGATTTTGCCAGATCAGACCAAGGATTATGAGGTGTATTGCGACGCTTCACGTCAAGGACTTGGAGCAGTGCTTATGCAGGAAGGAAGAGTTGTTTCGTATGCTTCACGACAACTGAAGCCCCACGAATTGAATTACGCTATGCATGATTTGGAGTTAGCAGCCGTAGTGCATGCGTTGAAGACATGGAGACATTTCCTCATCAGAAATCATTGTGAGGTGTACACGGATCATAAGAGTTTGAAGTACATTTTCACGCAGAAGGAGTTGAATCTCAGACAAAGGAGATGGTTGGAGCTTATCAAGGATTATGATATGAAATTGCATGATCATCCCGGAAAAGCTAATGTAGTAGCGGATGCATTGAACCGTAAGAGTCATGTCAATACACTAATGACGGGAGAAATACCCAAGGAGTTATCAGGAAATCTTCGTGAACTATGTTTAGAAATAGTTCCGAGAGGCTATGTAGCAGCGTTGGAAATCCAGTCAACTCTGATGAATAGAATCAGAGAAGCTCAGAAAACTGACAAGGAGATTGCTTCTATAAAGGAGAAACTGAGCAAAGGAAAAGCTAAAGGATTTTGTGAGGATGAGCACGACACCCTATGGTTTGAAGACCGTGTTTATGTACCCAATGACCCGGAGATCAGAAAGTTGATTCTGCAAAAGGCACATGATTCACCGTATTCGATTCACCCAGGAAATACCAAGATGTATTTGGATTTGAAGGATATTTTCTGGTGGACCGGAATGAAAAAGGATATTGCGGAGCATGTAGCAGTTTGTGATGTATGTCAGAGAGTAAAGGCAGAGCATCAGAAGCTAGCAGGATTGTTGCAACCATTGCCGATACCCGAATGGAAGGGGGATAAGCTAGGCATGGATTTTATCACGGGATTACCAAGGACTCGTTTAGGCTATGACTCGATTTGGGTTGTAGTTGATCGATTGACGAAGGTAGCACATTTCATCCCAGTAAAGACCACTTACACCAGTGCTAAGTTGGCAAAGATATACATGACCAGGATCGTATGTTTGCATGGAGTTCCGAGGAGCATCGTATCAGATAGAGGAACCTAGTTTACCTCAAAGTTCTGGAAGCAGTTGCATGAGACTTTGGGTACTAGGTTAGAATTTAGTACAGCTTTTCACCCGCAGACAGATGGACAGACCGAGAGAGTCAATCAAATTTTGGAGGATATGCTGAGAGCTTGTGCGCTAGATTATGGATCTAGTTGAGACGATAATTTGCCATATGCGGAGTTTTCTTACAATAACAGCTATCAGACCAGTTCGAAGATGGCCCCTTTCGAAGCTTTGTACGGAAGGAGGTGCAGGACACCATTGTCATGGGACGAAGTTGGAGACCGCCAGTTGTTTGGACCAGATCTGATTAAGGAGTCTGAAAAGAAGGTGAAGTTGATTTGCGATAGGCTCAAGGTAGCCCAGTCCAGGCAGAAGAGCTACGCAGATTCTAAACGCAAGGAGACAGTTTACGAAGTCGGAGATAGAGCTTATCTTCGAGTATCCCCACTTCGAGGGATTAAGCATTTTGGAGTTAAGGGGAAGTTAGCGCCACGATTTGTAGGGCCATATCGAGTTTTGGAGCGTATGGGAGAAGTGGCCTACAAGTTGGAATTGCCAGAAGGATTGGCCGGAGTGCATGATGTGTTTCACGTTTCTCAGTTGAAGAAGTGTCACGCGGAGATGACTGACATACCTTTGAGAGACACAGTGCCATTAGAAGCAATTCAGTTGGATAACAATTTGACCTATGAGGAGAAACCAGTCAAGATTCTCGAGTTTGCCAGCCGAGTTACTCGCAGCAAGGTTATCAAGTTTTGAAAAGTTCAGTGGAGCCACCATACGGAGGATGAAGCCACCTGGGAGCGAGAGGAAGATTTGCTCAAAGACCACCCTCACCTATTTTCTAGCCAACCCGAATCTCGAGGGCGAGATTCATCTTAAGGGGGGTAGGTTTGTAACATCCCAAATTTTCAATTTGGAATGTTATACATTAGGTCATCATGCATATCATATTTTATTTTGCTTTTGGCTTTGATCCTAGAAAATCCTAAGCAACTCAAGGACCCACGGAGAGAGTTGGGGATTTCGTTATTTACATATTTGAGTTTTCTCAAATTATGTAAACAGGATCATTTGATTTTATTTATTTTATCATCAATTATTTCTATTGCAAAAAGATGAGAGAGGGAATAAAATGACTTTCCCAAAATATAGAAATATTGAGGATTTAATAAAAAAATCAAATAAGATTTATTTCGGAGTTTTTCGGTATTTTTATTTGAATTTAGGAAAAATGCGCGTTTTTCAAAGTTGTAGTTTGGGCCCAGATAAATGTTCACTTTATCGGGCTTGATTTTAGGAACCCGGAAAAATTTATTTCGTGATTTTTGGAGTCCGTTTAGTATTTCTTTTTATTTTTCTTCCGAGCAGAATTATTTAAAAAAAACGCGAAACCGACTTTGGGCCGTACTCGGCCAGGACTCCCTGGCCGGGGCCTTTATAAGCCGCCACCCCGGGGCGAGAGAGCCCAACAGCCGCCGCCGCCCTAACCCTAGCCGCCGCCCAGCCGCCGCCGCCGGAGCCGCGCGCAGCCCGAGGTTCACCGCCGCCTCGTTTTCCGTGCTGTTTAAAAAAAAATTATGTTCGTCGTTTTTCTTTTTCGTCGGATTTTCCGCGATTATTTTCTGATCGCGATTTCTGATCCGTTTTTCGTTTTAGTATAACTTTTCGCTCGTTTATCGGAATCAGGCGATTCAAGCGCCTGGAGTTTCGTCTCGAAACCCTCTTTCTGAATAATCAACTTAAACAAGTTTTTGCTACTGTAAAATCTGCCCTAGATCCAGATTACTAGAACGAAGTTGTTTTCTTTTGCCGTTTGATTTCTTTTGCTTCGTTCGAGTTGATTCTTTTTGCAAACCAAGGTTCTTAAGTTGAACTTTCTGGTTAGATTTTCTATTTGAGTTTTACCTGTGCATTAGATGAGTACTTATTGTATGCTTGTTGTTTGTCTATGATAGAATACCCGGAGTGCGCCGCCTGTTACTTCGAATCTCTAGGTTACGCGGATCATCAGCAAGGCAAGTAACACTTTGATCATACCTTTTCTACAACCCAGTTTTATTGCATTAGATCAATCCTCACACATTGCATGATTAGGATCTAATTAAATTGTGGGATGGGAAGTAGATGAGGTAGTGCCTATTACCTGTTTATTATCAAACCTTTGGGAGTTACTTCTACATTTGCTTATTATGCCATGCTATGCTAGTAGACGTGGATTGGGTGAGTGAAATCCATGACAGATGTGAGATTTATAATTAAGGGTTTATCTAAGGTGGCAACCTAACACACATCTGGGTGGATTGAGGCACCTGGGGTTTCCAGGACTTGTCTGTTTTCTTTTGGACCGCCACCCAGGCTCAAAGGGATCATGAGATTATTCATACTAGAAACTTCCGTGTGCAGCCACAAGCCATTATGGGCTCTGGCATAGTTGACTAAGTTGTGCGAACTCTTACAGAGTAGACTAGCAGATGGAGGGGAAAGTAGGTGTACCGGTCTATCCGTCGTAAGGTGCTAGCGCTTCTGAAAGATTGTGTCTCGGTCATCCGTTTCTCAAACACCATGTAGTGCGAGAAATCCAACGGAGGCGATCGAGTCTTGTGGGGAAAAGTGCGCAAACCTCTGCAGAGTGTAACAAACTAATCATGGTTAGCCGTGTCCCTGGTTATGGACATCTTGAGTATCTAGTACCTGGATTATCATGTGAATCTTGACATGTTACCCTAAATTAATATTGTTGGGTTTTAATGATGTTACTTAATTGGGATTGAGAATGCTGTCAACCATTCTCAATGTTTAACAACCACCATGATAGTAATTAATTTTATTCCTTTGAAGTAGGGAAAAATTGGCTTTACGCAAGAACTGTAACCATAGAGCTTTCCACCAGCCAAATATGCATATAGTATAGTTGTTGCATTCCATTACTCTCTATGTGTTATCTTGCCAGCATATTCCATGTGCTGACCCGTTTCGGGCTGCAACGTTAATGTTGCAGACTTTTCAGACGATGATTGAGGAGTTTTAGGTTGTGGTTCTATACTCAGTGATGCCATTGGAGTTGATGGACTCACTTATTTTCCAAGCCTTCCGTTGTTATCGTTATTAGATGGCCTTAAGCCATATTTATTGTAATAAGTTCTCTTTTGAGACACTCGATGTAATAAGTGTGTGATTGCTACTCTGCTATAAATCATCCGAGTACTGTGTGGTGTCAGCATTACTGATCCAGGGACGACACCGGAGCACAGAGATCAGACTGTTTGAGGTCTGGTCGTTACAGTGTCTTTGGTAGACACGGGGCCACCCAGGACTAGCCCAGTTGGGAGTGGGTCGAAGTGGCCGGGAGAGTGTCATGACAATAGATCAGTTTTGTCGGAACGCCGTTGGTCCACCCAAATGGGAGTGCGAGGCCATGGGTTCCGTAGTGTGGGTACAGTGTACTAACCTCTGCAGAGTGTATATTAAATCTATCGATAGCCGCGCCCGCGGATAAGGGCCCAATTCGTGTCGGTCACACTATGAGTCAACAGTAATAATAATAATGTGCTTAATAACAACCACGGTTCGAGGATGAGATAAGTTGGTTGTGATCGCCGGAAGGATCACTGTTTGAGACCAAGTGTTGGTCGTGGTTGTGATCGCCGGAATGATCACCATGGTATCGAGGATAGCGAGTTGTTGGATATTCGTGATGTTGTGCGAGAATCATGGGTAAAGATCAAGCTCCTTGTGGTCATTTGATGATTACTATGGTATTTTTTATACCAAGCTTGATTTGATCCTGAGATGATCGTGTAATGTCCGAAGTTGGTATGTGATGCATGTGATGGTTACGAGGTAACCCGAGGAGAATAAATGGTGCATGTAGTGTCATCATGTTGCATGCTAGTATCCTCAGATTTATATGTTCATGCCATGATCATATTGTTCTAGCGATATTATGTTCATGTTGTTCATGCCATGTTATCCTAATGATCCAATGATAATTCCTGCTTAACCTGTAATTGCCATGCTGTTGTTTGTCTTGAATGATTCTGGTTATTGTGAGCTTGCAAGTACATTCAATGTACTGACCTGGCGTGTCATGCCAGTTTGCAGGTCGTGCCTGGATTGCTTGCTTGTTTGGTGTTGTTCCCGTGTTCGCGAGCTAGGATAAACGTTCCAGCCAGTGTCCCTGCGGATTGGAGTCCATCATCGCCGTTCGTTGTTCTGCTCCTTCGAGTTGTTATGCTACTTGTATAAAGCAACCGTGGTTGCCGTAATGTCGCCGTGCCGATGTTATTCATTGTAATATCGGAAAACTTGTATTCATATTCGTGTTGTAATAGAGAGCTGGTTTGTTCTATACTAAGAAGTGTCGTATTCCAAAAGACTTCACCTCGATCTCTGGGCTGGAATACGGGGCGTTCCGGTTTTCTCTGAGATGGGGTGCCACAGTGGAGGACCACGTGGACGACCTGATCGTGGAGTTCACTTCCACAGGTGGCGAAGGCCAGCCCGAGGTCGAGGGGCGCGAGGCTGACAGCGGTGACGATGACAGCAGTGATGGGAGCGACGGCGACAGCAGCGATGGTGTCCGCTTGTCTCCCAAGGTTGTCTTTTTCCTATCTCCTATCAAGGTTTTGAACATGACCCCACGGGGATGTAAGACTATTTTGGGAGAGACCCATTGTCATGCATGTATGAAGCAACAATATACTCCCTTAAGCCGCCTTCCCCTTGTTTATTACGCGTCTGCAGCTCCTGAGGAGGGGTACCTCGTTAACATTACACTAGGCCACGATGCCCAGACAGGACCATCAAATGGGTGCTCGTCAAGAATCACGGGCAAGGTTTTCCTGCCGGCTTGCCCGAGAGCGTCGTGCGAGGACTCAAGCACCAAGGCCTTGGTGAGGTGAGTGTAGAGGCAGGCCTGCGACGGAACGGTCTTTCTTGGTCTGACTTAGACGCAGGCACTGGCCCAGCCCCGCTGGTGTGGCGATCGGTAGGTGGGCGATCAGGCAGCCGTGGCTGCACTTAAGAGAAAACTCGAGAGAAAAAAGTGCTACATAGAAAACCCCATTCCCTTGCGAATAAAGAAGCAAGAACTTCAAATTTCATTCCAAAAAGTGGCAGATTAGTTACAAGAGAAAGCAAAGAACAGCCACGTCCGGCACATAAGCTAGTCCTCCCACCAACGCGGAGCATGGGGCCTCCACTTGGGCGTGGGCAGTCGTTGCTTGACCATGTCTACTGCCAGTGTGGAGCATGGGGCTTCCACTTGGGCGTGGGCATACTGTATGTTTAACCGCGTCGTCTGGCAGCGTGAAGCATGGGGCTTCCATTTGGGCATGTGCATAGTCATTGTTTGACCATGTCGACCGCCAGCGCGGAGCATGGGGCTTCAACTTGGGCGTGGGTGGGAGCCCCCATGAGGCCGAGGGGAGGCACACAAGGAGACTCCGGGGCATGTACAGCCCCACTCATTATTACATGAGAGTGTGATGGGTAGAGATTGAAGAGGCACAAGGTGCTCCCTGCCTCCCGGACGGGGACCCCGCCCCTCACCTCTGGGCACACGTTGGGATGCCCCAGGCGCAGGCGACCCTAGGATGGGTCTCCGACCTCACGGGCACCAACAGGCCATGCAATGAACCGCCATACAGGCCGTAGCCCGCCTAAGCAGCCCCCGGCACAAGCTTCCAGACTCCTCTTGAGTCTTTTGGTCTCAAGCCCCCCGGTGTCGAGCGGTGACGACTCAGGTGGCCCTGGACTCTTATGAGCCTCTCAGGCCTCATGGGTCCCTCGAGGTCCCGGAGCCCCTAGGGCTCCACCTCAGTTTGGGGTGTGGCATGCGCTTGGTGTGCTCCGGCACGCTTGGTCCATCCACTACTTCAAGGATGTGCTATTGAAGCATAGTTCACCTACGTTCCAAGGTTAGCATAATATGTTATGAATATATTGGTTGTAGAGGGGGGTCATTGTTGCTAATGGTGCGGTCGGAGCACTACGTTGGCTCATGATGATCCCCTAGGCCTCATTAGGCCATGACAATCTTGACGACCGAGCTGGTGGGGGCTTGCATTCCGACAGCCCCCGGTTCTTCCGTCTTGCCGATCACCACTACCGCCGACAGGTCTAGATGGCCACGAGGTGGCCTGTTGTGGTGCCTCCCATGGGGTGCCACCTACCCTGCCTGAAGCCTGGGGGAGCGCCTCCTGGGATGGAGGGGAGATCCCGTTCACCCCTCTCTGACACGGGGCCCTCCGGGTCTTTTCTAGAAGGACGAACAAACATAGCAGGGGCATGCGTGCACTCTTCACGAGGGTAGCGACACAAGCGGGGGACAAAAAGGCTCCATACCTTCGTAAGAGGCGTTGAGTAGATCAGTGATCAAATCGAGCCATGTGTCGTGGTCACCGTCGGCAGGGCGGTAGCGCAGCATCTCCCACGCCATGAGGAGCACTGCCTTTGCGCCGTCAACCCACAATGAGCGCGGGGGGATGACGACGCGGTGGTGTTGAAGGAGGGCATGACGATGCGTCCACCGCGCTGTGCGAGCGATGGCAACGGCAAACCCTGCCGTCAACGAGCGCTCGCCGAGGGAGGCGGGTTATGGCGAGGAATACCACGGCAAGGGGCACCATCTGTCCGATGCGCGCGGCCCACCGCTCAGCGCGATCTCGGCGAGCCTTTGTCATGGACGCGATGAAGCGGGGATGGAGCATGCTTGATGAGGGCGGAGCTTTGACACACCCCTACCTGGCACGCCAATTGCCGGATTCAGGGCTCCGCAGACCCAAGAAGGTTCAAACTCTGGGGCGTGTGTCAAGATCTCATCCAGCTCAAGCCTCAAGCTCACCACCGCATGGCCAAGCCTCGTCGAGTCCGTGTGAGCGGGGAAGAAGATGAACATGGCCGCTTACCTAGGTTCAGGCCACCTTGCGGTGTAAAACCCTACTCCTGCTTTGTGGTGGATTGGCCTCACGAGGAGGCTCAGGATTAACTAGTACAGTGGGTGAGCAGCCTCGCAAGGGCTTGGGTAGTGAAGGTGGAGTGGATCCGGTCTATAGCTCTCCTTTCGACGGTGGTGGCTAGCCTATGCTTATAGTGGCCTTGGTCCTCTTCCCTCGAAGCTTAGGCGGGAATGGATCCCACAACAAACAATTCGAAAGGGGACAAGAAGTACATCTAATCCTGACGAAAGGTGGTCATCGCCTGCAAATCTTCTGGTAGTGACACGGAGGTGGGATCAGCGATGACATCCGTCCTACCGAGCTCATGGTCTTGGTCTTGTTGCACCAGAATGGAAACCTTTGGGAGATTCCTTGGGAACCCGCGTATGTCCTTACCTCCTTAGCACCAAAGAGGAAACTGTCTCCCCTGCGCCCGCTGGTGCCCTCCTGGCCCTGGTCGTCATGCCTTATGTCATCATAGCCTCGTGAGGCTGGGTACCTGCATAGGAATCTTCCGTCCTCAGGAGGCAGGCTCGGGTAGCTGCTTGGTATCGTTCTTGCCACGAGGCCGGGGTTCTCGCGAGGGTCTTGACTTAGGGGGTCTTGTAGCTGGGCCGTACCAAGCCATCGATGGAGCCATGCCATGGTACGCAGGTAGGCAGATCTGGGTACCCCGACCCCAGAAAGTCGACACCGAGCAATTGGTTCATACTTTTTAACGCACTTTAGCTTTTTCAACCTCCACACAATACGTGAGCATGAGACATGGATATAGCACCGTGGGTGGAATAGAATGCGGCATTAATAAGGATAAGTCAAAAAGGAAGACAGTCTCGCATTGACGCGGCTAATCAACCGGCTATGGACATGCCCATCAATTGATTTCAATACGAGGAGTAGGGATTGCAATGCAACAGATGCACTAAGAGCTATAAGTGTATGAAGGCTCAATTGAAAACTAAGTGGGTGTGCATCCAACTTGCTTGCTCATGAAGACCTCGGACATTTGAGGAAGCCCATCATCAGAATATACAAGCCAAGTTCTATAATGGAAAATTCCCACTGTTATATGAAAGTGACAACTCAGGAGACTCTCTATATGAAGAACATGGTTCTACTCTGAAGCACAAGTGTGGTAAAAGGATAATAACATTGCCCCTTCTCTCTTTTTCTCTCATTTTTTGTTTTGTTTTTTTGTTGGGCTCTTTTTGGACTCTTTTTTATTGGGCTCTTTTTGGACTCTTTTTATTGAGCTCTTTTTGGCCTCTTTTTTTCATGTCCACACTGGGAAAATGCTCTAAAAATTATGATCATCACAATTTTGTTTACTTACAACTCAATATTATAACTGGATATCTAGAACAATATGACTCTATATGAATGCCTCTAGCAGTGTACCAGGATGTGCAATGATCTAGTGTGACATGTATAATAGTGATGAAAGATGGTTGAGCCACAAATACTATGTTAGATATATGATCATGCAAAGCAATATGACAATGAAGGTGTATATCATAGTAACAAAATAGTGAAGTTGCATGGCAATATATCTCGGAATGGCTATGGAAATGCCAAGATAGTTAGGTATGGTGGCTGTTTTGAGGAACATATAAGGAGGCTCATGTGTGATAGATTGTATCATATCATGGGGTTTGGATGCACCTGAGAAGTTTGCACCAACTCTCACGGTGCGAAAGTGCAATGCATGGTTCCCAAGAGGCTAGCAAATTGCAAAATGGTAAGAGTGTGTATAATCTATGGATTCACATTAGTCATAAAGAACTCACATACTTGTTGCGAAAGTCTATTAGCCCTCGAAGAAAAGTACTACTACACATGCCCCTACGGGGAGGTTGGTAGGAGTTAACCATCTCACTCCACCGACCCTCAGGCAAAGGAAATCACCTAATAATAAATCATGCTCCGACTTATTAACATAACTAGAGACTATACGTGCATGATTCAGGAATCACAAAACTATTGCAAGGAATCATACTTATCATATTCAACGATATACAAGTTTTCTACAGGATTTAATGACTAACCATGTGAATGACCAATTCATGTTGATTCTCTAAATAGATATTGTTGGATCGAGGTTTCCGGCTAACCCTTGAGGTTCGAACTCTGGGGTGCGCACGGAGAACACTCTCTCCCTAGCTCGCTCGCTCAACGATCTCACGGCCTAGCTCGACGAACCCAAGGAACAAGAAACACAAGGATTTATACTGGTTTGGGCCACCTTGCGGTGTAATACCCTACTCCAGTGTGGTGTTGGTGGAGTGCCAAACGGGCTAAGGGTGAACTAGTACAATGGGTGAACAGCCTCAGGAGGAGATGTGTTCTTGAGCTCGGCGAGCTGGTGGATGTGAGGATGGAATGGATCCGATCCAAGATGAGTCTCCCCCTACGGTGGTGGCTAGTCCTATTTATAGAGGCCCTGGTCCTCTTCCCAAATGATAGGAGGGAAGGGATCCCACAACGGCCAAGTTTGATGGGAGACAACTAGTACAAGCTACCCTGTCAAAAGGTGGTGTTCGCCTACCAAAGGCTCTAGTGGTGACGCTGCTGTGGGCTCCGTGGTGACCTCCATCCTGCCGTCCTGCTGGTCTTGGTCTTGTTGCGCCGATATGGAAACCTTGGCCTGATGCATCGGGACTCCTCGCCTGTGCCTCCCTCTTTAGCGCGAAAGATGAAACTGGTACACTGTGCCTGCTAGTGCCAGTCGGGCCTTGGTCGTCATGGCCCACGTAACGTGAACCTCACGAGGTGCCCCTTACATAGAGATCTCCGCTCCTCGGGAGCCAGCCTCGCGAGGCTGCCCCCAGGGAGGTCTTGGAGTCATCCGCCTCGCGAGGCTTGGCCTCTCGTGAGGGTCTTGAGTGGTTGCTACTGAAGATGGGCCATACCAGGCTGTTGGTCGAGCCACGCACAAGCTCACAGGCAGGCAAGTCTGGGCACCCCCGGGCCCAAGGCGCGCTCGTACTTGGCTTCGACGTGAAGCCAAAGGGTAAGTGTGGAGCGCCGCGGGCCCCAACTGCCTCCTGCCTTGATTGACGCATGGCGATCGAGGGTACGTGGGCGCCTCCACTCTCCCACGATGCCTCGATATCCGCTAGGCCAGGCGGCCGCCGTTGCCTACACTCGTCCACCTCGTTGCTGGCAGCGCGCTTCCTCAACTCCTCCATCTCCCAAAAACTGCAGTCTCTTCCCCTAGCCTAACCCAGCTCCAATCCCCCCTGCTGACATGGCACCGAACCAGAAGAAGAAGGGTAAGAAGAAGACCTATACCTCAATGCAGGCGCCGTCGATCTTCGAGCCTGCCTTCGAGAGGTCGGTGGTGCTCCATGAGGAAGCGATGGCCAAGGTTCGCCCCCCGCTTGCTTCAGATTTCAATGAATGGAAGGAGACAGTGGCCTGGCCTGCTTCCCCTGCCACGATTGATAGGACAGCCACCGAGATCCCCATTCATCTTCACACCCTTTGGGCTAGCTTGGTTCCTCCCTTCTCCTATTTCTTCAATGCTGTGCTCTCGCATTACCAAGTTAATTCATTGCACCTGGATCCCTAGTCCATCATCCTCCTCGCCATCTTCGCCTTCGTCTACGAGGCCATGGTGGGAACTGCCCCTTCCGTGTCCTTGCTTCGCCTTTTCTTCTCACTGCATCTGACCGACGCTCGCCAGCGCTTGGGGTGCGTGACCTTCCAAGCCATTGCGGCGACAGCTGGCTCAGGGATTGACTTCAAGCTCTCACCAGTTGTGGACAGATTCCGGAAGCAATGGGTATTCGTGGATGTCAGATGCTCAGCCCCCCGCTCCTGCTCCCATGAGCTCCAGCTGTCCATAGTCCCGGCTGGGGGCACGTGAAGCTTGTGGACTGGCGGCTCGCCCACGTCTGGCGTCGGCTATCCAAGCTGACGGCACCTATGGTGGTGAAGGATTTCATCTGGTGCCGCATCGCTCCACTTCAACACCACTCCTGGCCGATGTGGGCCTTCTCCAGCTACGGGGACCCCATGAGGCTTCAAGCGTCTGCTCTTCCTCCCGAGGCGCGGCATACAATGCTCGAGCTCCTGACGGGCGACCCGGCCAACCAATCTGCCAGAGGAGGGCTGCCTCTTGTACTTCTGCTCGAACAAGGTGTAGTTTGTGCAGCAGATGCCCCCCTTCGATGAATGGGGACTGTCCCCCGTCGACCTTGAAGGGCCCCGCGAAAGCCCCGTCTTCATGTTCCCCCTATCTACAGCCACCTCCACGCTCACCCGGGAAGTTGGCATAGGGGGACAAGGAACGTCGAATGTTAGCGAAGCGGCCGCCGAGGAAGCGGCATTGGTTGTGGTCTCCTAGGTGCGTCTCCTGAGGCTCACGTGAGCCACTCCATGGTGGCGGCCGTGGGGCCGGCGCGGTCCGAGGCTTCTGGGTGTAAGCCCCCGAGCCTCGGGCGAGTTGTCCTCATGCGGAGACTAAGGGTCGACGCAGCCAGATGCTTCGGAGGCCGTCCCCTTAGGAGCCCCGCCAACTGCCCCAGGCGACGGCGATCGCGTGCAGGACTTTGGCCAGCTCCGCCTGATTTTGGAGCACTCCGCAAGTGGAAGGTGCTTCCAAGCTGCGATGGTGCTACCTACCGTCCATTAAAGCAGAGGAAATACGTTGCCAAAGATGAGTACATACCTCATTTGCGTAATTTCCTGCATGTTGCATCCTCCTCTGACCAAGGCTCTTCAGGATCCCCGCGGCTGGAGCTGCGAGATCTCCTGAGGGGCGACCCTCAGCGGCTGTGGGCCTGCCATTGACCTTGCACTCCGCTGGCCGGGTCACCGCGCCAGGCCGAGGCCCGCTCCGGAGGCGAACGCACCGACTAGGGGCCTTGATCCGGCTTTACTAGCGTCACTTCTTCGTGCCCCAGCCTGGGTCACAACCGGCGTGCCGAGGACTCCACTGTTAGTTATTACCGACGGGTGAGCTACCACCGCGCCGGCCTGGTCTTCAGGTGGTGAAGCCGTGTAGCCCAGCATCTTTACCAAGGACTGCAATGCAGCGGAGAAGGCGCCGGCCTTGAGCTCCCTTCCGAGAGAAAGTAAGCCAGTACGAACCTCCCCAGCAACCCTGGACACAGAGGACGGACTCGGCCGCGCCCTGGAGCTTGCACGCAGACGCGGTAGTGTGCCACGACCTCTTACAGGAAGCGATGGTTGCGCTGAGCCGCCTTGGAGGGGAACTCCTCGCGGTCGACGCTCTCCTCGAGGCATAGACCCTTCGCCTGGCTCGTGAGTGGCACTAGCTGAAAGTCGCCATCAAGCTCGGGTAGCTTCAACTTGCGGCCTCCCACGAAGCCAGCGCTCAGGCCTTGGAGGAGGCGAAGGAGGCCGACCACCATCGTGACGGCACCGAGAAGCGGGAACACGAGCTCCTTGCTTTGAACGCTGCCCTGGAGCAGCAAATCAAGGCGCGCCGGGCCACCTTGCCATCGATGAAGGGAGTGTCTTCCGAAGAGGAGGAGGTCTTGAAGCGTGAGGAGGCACTGTTGCTGGAGGCCTCAGAGCATAGCCTCGAGCTCGAACGGTTGGAGACGAGGGAGCGCCAGGTGGCCCTGGCTGAGGACGCCATCGCAGCGCGCGAATCCAGGATCCAGGAGGAGGTCGACCATAGGGTGGCGAAGGCTCGCGCGGATCTTGTCAATGAGCTCGACCTGAAGTTGAAGGTCCTGGGGGCCAAAGCTGACGGTTGTGTCGGCGTTCTGGTAACGGAGGTCCCCAGACTTGCCTGCCTGCGGCCCATGGCATGGTTGTGCTGGCAGGTCTGTACGGACCACCATCATCAATAAGGCATTTAAGACCCTCGCGAGGTGGACGACGCAAGACCTCCTCAGGAGCGGCCTCACCAGGCTGCCTTGCGAGGAGTGGAGATATCAAGGCGGGGCGAACCTCGCGAGGCTCACATGACATGAGCCATGACGACCGACACCACGCGGGCGCTAGGCGGGCGCCAGCCCGCGCAGTGTCCTTGTTTCCTCTTTGGTGCCAAGGGGGCAAGCGCAGGCATGGAGTACCGAGGCATCAGGCAAAGGTTTCCATATCGGTGCAACGAGACCAAGACTAGAAGGACGGCAGGACAGAGGTCACCATGGAGCCCAGGACGGCATCACCACCAGAACCTTTGGCAGGCGAAGACCCCCTTTTGTCAGGATAGCTTGTACTAGCTGTCCCCTTTCAAATTGGCCGCCATTGTTGGCTCCCTTCCCGCTCAATATTTGGGGAGAGGACCAGGGCCTATATAAGTAGGACTAGCCACCATCGTAGGGGGAACGGATGGAGAGGCAACTCACCCTGATCCTTAGCCACCCCAAGGACAAGAACAACCTCAGGAGGCTCTTCTTCCCCTTGTAATGTTCTTCATCAACCCAAGAGGCAATCAACCACCACCACACTGGAGTAGGGTATTACACCACAACGGTGGCCCGAACCAGTATAAACCTTGTGTCTTTGTGTTGCGAGTGCATCGAGTTCGTCCGCGAGACCTTAGCGAGCTAGGGCGTAGATTGGAAGGAGGGATAGAACTTCGCACGCACCCTGGAGTTCAAACCTCAAGGGTCTACCGGAACCCGTGATCCAACATTTGGCGCGCTAGGTAGGGGTGTGCCGTAGCTTCCCTTACGTCAGTCGGCGCTCCGTCGCTCCGTTGTCTCCATGGCAGACGCTCGCCGCGCTCGAGCTGAACACAGGGCTGCCCTCACTGCCTACGTTGCTCAGACGGCTCCCGTCGGCGAGCCACCTCGTCGTAGCCCGTCGCCTGCCACCGACGCCGCCACCAGCCCGGCGGGGAACGAGCAGCAAGCGTCCTCGCAGCACCATTCAGTGCGGCAGGACGGCCGCACCGCCACACCATCGCTGACCCCAGCTGGTTCCTCGTCCCACGCACGTCGCGCTCCCATGGATGCGTAGGCCGTGCTCCTCATGGCGAATGAGCTCCTGCGCTACCGCCCGATCGACGACCTCTACGATGACTGGCTCAACCGCGTCGCCGAGCTCGTCCACACTGCAGGGGGCTCCCCGGCGCCATCCCCCTCTCTGCCTCGCCCTCCTCCGGCCACAAGCGATGTGGCTCGTGGAGCGCCTCCACCACCTCAGCCCCAAGACGGTGCCTTGGCGCCAAGGCGCGCGGCCCCACGGTGCGATCCACGACGCCCGGTGCCCGCGCGCGAAGAGAGAAGCTGCCAAGAGATTTCGCGGCCGCGAGACGATGCGCCTGCGCTCCCCGCGCCGCCTCGCCAAGCCCGCGTACCACCCGTGGCGGCGCGCGGGCCTCATCAAGTCCAAGCTCCACATCTTAGACGGGACCCGGCAACCACGGCCGGCTATCCGCGCCTTCATGGCCGGGCAAGTTCAAGCCGGATCTGCCTCCTCGCTACGACGGCACCCCGACCCAGCGGAGTTCCTGCAGCTCTACGAGGTGAGCATCGAAGCGGCCAATGGCGAAAAGGAAGTCATGGCGAACTGGTTTCCTATGGCTCTCAAGGATGGTTTCCGCTCCTCGCTCCTGAACATGCCGCACGGCTCAATCTCCTCCTGGGACGAGATGCGTGACTGCTTCATCGCCAACTTCCAGGGCACTCGCGACCGCCCACCGGCTGTGGGTGACCTGTGCCGCATCAAGCAACAACCGGGAGAGACCCTCCAGAAGTACATCCAGCGCTTAAACAACACCCGCTTCAAGATCCCCAAGGTTACGGACGAGGCCATCATCTCCGCGTTCTCTGACGGCGTCTGCGACATCAAGATGAAGGAGGAATTGTGCACATCTCAGGAGCTGTTCAACCTTGCGACCAAGTACGCAAGGGCTGAGGAGGGGCGCCTTTCCCTCCTTGAGCTACTGGCTATGGGTGCAGAGGAGAAGAAGGCCATGGCCAAGGACGTGAAGCGCAGGGAAGCAGCTGTGCTCGCAGCGGAGCCAGACACCAAGCGAGGCAGAGACCAGCCCGAGTCATCCAAGAACAGCCAACCATTTTGCACCTTCCACAACCTGAACACCCACAACACCAGTGACTATCAAGAACTCAGGGCCATTCGCGAAGGACGCTTTGGTCGATGCCCCGAGTGCAGCGACCGGGGCTACCGCCGAGGTGGAGGACGTGGAGGCAGATGCTGGGACGATCGTGGCTTGCGCCAGGAGTGGGGCGACATGCCTCGTGGGGACCGCTGGCAGGATCATCCACGCGAGGGCGCTTGGAGGGACCAGCCTCGTGAGGATCGCCCTCAGGGCAACGCCGGTCTTCCCCCGCTACCGCCACCACCAAGAAGGAATGACGACCACCATCAAGACGAGGGGGCTGGGGGCTTCCAGGAGCCGTGTGCAATCGCCTACATCTTGGGCGGCGCATAGGCCCCAGCCTCACAGTGTAGCTTCAAACAGTTCACTCATGAGGTGAATGCAGTCCTCCCCAAGCTCGAGGCCACGCGCCCGCTCAGGTGGTCCCAGTGCGCCATCACCTTCAGCTCGGCAGATCAGCTCAAGTGCGCAGCCACTGCTGGTGCCCTCCCAATGCTTTTTTCACCAGTCATCAGCAACATGCAAGTTACCAAGACCCTCATCGACAGTGGCGTAGGGCTCAACGTCCTGTCCGTCGACAAGTTCGACAACCTCCAAGTGCCATATGAGCAGCTTCAGCCTACCAAGCCTTTCTCGGGAGTGACCGACGGTTCCACCCCACCGATAGGGCAGGCCCGCCTCCCTGTCACCTTTGGGGAACGCAAGAACTACCGCACCAAGCTCATCGACTATGACGTCGCGCACATCCGCCTACCATACAACGCCATCCTCGGATATCCATCCTTGGCCAAGTTCATGGCGGTGACACACCATGGTTACAATGTCCTCAAGATGCCAGGGAGCGGCGGAATCATCACGGTCCCGTGCAAAGAGAGGGACGTGGTGTGCTCCCTCGAGCGTGCCTTTCAAGCGGCCGCAATCGACGACCCCGATAGCAAGAGCGAGGATCCTCCCAAGGCCATTCCAAAGAAGAAGAAGCAGTTGCACCGTGCCGGACCTCAGGAGGGTGCCGACGCGGCTGAAACCTCGTCAGGATCAGCGCCCGCTCTAGGGGCGCCTCCCTCCGTCGCATAGGAAGGCGCGCCCAGCGCCCTCCTCGGGCAGGGATCGGGGGCTCTCTTCTGGAGGGCCTCAGTCCTTGCCAACATCGCGAGAGAGGCGCTCGGGCACCACTTGGAGGCATGCTTCGTGGCACGTTTCCCTCAGGAGAACACAGGGCAAGGAGCACCCACTGCTCAGGAGTTCATCACAAAAACCACTCAGGAACTTCAAGACGCAAGGTCCATGTGCGGCGACCACCGCTCACGAGGCGCAGCTCCACATCTAGGCGAGGATGTTGGGCTACGCGTCTGCATCGACATACCAGGGCTCAACAGGGCCGCATCTCAGGAGCTTTTCTGGCCTTCGCGCGTGGGCCGTTGTGAAGGTCTGCCACACAGCTACATTCGCATGCTCTTCGGCTTGCCGAGCGTGTCGTCAGCCTATCAGCGTAACCTGCAGCGTGTCCTAGCTTCTCAGGAGGCCAGGCACCATGCCGTCCTGGAGGAGATGGAGACGGTCCTCAGGGAACCACCTGAGCCCCGAGAGCCTCCCGAGGCTCGGGGCCCGGGTGGCTCGTGAGGGACGATTCCTTCGCCGCGTGCCTTCAGCTGCACCAACTCTCCCTCGTCGATAGAACCAGGTGACATTTTCCAAGTTCGTTTAGCTGGGAGCACCCCTTATGCTGCATTATTCCTGGACCGCGTGGGTCCGTCCCTGTGGCATGTATCTCCTTTGCTCATGACGTTAGTTTACCCTGTTGGGGGCTCCCCTTGGGCTGCATCATCCCCAAGCCGCTCGGGCCTGACCCGATGGCATGTATCTTTATGCATTTACCCAAGCTGATTTGCCTTCCATGCTTGATCTGCCCTATTACCACCTGCCACGGGTCCGCCCCTCTACCATGCAATTCTCTCGCGCGTTAAAAGGGGGGCTCCTGAGCATCGCGACTCAGGAGCTCTTATTGGCTCTCCATACCTCACCCCCTGGCCTTGACCATGGCATCATGACCTGGCATACCAGTGGCGGCTGAGCTCGCTCGATGGCCGGGACCTGAGGACGTAGAGCACTTGCACTTAACCATCTCGCAGGAATGCACAACTATCAAGGATTCAAGACCAGGCGCAACCCGCCTTGAGGTAGGGCCTCGTGAGTCCCGCGCTGGCTCACGGG
The DNA here is from genome assembly GCF_003073215.2 of Triticum urartu. NCBI lineage: Eukaryota > Viridiplantae > Streptophyta > Magnoliopsida > Poales > Poaceae > Triticum > Triticum urartu. The sequence continues at coordinate 255,605,752 of NC_053024.1, forward strand.
TGCCCAGATACACCTCGCAGCCCTGCTGTGCAAGCCACGTGTTAGGGTGGGGCTGTAGCTCAAAGTTTCAACAATTTTTTCCTACATAGATTCCTGCAAAATATTAATCTCTTCTTGGACAGCGAAGACTTCCTCAATGAACTCATTAATATTGGCATTTATTCATAGCTCTCATAGCAATATTTAAGTATAGCATAATTTTTAGATTTGTAAAGAACATCATCACAATCTTCATACTTTTCAAACAAAGATTCAATTTTACAAACACCCTTCAAAGTAACAAAATCTTCTATTGGTTCTACATCATAGTAATCATATACACCATTAGCATAAAGAATCCAACGTTTCATTATCATTAAATTCACATTGAAAGGGAAGGTGTGGAGCCTTCAACTTCGAACAACAAGTATAATCATATCTCAGGCCTAAATTCCAAGCATACCAACACAACATTTTAATTTGATCCCATAAGTGTTTCCCTTTTTGAGACAATCGATAATCCTAAAGTATTCCAAGTGATCCAAGGTATTTCCCATTATCATGTTGAATGGAGCTTTATTAGGATTATCAAAGTAGTATCTTTTCCACATAACCAGCATTGAGGGTATTAGGAGGTTCCCCATCTCCACGAGTAGCAAGTTCATTTATTTTTGTATTTCGTGTTCCATATCTACAACTAAATATAGAGAACAACTTAGAATAGTGAATGAAAACTACTTAGTGATAAAGTAGACAAGCACACACGAGAATATTCACCCCACGCTATTGCCCCCGGCAACGGTGCCAGAAAAAGGTCTTGATAACCAACAAGTGTAGGGGATCAATTGTACTTTTTTTGATAAATAGGAGTGTCGAACCAATGAGGAGCTAAAGGTAGAATTATTACCCTCTCAATTTCTATCGACCACCGATACAACTCTATGCACACTTAACGTTGGCTTTACCTAGAATATGAATTAAACTACTTTGTAGGTGTAATAGGATAAGTTTGCAAGAATAAAACTAGAAGTACTTTAGAGGAAATAAAACTAAGAGTTATTTGCAAGATAATAAAAGTTAGTTGTTTAGTAGAAAACTTTTTGTAAGACAAGATAAGTATTTGTCCCTAGGTCGTTGATAACTAGACCAGTAATCATTATTGCAATTTCATATGAGGGAGCGACATGAGCTAAGATACTTTCCATACTTGGATCATATGCACTTATGTTTGGAACTCTACCAACCATTCACAACGACTAAAGATCATTAAGGTAACAGCCAACAATACCATTAAGTAACAAGTCCTCTTTACTCCCATACGCAACAAACCCTTACTCGGGTTTGTGTTTCCGTCGCTCACGCAACCCACTATAAGAAAATTATGAACATATTGCAACACCCTATAATTGTAATCCCACATGCTTGCGTGACATGGAGGGCACCATAGGTCACCACCAAAATAAAACATACAACTCAAACCAATCATGATCATCAATCAACCCATAGGACAAAATGAGTCTACCCAAACATCATAGGGTTGCCAGACATCATTGGATAATAATATATAGCATTGAGCACCATGTTTAAGTTGAGATTACAGCGATGAGAAGAGGTGTTACACCACTGCATAGAGGGGGAGAGAGTTGGTGGTGACAGCGGCGAACTCATTGGTGTAGATCACTATCATGCTGATTGCCCCGGCGGCAATCTAGCGCCACCGGGAGAGAGGGGGAGAGCCCCCCTCCTTCTTCATCTTCCTTGGTCCCTCTCCTAGCTGGGAGGAGAGTTTCCCCTATAGTCCATGTCTGCCATGTCTCCCGGAGGGCAGGATCTACTCCGAAATTGGATCTCTCTCTCTCTAACTCTCTCCGTTCTCTTCTGTTTCACGTTCCTGTTTTCTGGCCAAAAATCATTTCTTAAATTCTTGGAGATTTCTAACTCTGATTGTGCTGAAATTTTGAGCGGATCTTTATCCAGACATTAGCTTCCTTGCGTCCAAAAGGAAACCTTGAACCAACTTAGGGTAGGGTAGGTGGCGTGGCCCAGTGTCATTGGAAAAACAACCACCTATGGGACCATCGGCCGCTTGTGGTTCGGGAGGGGGAAGAGCACATTGCACAAAGAGCGGAGGGCACAACGCAGCGCGGCGTCAATAACATGAGCAATTTTTACCCAGGTTCGGGCCACCATGAGGCATAAAACCCTAATCCTACTTCAGTGGATTGATCTGAGGACTCTGGTGGAGACGCAGTCATCTAGCCCGGCAGGGTTGCCTCAGGGCGAGAGCACTTACATGCGTATGAGTATACAAGGGTTCGAATCCTTTCTAAGGTCGCCATGGCCTTCCTTTTATAGATAAAGGGGTCACCACAATGGCAACTTAGTCATTGTGTACTGATTAAATAGCAAACACTGCTGTCATACCTAACTCTACAGACATGACAAGGTGCGTTAAATGCACCGCTTAGTGTCACATCATGGGGAGCCCGGCAAGCCTTGTCGTGCTGTTCTGCCACCTTCTTGCCTACCTGCATGACATGTCTCTGGATGGGTGTCATTTGTAGGTGATTTCCTTAGGAAGTGGTTGCCACGTGCCAAATAAAAGCCACTTAGTCACTCGAGGGCTCGATACCGTACACACCGGTGACTTGCATTGCTGTGCGGTAGAGCGGTGGAGCCTTGGCGGGGTAGTCCGCCCTCAGCGTGCCCGGCAGGCCTACCGGGCCAGTCTTGAGACTTGTCTTTGGGGAAACCTCTCCCCCACCGGGCTCGCCTTCCCGATAAGGGAGGTTTTTCCTTAGCGGTGTCTTGTTCCTTTAGCTTTGACTTGGTCTTCTTGATCCGTCCTTTGGTTCCTCAAAGAGCTGATCTTCTCATGCTTGGCCTTGTTCTGGATGTTGCGATCTTTCTCCTGAGCCTATGTACAGTCTGGGAAACATACTTGGGGTCATTGCGCTGGCAGGAGCCCCCGGCCATAGCCTGAATGCACTGTCGAGCGTCGTCGGGGTAGGCCTTGTCAAGTACACGGGTGAGGAGGCTATGGTTGTTCGTCCTTTGAAATCGTCTTTGCTTCTTCATCCCAGCCCGGGAACAGGCCATCTTGATCCTGGGGAGGCTCCGAATCCCAGCTAGATCTTCCCTTCGTCTTCTTCATCTCCCCCTATAATTTTGAGGAAAAGAGGGAGAGAGCAAAGGCTCCATGGGGCACTTATCTTTTTCAGTCTAAAATATGTAGGCGCCTGGCAAACTTTAGTCTAAGTTATGTAATCTTCTTTATCCATATTTGTGTTCTGTAAGAATTGTACTTGCTTATCAGCATATTAATGAAAAAGACAATCCTTGTCGGGTACTTGTGCATGTATTATGTCCATGAAGAGGTGAAACGCCTCTATATGTTCAAGTAAACAAGTTTTCCCGGCAGGCTATCCCGCCGGTACCGTTAGTTTGCTGCAGCTGGGCTAGGCCTGCCGGGCACAAAACTACAAAGAGGGACCAGCCCCCCGCCAAACCTTTTCCACCAATGGCCAATGCGACAATTCTGACCGAAGCAACGTTTGAGTCAAAGGATGGGAGCACCTATGTTTCGAAGGTGGCGGGGTTTTCATATGCACAAGTTTTCCTTATAGAAAACGTATGGATAAGAAAGAACTTATCTGTTTGGCTTGCCAAAGACCTCTATGTGGGCTTATCTTTGTTCCTTCTCTTCGGGACTAGGTCCACGGCAAGAACCATGCAGCTCAGCGAAGTTGAAAAAAGTGCCACATGCGATCGTATCTACATGATCATGCTATGCTCATGATATGCTTATGCATGCATGCAATATTCTTTGTGGGCCCCGAACGCTTCATTTATTTCTTCGTTGCTCAGGGTCTGCACCTCTTTGTACGTAAAAAGGCTTACATGCAACTTTGGCAAAGCTTGTACAAAAGGGTGGCTGTCGGGCAGGGCCCGACGGCCGCGCCTTATGGTAGAACTTACGGAGATGCTCATTGCTCCATGAGTTTTGCAACTGAATGCCATCTCTAGTCTCTAGACGGACTGCGCCAGGTCTGGTGACTCGTACTACCCGGTAAGGTCTTTCCCACTTCGGCGTCAACTTGTTTGTACCCTTGGCGGATGGAACACACCTAAGGACAAGGTCGTCTTCCTCAAAACTCTGGGCATGATACCTATGGTTGTGATAGCGACGTAGGGGTTGCCGGTAGCATGCAGCACACGTAGTAGCCCAGAGACGGTTATCCTCAAGTAGCACAACATCGTCACGTCGGTGCTGTTCTTGCGCTACTTGATCGTAGGCAAGTACTTGAGGTGACCTGTATATGAGTTCCATGGGGATAACTGCTTCTGCCCCATAGACTAGGGAGAAGGGAGTCTACCCAATTGCTCGATTTGGTATCATACAGAGGGACCAAAAGAACCATCGGCAGCTCATCAATCCATTGCCCGCCACACTTCTGCAGCTTATCAAAAGTTCTTGTCTTGAGGCCCCACAGCACTTTGACGTTCACCCTCTCAGCTTGCCCATTGCTCCTTGTGTGAGTAACAGAGGAAAATGAGATCTTCCTTCCCGGGGCATGAACGTATTGCACGAAGGCGCGACTTGTGAATTGGGTTCCATTGTCAGTGATGAGGGCAGTGACCCCGAAGTGGCACACCAAACCTTTCAAGAACTTGATAGCTGACTGTGCGGTCACCTTCCTCACGGGCTCCACTTCCGGCCACTTTGTAAACTTGTCGATTGTAACAAACAAGAATTCGAAGCCCCGGTAGCACGGGGGGAGGGGCCAAAGATGTCGAGCCCCCAGACCAAAAAAGGTCATGACAAAGGGATTGTTTGGAGAGCTTGGGCAGGCTGATGGATATTGGAGTGGAACTGGTAGGCTTCACACTTGGTAACGAGCTCGATTGCATCTTGGAGGGCTATGGCCAATAGAAACCTTGCAGGAATGCTTTCCCAACCAAGGCCCTTGATCCGATGTGGGGGCCGCACATACCCTTGTGTATTTCTGCCAGCAGTTCCTTTCCTTCTTCCCAGCAAATGCACTTTAATTTCACACCATTGCGCCTACTTCTGTATAGCGTGTCATCAACGAACTGATACATACTGGCCCTACGGGCTACTCTTTCAGCTTCTTCTTGCTCTTTGAGAAGTTCTCAAGTTTGGAGGAAACAGTTGATGTGCCGCACCCAAGTTGGAGCCTGAGGCTCAGCAACAAGGACCAGCGACACCTCCTCATTCACGGGAGCACACTCCTCAACCGCCGAGGTTGGTAGTTTGGTGGGAGGGTGCAGCTCACCGATCAAAGGGGAGTTTTTCCCATCAAGCTCTCTACTAGGGGCTTTGGGAAGCTCTGCTGGGTGAGGCTTGCCGAAGTGTAGTTTCCTCCTTTCTTTGGCCATTATTGTCAGGGATACAGAGGGCTGAGTTAGATAGACAACAAAAGTCCCTGGTTCCACAGGGATTTTTTGTGCAGCGCACTTTGACAGATGATACGTCCATTTTGGATCATGTTTCCTTGTTGTTATTTATAATGTTTTTGTCCATGGTAATGCTTTTTAGAGTAATTCTAATGACTTTTCTCTCATAATTTACAAGGAACACACCTAGAGGGGGATTCTGGCAGCTAGAAATCTGGGCCTGGAAAAGCTACATCAGGCCACCTATTCTGCACAACTACAAATGAGCTGAAACTTTACGAAGATTTTTTATGGATTTTTTAAGAAATACTCAAGCCAATAAACACCAGAGGGGCGCCACCAGGTGGGCACAACCCACCTGGGCACGCCAGGCCCCCCTGGCGCGCCCTGGTGGGTTGTGGCCTCCTCGGCCCACCTCCGGTGCCCATCTTCTCATATATAAGTGGTTTTGACCTAGAAAAAAATAATAGGAGGACTTTCGGGATGAAGCGCCTCCGCCTTGAGGCGGAACCTTGGTAGGCGCACTATTGCCCTCCGGTGGAGCGATTCTGCCGGGGGAACTTCCCTCCTGGAGGGGGAAATCATCGTCATCATCATCATGAAAAACTCTCCCATCTTGGGGAGGGCAATGTCCATCAACATATTCACCAGTACCATCTCATCTCAAACCCTAGTCCATCTCTTGTATGCAATCTTGTTACCGGAACTATCGATTGTTGCTAGGGGGTGACTAGTGGTGTTGATTACATCTTGTAGTTGATTACTATATGGTTTATTTGGTGGAAGATTATATTTTCAGATCCAATATGCTATTTAATACCCCTCTGATCTTGAGGATGATTATTATTTGGGAGTAGTTACTTTTATTCTTGAGGTTACGAGAGGAATCATGTTGCAAGTAATCATGTGAATTTGATATGTGTTCGATATTTTGATAGTATGTATGTTGTGATTCCCTTAGTGGTGTCATGTGAACGTCGACTACATGACACTTCACCATATTTGAGCCTAAGGGAATGCATCGTGGACTAGCAAATAGATGGTGGGTTGCGAGAGTGACAGAAACTTAAACCCCAGTTTATGCACTATTCCGTAAGGGACTGATTGGATCCTAGAGTTTAATGCTATAGTTAGAACTTATTCTTAATACTTTTCTCGTAGTTTCGGATGCTTGCGGGAGGGTTAATCATAAGTTGGAGGTTTGTTCAAGTAAGAACAGCACCTAAGCACCGGTCCACCCACATATCAAATTATCAAAGTAGCGAACACAAATCGAACCAACATGATGCAAGTGACTACATGAAATTCCCGTGTACCCTCAAGAACGCTTTGCTGATTATAAGAAATAGTTTTGGCCTATCCTTTGCCTCAAAAGGATTGGGCTAACTTGCTTCATACTTGTTACAATTATCGTTACCTGCTCATTACAAATTACCTTGCCATCAAACTACTCGCTACTTACAATTTCAGCACTTGCAGACACTACCTTACTGAAAACTACTTGTCATTTCCTTCTGCTCCTCGTTGGATTCGACACTCTTAGTTAACAAAAAGAGCTACAATTAATCCCATATACTTGTGGGTCATGAAGGCTATTTTCTGGCGCCGTTGCCGGGGAGTGAAGCTCTTCTGGTAAGTGGAATTCAGTAAGGAAACATTTATATAGTATGCTGAAATTTATTGTTACTTGTTACTATGGAAAACAATTCTTTGAGGGGTTTGTTCGGGTTATCTTCACCTCATCCATAACCACAATTAATTGCCCCTCAACCTACAGCACCTACTGAAAATATTGAGTATGAAATTCCTTCGGGTATGATAGAACAACTGCTAACTAATCCTTATGTAGGAGATGGAATCGAACATTCGATATGCAATTGATATATGTGGAACAAATTTGTGGATTGTTTAAGCCTGCAGGTATACCCAGAGATGAGGTGATGAGAAAGGTTTTCCCTTTATCTTTTAAGGGAAGAGCATTGGCATGGTATAGGCTATGCGATGATATTGGATCATGGAATTGGAATCGTCTGAAATTTGAGTTCCACCAAAAAAATATCCTATGCATCTAGTTCATCGTGCTCGGAATTATATATATAATTTTTGGCCTCGTGTAGGAGAAAGTATCGCTCTAGCTTGGGGGAGGCTTAAGTCAATGTTATATTCATGCCCCAATCATGAGCTTCAATAGAAATTATTATCTAGAATTTTTATGCTCGGCTTTCTCGTAATGATCAAAACCATGCTTGATACTTCCTGTGCTGGTTCTTTTCTGAAGAAGACTATTGAATTCCGGTGGGATCTTTTGGAAATAATTAAATGCAACTCTGAAGATTGGGAACTCGACGAAGGTAAAGAGTCAGGTATTAAACTTAAGTATGATTGTAAATCTTTTATGGATACAGATGCTTTTCAAAAGTTTAGCACTAAATATGGACTTGACTCTGAGATAGTAGCTTCCTTTTGTGAATCATTTGCTACTCATGTTGAACTCCCTAAGGAGAAGTGGTTTAAATATTACCCACGTATTAAAGAAGAAATTAAAGAACCGGTACCCGTTAAAGAAGAAGCTATACTTTATAATGTTGATCCAGTTGTACCTACTGCTTATTCTGAGAAACCCCCTTTTCCTGTTAGGACAAAGGAACATGCTAAAGTTTGAAATGTGGTTAACAAAAGCTCTGTTAGAACACCTAAACCAGATGAACAAATTAGAGTTGAACCTAATATTTCTATAGTTAAAGATCTCTTGGAAGAATGTGTGGATGGGCATTTTATCTACTTCTGTGCAGAACCTGCTAGAATTGCCAAACCCGAAAAAGGGATAAAAATATACCAGTTGTTGGCATGCCTCTCATTTCAGTTAAAATAGGAGATCACTGTTATCATGGTTTATGTGACATAGGTGCTAGCATGAGTCCTATTCCTTACAAGTTATATCAAGAAATTAGGGAAGACATAGATGTTACTATTAAACTCGCAAATAGAGACACCATATCACCTTGTGGGATTATTAGAGATGTTGAAGTCTTGTGTGGGAAAATAAAATATCCTACTGATTTTCTTGTTCTTGGTTCCCCACAAGATGAATTATGTCCCATTATCTTTGGTTGACCTTTCTTGAACACAGTTAATGCTAAGATAGTTTGTCAGAAACAAACTGTGGGTGTTAGCTTTGGTGATGAGTCTCATGAGTTTAATTTTTCCAAGTTTAGTAGGAACCATCATGAAAAAGAATTGCCTAGCAAGGATGAATTAATTGTCCTTGCATCTATTGCTGTGCCACCTACTGATCCTGTAGAACAATATTTGCTAGACCACGAGAATGATTTACATATGCATGAACAAAATTAAATAGATAATATTTTCTTTGAACAACGTCCTCTGCTTAAACACAATTTGTTATTGAAACTCTTGGAGGTCCTCTTGGACCTAAGGGTGATCCTGCATTTGAATTAAAACAATTGCTAGACACTTTGAAATATGCTTATCTTGATGAAAAGAAGATATATCCTGTTGCTATTATTGGATATACTCTTGATGATTTATAAGGGCATTAGTCCCACTCTATGTCAGCACAATATTAATGTGGAACCTGATGCTAAACCTGTTGTTGATCACCAATGTAGGTTCAATCCGAAGATGAAAGAGGTGGTATGAACGGAAATATTAAAACTTCTGGAAGCAGGTATAATTTATCCAATAGCTGATTGCAGATAGGTAAGTCATGTTCATTGTGTCCCTAAGAAGGGAGTTATAATGGTTGTTCCTAATGATAGGAATGAACTTATTCCACAAAGAATTGTTGCAGGCTATAGAATGGTAATTTATTATAGAAAATTAAACAAAGCAAGTAGAAAAGATCATTACCCTTTGCCATTTATTGATCAAATTCTTGAAAGATTATCTAAGCACACACACTTTTGCTTGCTAGATGGATACTCTGGCTTTTCACAAATACCTATTTCTTAACCTGACCAAGAAAAGACCACTTTTACTTGTCCCTTTGGAACTTATGCTTATAGACGTATGCCTTTTGGTTTACGTAATGCACCTGCACCTTTCAAAGATGTATGACTGCTATATTCTCTGATTTTTGTGAAAATATTATTGAGGTTTTCATGGATGACTTTTCTTTTTATGGGAAGTCTTTTGATGATTGTTTAAAAAAATCTTGAGCGAGCTTTGTAGAGATGTGAAGAAACAAATCTTGTCTTGAATTGGGAGAAATGCCACTTTATGGTTAATGAAGTCATTGTTTTGGGTCATAAATTTTCTGAAAGAGGTATTGAAGTGGACCAACCTAAAGCTGATGCTATTGAGAAAATGCCATGTCCTAAGGACATCAAAGGTATTCGTAGTTTCCTAGGTCATGCTGGTTTCTATAGGAGATTTATTAAAGAATTATCTAAAATTTCTAGGACTCTTACTAGTCTCTTGCAAAAGGATATTCCTTTTGTTGTTGATGATGATTGTCTTGAAGCCTTTGAAACACTCAAGAAAGCCTTAATTTCTACACCTATTGTTCAACCACCTGATTAGAACTTGCCTTTTGAAATTATGTGTGATGCTAGTGATTATGTTGTTGGTGCTGTTCTAGAACAAAGAGTTGATAATAAATTGAATGTTATTCATTATTCTAGTAAAACTCTAGACAGTGCTCATAGAAATTATGCTACAACTCAAAAAGAATTCTCAGCAGTGGCGTTTGCTTGTGATAAGTTTAGACCTTATACTGTTGATTTCAAAGTAACTGTTCACACAGACCATGCTGCTATTAAATATCTTATGGAAAAGAAAGATGCTAAACCTAGACTCGTTCATTGGGTTCTATTGTTACAAGAATTTGTTTTGCATATTATTGATAGAAAAGGAGCTGAGAACCCCGTAGTTGATAACTTGTCTAGGCTTCAAAATGTGCTTGACGACCCACTTCCTATTGATGATAGTTTTCTTGATGAGTAGTTAGCTGCAATAAATGTTGCTAAAGGTACTCCTTGGTATGCTGACTACGCTAATTACATTGTTGCTAAATAATTGTCACCTAGCTTCACATATCAACAAAAGAAAAAAATTCTTCTACAATTTAAGACATTACTTTTGGGATGACCCACATCTTTATAAAGAAGGAGTAGATGGTATTATTAGACGTTGTGTACCTGAGCATGAACAAGGAAAAATCCTACGGAAATGTCACTCCGAGGCTTATGGAGGGCATCATGCTGGAGATAGAACTGCTCACAAGGTATTGCAATCTGGATTTTATTGGCCTACTCTCTTCAAGGATGCCCGTAAGTTTGTCTCATCTTGTGATGAATCTCAAAGAATAGGTAATATCGGTAAGCATCAAGAAATGTCTATGAATTATTCACTTGTTGTTGAGCCTTTTGATGTCTGGGGATTTGATTACATGGGACCTTTTCCTTCCTCTAATGGGTATACACATATTTTGGTTGTTGTTGATTATGTTACTAAATGGGTAGAAGCTATTCCAACTAGTAGTGCTGATCACAACACCTCTACTAAAATGCTTAAGGAAGTTATTTTCCCAAGGTTTGGGTCCCTAGATATTTAATGACTGATGGTGGTTCACACTTTATTCATGATGATTTCCGTAAAATGCTTGCCCAATATGATGTTAACTGTAGAATTGCATCACCCTATCATCGTCAGTCTAGTGGTCAAGTTGAACTTAGCAATAGAGAAATAAAATTTATTCTGCAACAAACTGTCAATAGGTCCAGGAAGAATTGGTCTAAGAAATTAGATGATGCACTTTGGGCTTATAAAACAGCTTATAAAAATCCTATGGGTATGTCTCCTTATAAAATGGTTTATGGAAAAGCTTGCCATTTGCCTCTTGAGTTAGAACATAAAGCTTGTTGGGCAATTAAAGAACTCAATTATGAGTTCAAACTTTCTGGTGAAAAGAGGTTATTTGATATAAGCCCATTAGATGAATGGAGAAACCAAGCTTATGAAAATGCAAAGTTATTCAAAGAAAAAGTTAAAAGATGGCATGACAAAAGAATCCAAAAGCGTGAGTTTAAAGTTCGAGAATATGTTCTTTTGTACAACTCTCATTTTAGATTTTTTGCAGGAAAGCTCCTCACGAAATGGGAAGGCCCCTATGTCATCGAGGAGGTTTACCGGTCTGGAGCCATCAAAATAAATAATTTTGAAGGAACTAACCTGAAGGTTGTCAATGAGCAACGAATAAAGCATTATATCTCAGGTATGCCTATTAATGTTGAAAGTAATATTATTCAAACTTTGACACCGGAAGAACACATAAAAGAGTCCTTCCAGAACACTCCAGAATCGTCAAAACAATGAGGTTTGGAATATTTTAGAATATTTTTTTATCAATTTTGGAATATTTTAGAATTTTGGAAATTAAGAAACTCCCAGGAAGCGTACCCTGGTGGGCACAAGACACCAGGGTGCGCCAGGAAGCCTGGCGCGCCCAGGTGGATTGTGCCCACCTGGGACACCTCCCATACTCCATTTTTATACCATATACATGTCCTGCAAGATCAAAATCTATATATACTTCCCGAATCTGTTGAGCACCGTATCACGGAGAAACCCTCTGTTCTCTTTTTCCTTGTTGTTTTCTGTCAGATTCCATCTACCATGGCCTCTTCAAGCTCCTGCAAGGACAAGATCTCTCCTTCATCACCACCATCATCACCTTCACCACCAAAAAGAGAATTGAGTATCGGGTATGGGCACTCCCCTTGGCTTCCGCCAAGCTTGGGGGAGGTGCCCCGGTATTGTATCATCCGACTATCTTTTGAGTTTTATTTATCTTAGTTCAATCTTTTGCTTTTAGATGAAATAAAGTTTAGTTTAATCCTTTCTTATTCGGAAGTTTGCTTAATGATCCATCCTTGTAATCGTGTGCAAGATATGTAATAAAGTTAGTTTTAGTTTTTGCTCACTTTACTTTCATGTTGCAAATAAAAAAAGAAAAAGAGAAGGAAATAAATGAAGAAAGGAAATGAATAATGAAAAGATAATATACTAATCCTATGGTAGGTAATGGAACCACATAAGGAAAAGTATAAGTATAAAATTTATTAGAGATTGACAAACATAGCATTAGTCAATGATGCAACTCATGAAAGAATTGATAATGGAATAGAAGATTCACATATAGATATACTATCCTAGAAATCTTTTGTGATTGTGAGCCCTCATCAAAATATTATATGCCAAAATTGTTGAAGTTGGACAAGGAAGACAACTTAGTTGTTTATATTTGTTTATATTCACATAGAAGTCATATTGTCATAGATCCTTTAACATGTGATGCTTGCCCCCTATCTTTGCTAGCCAAAAATTCTGTACTAAGTAGAGATACTACTTGTGCATCCAAAAACCCTTAAATCCAAATCTTTTTCAAAAGTCCACCATACCTACCTAGGTATTGTGCAAGATCCCTCAAGTAAGTTGTCATCGGTGCAAAAAGGCAATAAAAATTGCTTCTAAAAGTGTGAGATCATTTAGTGTAAGAGAAAATTGAGCATTGTATGAACTTAGATGACAAAGAATAAAAGCGACAGATAATATAATAAAGGTTGTCATCTTAAGGGGCAATACAACATGACATTCTCTTGCACTAAGCGATTGAGCATACAAACAAATAAGCGCAGGGCAACCTCTGCTTCCCTCTACGAAGGTCCTATCTTTTACTTTTATGTATTTACTTTTATGCAAAGATCAAAGTTTTCCTTCTATTCCTTCGTTTTCCTTCTATTCCTTTTTATTTTCTCTTTTGGCAAGCATCATGTGGTGAGGAAAGATCTAGGAACATATGTCCAGTTGAATATAGATAGCATGATTTATTATTTTTGACATCACCCTTGAGGTGAGTATGTTGGGAGGCGAAACTATAAGCCCCTATCTTTCTATGTGTCCGATTGAAACGTTTTGCTCATGGGTACAAGGTGAGTGTTAGAAATCATAGAAGACTATATGAGGGTTGAGTATGTGGACTTGCCAAAAGCCTCCGACACGTGACCCTTCATGAAAAGATGATGAATTGTAGTTGCAAAGTTGACTGAGAACATAGTTTGTTGGTTTCTAATAGAGTTTTTTCTTTATATTTTGATTGTGTGATGAACTATTACTTATTCATGAGAAGTATATGACGAATGTTCTATAATAAAAGTCATATGTTTAATTTCGTTAAAGCTATAATAATCAACATGATGCTTCTGTGTCCCTATTTTGTTTTTATCGACACCTCCCTCTCAAAGCATGTGGACATGTTTTCAATTTTGGTTATTCGCTTGAGGAAAAGTGAGGTCTAAGCTTGGAGGAGTTGATACGTCCATTTTGCATCATGTTTCCTTGCTGTTATTTATAATGTTTTTATCCATAATAATGCTTTTTGGAGTAATTCTAATGTCTTTTCTCTCATAATTTACAAGGACCACACCAAGAGGGAGAATTCTGGCAGCTGGAAATCTAGGCCTGGAAAAGCTACGTCAGGCCACCTATTCTGCACAACTCCAAATGAGCTGAAACTTTACGGAGATTTTTTATGAATTATTTAAGAAATACTGGAGCTAATAAACACCAGAGGGGGCCACTAGGTGGGCACAACCCACCTGGGCACGCCAGCCCCCCTTGGCGCGCCCTGGTGGGTTGTGGCCTCCCCGGGCCACCTCCAGTGCCCATCTTCTTGTATATAAGTGGTTTTGACCTAGAAAAAATAATAGGAGGACTTTCAGGACGAAGCGCAGCCACCTCGAGGCGGAACTTGGGCGGGAGAACTTTTGCCCTCCGGTGGAGCGATTATGCCGGGGGAACTTCCCTCCCAGAGGGGGTAATCATCGACATCATCATCGCGAACAACTCTCCCATATTGGGGAGGGCAATGTCCATCAACATCTTCACTAGCACCATCTCATCTCAAACCCTAGTTCATCTCCTGTATGCAACCTTGTTACATGAACTACAGATTGTTGCTACGGGGTGACTAGTAGTCTTGATTACATCTTTTAGTTCATTACTATATGGTTTATTTGGTGGAAGATTATATGTTCAGATCCAATTTGCTATTTAATACCCCTTTGATCTTGAGCATGATTATTATTTGTGAGTAGTTACTTTTGTTCTTGAGGTCATGGGAGAAATCATGTTGCAAGTAATCATGTGAATTTGATATGTGTTCGATATTTTGATCATATGTATGTTGTGATTCCCTTAGTGGTGTGATGTGAACATCGAGTACATGACACTTCACCATATTTGGGCCTAAGGGAATGCATTGTGGAGTAGTAAATAGATGGTGAACCAGTGCTCTTCAACCCAAAAGGCACTCGTACAAAATAGTACCTACCACACACAGTTTTTTCTTCATCTTCCTTCATCACGAAGATTTGGTGGTACCCTGAATAGGCATAGAGGAATGACAACAGGTCACACCCGACAGTGGAGTCCACAATCTGGTCGATGCTTGCCAGTGGGAAAGGATCCTTTGGACAGGCTTTATTGACATCTGTGTAGTCAATGCACAGCCTCCATTTCCCATTTGCCTTACGCACCACCACCGGATTGGCTAACCACGTAGGATGGAGCACTCCTCTAACCAGGCCTGCCGCCTCCAACTTCCTGATCTCCTCGATGATGAACTCCTGTTGCTCCAAAGCTTGCTTCCTGACCTTCTGCTTGACGGGCCATGCATGAGGACAGACAGCAAGATGGTGCTCAATCACCTCCCTAGGAACGCCGGGGATGTCGGATGCTTGCCATGCAAACACATCGACATTCGCCCGCAGGAAGGCGACGAGCGCCCTTTCCTATTTGCTTTCGAGGGTGGAGCTTATAGTGAAAGCCCCGCCCGTGCCGTCCTCCCGGACGGACACCTTCTTTGTTTTTGGTGGTGCAGCCTTGGACTTCTTGCTCTTGCAGATGGAGCTCTCTCGCACCTCCTCAACGGGACCGCAGTACTGCGAAGAGGAGCGCTTGCCGAAGTGGGTGCAAGAGGTCTTGCCGGAAAAGGTCTCGCCGGAAGGGGTCTTGCCGGCAGAGGTCTGGCCAGCCTTCTTCCTTCCCAAGGCTTGAGCGGCAGGATCAAGTGCCTTGGCGGCAGTTGCTGCAACTTCCTCTCGTAGAGTTGGTCGGCGCAGATGAGCTCGTCTTTCTTGTTAGAGGGGACGGTGATGATGGTCAGCGGCCTCGGCATCTTCAATGTGTTGTAGGCGTAGTGTGACGCCGCCATGAACTTGGCCAGCGCTGGGCGGCCAAGAATCCCATTGTATGGCAAGGGGATCTCGGCGTCATCGAAAACGATCTTCTCCGTCCAATAGTTCAGCTCGCCCCCAAACGTAACGGGCAGCGTGATTTTGCCTTTCGGCTTGCTCCTTCCCGGGTTGACCCCTTGAAACGTGCCCGTCTCCTCGAGATCTCCATCAAGAATCTGCAGCCCCTTGATCACAGTGTGTGAGATCAATTTCAAACCGGCCCCACCGTCAACCAACACTTTTGTCACCTTGAGGTTGTGTATTGTTGGTGAAACCAACAACGGCAAACACCCGACCGCGGTTGTGCGATCAGGGTGATCCTCGGTGTCAAAAATGATGGGTGTGCGGGACCACTTTAGTGGCTTCTGGGCATCGAACGATGGCTCCGCCGCAGTGACCTCTCGTGCCCACTGTTTTAGTTGGTGGTGAGACATGTGCAACAAGGTGCCACCATCGACGCACATGGCCTCTGTAGCTTTCTGGAACTCGTGCTCGCTGGACTCATCGTCCTCGTCGTGATCATCATATTCCTCCTTATCGCGGCCCCGAGCAGGCCTCTCTTGTTTATTATCTTTGCCATGGCGACCTCCTTGGCCGTCACGCTTCTTGCCGGACACCTCAGCACCATCCTGACATTTCTCCTTGTCCCATCTTTCATATTCAGCGTTCTGTTTTTCTACAAGCAGCTCAACCTATCAGCAGTTCTGGAGCCTGGAGGTCATGGCCCTTGGTGCGGTGGATCTTGTAGTACTGCTTGTCGGCGGCCGCCAAGGCCTGGCAGGTGGCGCACCCGGCAACCACCTTGCCGGGGTCGTCAGCCTTGGCCTTCTTGGCAGCGCCGGGGTCGCCAGATCCCTCAACGGCAAGCACAGTCTTGCCCTTACGCTTCTTGTTACGGCGCCAGCCCTTCTTCGTCGGGGCGACGGTGTCTTCATTCATGGAGTCGGTTTCCACACCGTCGTCCTCACCGGGGTACTTCCTTCCTTCTTCAGCTCGAGCACATCTAGCTGCTAGACCATAAAGTTCAGCTACGTCTTTGACCTTGCTCATTGCCAGCTCTTCACGCATATTATGGTTGCGTACATTCTGATGGAACACACTAATGATAGCGGTGGGATGAATATCTAGGATGGTGTAATGCACACGGCTGAATCTTTGTATGTACTTACGCAGGGACTCACCATCCTTCTAGGGGATGACAAGCAAGTCACTTGCCTGGCTAGGGGCTTGGTGGCCTCCGGTAAAGGCGCCAACAAACTCGTGGCACAGATCCGACCAGGAAGAGATGGAATCCACTGGCAGGTGCATCAACGACGACATGATGTTGGGCTTAAGCGCCAACTGAAAGTAGTTGGCGAGCACCTTGTCGTCGCGAGCCCCGACGGCTTGCATCGTGATGGTGTAGATGCTGAGTAACTCCGATGGGTGAGTCTTTCCATTGTACTTTTCCCCAACATCAGGCTTGAATGTGCGGTGGGAAGGCCACTGGAACTGCCGCAGCTCTCGGGTAAAGGCCAGACAACCCACCTCGGAAGGCAAGTCACCAGAGCCCCCCGGCGCTGGGTAGTCCATAGCAGGCCCCACACGCCGATTCGATTGATGCCACGCCTCCCGCCATCGCTCGATGGTAGTCCGAGCATCTTCCTGAGCTCGCTCTCGAAGAACTCAACGTTGGTCACAGCGGGTTCGCGGGTCGGACGACGCTGTGGAAACATTGTCACAGGCGTCGGCCCGACGAGCCGGTGGCTGCTGTCGCGGCCGTGGGGGAGGAGAGTGCACCTAGGTCACAGCATCTCCGGTCCTCCCACCGCCGGCATGCACTGGCTCTATAGAACGCTGGCATGAGGTTCACGTTGGGAGCGGCTCGTCATTTTTGGCGAAGCTAATGAGTCTTCGAATGGTGGCTCTCCACTCGTCGAGCTTCTCCACAGCAGGGGGAAGTCGAGGAGCAGTTGCACGTGCGCCAGCGCTTCTGCTGACGTGAGCGGTGGTGAAAGCCACGTGGACCACGACGCGCTTCGATTTCTAACCAGGTTAACAGGAGCTCTACATTGTCTCGCGGGCGCACGCAGCTTTCGCCGGCATTCGGGCGCGTATGCCGGCCTGGTGCGTCCTGAGAGTGGCGCACAGGGCTCTTCCCGCGGCGGTGTCCGGGAGCTCCGACACCGCGGCGTTGCTCATCGCGCGCGGCCTGGGAAAGCTGTGGCGCGGGTGCCAGCTGGGGCGCCGTAGAGGTTGCCGCGCCGCCCGTGGGAAGCACGGCCCCGCCCCGGACCCAGTGGCGCGTGGCTCGTCGTCTCGGATCCGAACGACGCCGCTTGCCTGGCTCCGATTGCCAGAATGTCGTGGATGCTAGCGGGCCACGTATTCGGCACCATTCGTGGCCACCAGGTTGCCTGCTCATGCTGGCGCGGACGGGCCGGCTCCGGACGACCCGATCACTGTGATCCCCTTCTTCTTGCCGGCCATGGTGATGATGAAGTTGATGCGCTAACTTCCAAACCGGATTTTCATAGCTTGCGAGCCCCTACCTGGTGTGCCAAAGATGTCGGTGCTCAGGAACGACACCTATGGGATCAAAAGGAATCCCTACTATGGTTGCAGGGGCGCGGGGCTGTAAAAAGAGCGGGTTTAGAAGATCAACACGGGGGAGTTTATCCAGGTTCGGGCCGCAAGTGATGCGTAATACCCTACTACCGCTGGTTTTTGTTTATTTGGTGTTCTTGGACTAGCTATGAAGCATGTAGGGTCCAAAAAGTATGAATCCCCTCAAAGTATGCCGCGGGCCTCCTTTTATAGTCAAAGGAGCTGCCATAGTGGCACACAGGAGGCGGAAAGTTGTACAATAGTCAAGTTTATCACCTGACATCATGGGACAAAACGCATTAAATGCGCTACTTAGGTGTCCTCTTGCTTTATCGAGGATGGCAGCGAAGCCCGTCCCATCCATCGCCGCTTCGCCTTGCTCCGACACGCGCCCAGGCCAATGAGGCATGCAGTGCCATGTAGGCTGGAAGGCTACTAAGTTGGTGTGGTGGCAGGGTCTTCACGAAGATCTGCATGTCACCACATAGGTGCTTGACTAGTTGGCTTAGGTTCTAGTACTACCACGCAGTACCTGCTTAGTTGGTGGGTCGGCCGCTGAGCTGGGGTGGTGATGGGGCGGCAAGGCCTTGCCGCAGTCTTGCTGATCTTCCCAGCAAGGGTCTTGCCGGGGCCTTATGAGCACCCTCGGCAAGAGTCTTGTCGGGGCCTCGTGGGCGCCCTCGGCAGGAGCTTTGCCGAGGCCTCGTGGGTATCTTTGGCAGGAGCCTTGCCTGGGCCTTGTGGGCATCCTCGGCAAGGAGCCTTGCTGTTGCCTTGTTTCTTGGTTCCTATCTAGGCCTCGTAGGCCCTTTGTCTTTACAAAGGTCTGCATGCCACCATGGAGGCGCCTCCTGAGCCTTGGTTCCGATGCAGTTGATGGCGTCGGGACTCTGAGACTTGAGGGTGGCGACCTTGTTGGTGTGGGGCAAGTTGCCCTGGCAAAACTCTTGCCGGGGCCGTGAAGGCCACCCCGGCAAGGGCCTTGCCGGGGGAGTTTCACCTCGCACCTCTGCTTTCCATGTCTTCGGCTTGGCGCTGCTCTGGTAGTCTTGGGTCTGTGCTTCCTCTTTACTTCGAAGCGTGGCCGCAGGCGCTTGGCTGTGACTGCCCGCGCACAAGTAAAGGGGTACAAAAAGGACCCCTACTTTTGTACCCTGACAGCCCAGGTCTAGATGGAGTTCTGCGGTAGATGCATCAGCCAAGACCTCACATTTGGCTTGAGTGCCAAAGGGAAGTAGTTGGCGAATAACTTCATGTCTCTTCCCTTGGTAGCTTGAACACTGATGGTGTAGATGCTCAAGAACTATGCCGGCTTTAGTCTCCCATCGTACTTCTCTGGTATTTCTGGCTTGAACATGCGAGTAGACAACGAACGGACTTGACGCAGCTTGCAAGTGAAGGCGGGGCACCTAATCTCAAAAGATCGGTACCCGCACTCACCAGGCGTGGGCTCGTCGATGTCGGGGTTGTTGCACCTATCGGAATGGCGTTGGGTGTAACGGTGTTGCTCGATGGTAACGTGTGCGTCTTCCCATCACCTGTCTTCCAGGACTCGCCGTCGGTCTCGACATGCTCGAGGGTCGGATGAAGCCATCGATACGTCATCGGTTCTTGGTCACGTGGCCCTGGCCGCGGCCAGCGGCTCGGGCCATTGTCGCCACCCGTGGACGCCGTGACGGACCCACTCGTTGCGATCCTCCCGCCTCGGCAAAACCAATCAGCCTCTGAATGGTGGCTCTCCACTCATCCATCTGATCGGCCGCCAACGGGAATCTCAATAGGAGTTGGGCCCATGCCATGGTCTCTGCAGTAGTGCCCGCCATGGATGACGACATGGACCACAATGTCGCCTGGCTTCTGACGGTGCCAGCAATGGCGGCGTCGTGCTCTTGTCATCGTGCGTCAGTCACCAAGGTGGCATGGTGACGAGGCGAATGTGCTTGGGGGTCAACGGCTTAATCCGGCGCGTCGGCGCACCTAGCTCGCTTCGGGGGCGGTGTGTGTCCTGTAGGTGCACCCACAGCGGGGGCGGCTAGAGGATTGCGGTTCGCCCCAGTGCGAGCGTCATTGCTGCAACTGCGCTCTCCGGCGAGACGGAGAGGCAGAGATGGAATAATCTCCCTGCCCACGCCTTGTAGAGCGTGGCCGCTGGGATGCTGCTAGTGTTGTCCTTCTCTGGTGCCTCCTGCTCCCGCTTCGGCTGCAGGGGAGGTGGTGACGAAGCCGCCTACGCCGCTCAAGTACCCCACAGCATCCGTGTTCCCATGCGTCCCCATGGCCCTCGCGGCATCGACGGCCGTTTGAGATGGGGCCTTCGAGGTGTACGGGTGAGTAGCACCGGGTTTCTTCTTGGGCGCCATTGATGACAAAACCATCGATGAAGAAAACAATGATGAAGATGACGCGCTACGTACACTCTCGGGTTCGCCCAAGCGCCCCCCGTACCTGGCACGCCAAAGATGTCGTGGGAAAATACACCTACCTATGGGACCATCGGCCCCTTATAGTTCGGCAGGGGGGAAGAACACATTGCACAAAGAGCGGAGAGTACAGCGCAGTGTAGCGGTGATCACACGGGAAGTTTTTACCTAGGTTCGTGGCGCCGTGAGGCGTAAAACCCTACTCGTTTATAGATAAAGGGGTCACCACAATGGCAAATCAGTCATTGTGTACTGATTAGATAACAAATAGTGCTATTATACCTAACTCTGCAGACATGACAAGGTGCATTAAATGCACCGCTTAGTGTCACATCGTCGGGAGCCTGGCACGCCTTGTCATGTTTTTCTGCCACCATCTCGCTTGCCTGCATGACACATCTCTGGACATGTGTCATTTGTAGACGATTTCCATAGGAAGTGGCTGCCACATGCCAAATAATAGTCACTTAGTCACTCGAGGGCTCGACACTTCACTGATCGGTAACATGCGTTGCTATGAGATAGAGCGGTGGAGCCTTGGCGGGGTAGTCTACGCTCAGCGTGCCCGGCAAGCCTGTCGGGCCATTCTTGAGACTTGTCTTCGGGGCAACCTCGCCTCCACCGGGCTCGCCTGCCGACAAGGGAGGTTTTTCCTTAGTGGTGTCTTGCTCCTTTAGCTTGACTTGGTGTTCTTGATCCGCCCTTTGGTTCCTCAAAGAGCTGATCTTCTAAGCTTGGCCTTGTTCTGGATCCTGCGATCTTGCTCCTGAGCCCGTGTTTCAGTCTGGGCAACATAACTGGGGTCTGTTGCATCGACACCCAGCTAACCGGCCCCACTTAGTAGCGGCGTGAGCGTGAACCCGGTGCTACAACTAGTCAGCTTAGTTGCAGCACGGGTTCCCTACCCGCGCTACTACTATGTGCACCTTATCCACCCCGCACGCTCATTTCCTCTCTCCCTCACTCTCCTCTCACACTCTCTCGTTCGCTCTCTCTGATGTCGCCGTCACTCGTCGTCACCCCCGAGGCATCTCCCTCCCTCCTCATCTCGCCACCCTCCTCTCTCCTTCCTCATCCAGCCACCCTTCTCCCCGCTCGCTCTTCTTCCGGCCGCCCTCCCCCTCCTCCTCCAGCTGCCCTCCTCTCTCATCATCCTCTCTCCTCCCACTGTCTTCATCCTCCCTCCTCCTCCTCCATGAACTGTCCTCCTCTCTCCTCCCTCCACCAATGGAAATGTATATATTGGAATGCTATATCAAAAAGTTGTAGGTATAGAAATGTATTGGAATCCTATATGAGAAACTTTTAGGTATCAAATTTAGTAACATAATTTTTTAGTAAAAAATTAGGTGTAGAATTTTTTAGTAAAAAAACTAGTGATAGAAATTTTTAGGTATGAGAAATTTTTAGGTATCAAATTTACTAATAGAATTTTTTTGTAAAAATATTTATGTATAGAATTTTTTAGTAAAAAAATGTAGGTATAGAATTTTTTAGTAAAAAAATTGTAATAGAAATTTTAGGTATAGAAAGTTTTCAATATATAAATGTATTGGAATGCTATATGAGAAATATTTAGCTATCAAATTTAGTAATTGAATTTTTTTAGTAAAAAAAATTAGGTGTAGAAATTTCTACTACAATTTTTGTCAATATATAAGTGTATTGGAAAATTTAATTATTTTTATGTCATTATCCCTTTGTCATCAAATAATGCTATATGAGAATATTGATGATCTAAATTTTTCACTCGGTGGAATGTGCAGGCTTTCTAGTGTCACATCTCCCTGGAGTGATCGTCATCGGAGCTTCGTCTACGTCTTCTACTGTCGTGTCGGTGAGCTAGTATTCCACCTCCTCCATCTCTTCTCCTCAGACATGTGTATGATGATATTTGGACATGTGTATGATTATATTTGGACATGTATTTCTTGTCTACTTGGACAAGTGTATGAATTTGCAGGGATCCCCTCTGAGTGGCTTATGTTTAGCCGGAATGTTGATTTATTTCCGTTCAAGCAAATTTCAGGCCCTCTTTAGCAAAGGTCATGCCGAATTTTTTCATGGATTTCAGCATGACTTGTGCTATAATGTAGTAAATGTCAAGTGCCCATGATTTGCTGAAACAAGAATTAAACAACATTTTGGCTAAACATAGGCCATTTTTATGTCATTACTCCATATATGTAATGGGTTGACTTTCAGTCTGTTGGGGCTCCTTGTGTGACTTTGAGAGAGGAAGCATCCCGACTGTTGATGTGGGGGTCACTTCCTTCTCTTCTCCTCATGACAATCCTTGGTAATGCACGAGTGAAGGGGGATGCGACCATCACCGACGGTCGATATATTAGAGAGAGGAAGAATGCCGACTATTGTCCAGGGGGTTGCTTATCCTCTTCTCCTCGTGATAGACCTTGGTAATGTATGAGGGAAGGTGGATGCAACCATCACCGACGGGTGATATCAAAGAGAGGAAGAATCCCAAATTTTGTTGTGAGGGTCGCTTCTCCTTCTTTCCAGTGTTGATGAGGACATGGCTACCTTGGATATGATCACAAATATTGTAGATGCATATTTATTTGAGGTGATTTGTAATAAAACTTATGCAATAAGTTATTTATGCTATACAGAACAAAATTACTTCACCTCTTTTTTTTTCTTGCCTAATTGCAGAACTACCAGACACTTGTACAATCCACATATGAAGATAAGGGAAAAGGAGAGTGTTTATGTGTTGTTCAAGAAGTTCTTTCACGTCACTTTTAGCCCAAGATAAGATAGCGTCCAAGTCTCTCATGTTCTGGTCTCAGATTCAGACTACACAGACATACCTAATTCAAAATGCCAAGAACTCTTTTCATCCGTACTCGAAATCAGATGATTCTTTTTTTTGCTGGAAACTCTATTTCGTGCACTTTCTAACCCAACTAGATTTACCTTCAAATTCGTCTGGAGCATTGAGATATGACAAAACAATCTGACGCTGTAGCAGAATCTGAGTCAAACTACAAGTCCAAAGGTGTTGCATCACCTCCACTTTGGCCCATGGGACTTGTACGAAGTAGGGTGAGTTTTTGGCTACCTTGGGACCACCCCCTTAGCCGCCACCCCTTGTTCCTATATAAGTAGATGAATCTAGTAACTTTTTCCTTGGGATTTGTTTAGTTAAAAGTTAGCCATTGCAACTTCGTGTAATTCGGTTGTGTCCAATGAATAGACCAAGGCTGCTTTTGGATCCCCACTTTTATCAATACTTCATATGTATTCACAATATTCAGATTGCTTTATTGGATTTTTTTGCTTGTTCTTTAGTTCCATGCAGGAATAGACCTTTGTGGTCAGGCTGACCATGCTTCCAGCATCATCCATAACCTCAGGAGGTTGGTTTAGCAATTGCTAAGGTGCAACATCTTGCACGTTTGTAGTCGGATCGTCATAGTCGGCTCCACCAAATCTATAGTTATCATCTCATCAAAAGATCGGGACACCCTCGCCTCTATCACGTGTGCTCCACAAAATCTATAATACACCCGGGAAACAAGGGTTGAGCGACCATCATCGACAGTCACAATAACAGACAGGGAGAGCTAACCATATACACCATGTGAGATGAGAGTTTTCAAGGAAGACTCGAAAGACCGAAATCAACCAATGCTGAATAGTGATTCATGTGTTGAGTTCCTAGTATTTGCTGTTGATTTTTAATCTTTCAATCCATGAACATAGGAAATGTCTGACAAGGACCATCCCTGAGTGCAATTACTGTAGCAATGATGGGAATATGTGCGACAAGCCTCACCTTGAAAATGGTAGGTGCTTCACCCTCATGCTGAAGGAGACCTTCAAAGTTTTTATGGTATGTAACGACAACAAGTTTTTTTGTAATTAAGCATTACTTGTGGTTTTTTGCTTTAACGTTTACATCCAGTTTTTTTACAGCTTGACTAGTGCATCCGCTGCTCTGCAAGACCGTATGTCTGAGAGAAGCTCAATTTCGAAGATAGGGAGGGTATGCAGATGAAGAAAGCTCACCTAAGGACAAAACATGGTTTCAGTTTTGCAGTGAAGCTCTACAATGTAGTAAAATCACTCAAATTTTTGGTGATCAAATTGGAGAGGACTACGCAAGGCCTACGGATATCAGGAGGATATGGAAATAACCTTCGATCTTGGTCTTGAAGATAACCATGAAGGTAATTGGGTGGATGTTGACATGTTTCCGGTTCTACCTCTATGCGAATTGGTTAAAAATTGTTAAGTAATTTATATTGTTTAGTTGATAAGCATCCCTAATAAACTTGTTTATTTATAATTGACAACTTATCTATTTACTCCAAGAAACACACATAAGGTTGTAGACAGGATCTACTACAGTTATCGCTCCCAGCTAACTTGGGAGGAGAAAAATTCTCTCGTCTCATTAATTAATGATGTTGACACTTTTAAGATCAAATATGAAATTTGCCAACATTATAGTGGATACATGCCACTTGTCCACGAGTTGCATGAGGGTAACATCAGTGCAAATAACATGGTAAGATTTTGTTAAGTATGGTTCCATACATTCTTCTTAAGTAAACTACATTGCTAACTCTGTTAGTATTATGTTCTTCAACAGAAGCTCCTGAAGGATGTTGTGCCTGGCCTGATGTATACTGAAGGTCGTATGAGTATGGTTAGCTTACAGCTAGATCCGCAGGTGGCTTTCCATAGTGCATACTCGATTTCTCTAAAGGATGAAAGGCTCGATATCAAACGATGGAGCAAAGTAATGAATGCGTCCAGACAACCAATTGGAGACAACATGAATGTGTGCAGGCCACAAGTTGTAGACATGTGGATCTCTATTCTCCATTTTGGAGATGAAGGGGTTTACCTATTTTATGATCACTTGTACAGCGAGGTGCTATACACACAGTTTTTAACCCCTTTTTCCGCAAAAACATTTGGAACCGTCGCCATGTGATTGTGGGCAATAGGGGGGTTCTTCCCACACGACCCAGAAATGGCCGGGGATATGGAGCCATGATCCAGAGGCCTTTCAAAATGTAATCATGTGCGATGCAGCACGCACTAAATTCTTTCACACGTGTGGGATAAGTGATTAAACGTTTGTAATGACACGGTGAAACCAAACAGTGTGTCGTAATTAACCGTTTGGGAACTGTGCGTGATATGTTCCCCATCGCACACGAGTTTTCTGCGGAACCCATCTGCCATGCTAGACTCCATCGCACACGTTTCCCAATAATTACCATGGGCAATAGTTAGTCAAAAAAATTATCGTGAGCGATAATGTTCTATCATGAACAGTTCAGGAGCCCCTTCGCACACAAACAAGTGCTCCAGACCATTTGTGATTTGTTGTGTATCACCGACGGTTGCGGCAAGAGTGATGTGTTCTTTTCGTTTGGGATCCCACACGTTTCATGAAAAATTTATGACTGAGATTGTATTTTACATTGGGAACGGTTTACTCTGAGTTCTCGTGTGCGATAACGTGATATCACAAACGGTTCTGGAGACCCTACGCACACGTAGTAGCGCTGCAAATCATTTGCGATCTGCTGTGTATCACCAACGGTTCCGCTATGATTGACGCGTATGCTTTTCGATGTCGATCGCACAAAATCATTTAGTTGAACCATGTGCGGACCAATTGCCAGGTTAAACAAAAATATCCCATTTTGAATCAGCATGCAAAAAGCAAATTTGCAACAATATTCAATTGAACAAATAGTGTCCACAGGAAGAACATTCATCAGATTTTGCAACAATTGCATTTGAACATATGGTAGCTAAATTCCAACGATTTGTTGACACATATATGCATTTCATAATTAATCGTAGTGTACGAAATACGAAGACCTCATCAGACGGAAAACTATAGATCCATGCATATATGTTTAGTGGCTAACTCTTACTCAATGTTTCAGGAGAAAGCATGCTCAAATCTTCATTATCACCAGTGGGATTGATGTAGTGATTCAGGAAGAAGTCGCTGATAAATCTTCGAGCCATCAACAATTCACCAGTGGGGAGTGGTTCAGGGGTCCCCGGTTATAAGATGAGCTGTAGTATTTTTAAGATCAGAATGTGCCATATGAGTGGAGTAGAAGATATTAATTAAGATAGACTTACTGGTACTAATTCGCGAGGATCTTCACAACTATCAATGGATTTGCAGATGGAAATCATGTGTCTGCAAACATAGTATCCACAAAGGTTGGTCCCTGCTTGTTGCTGAGGACACTGAATTTTTTTGTACAGAATTAGTCATGTATTTCTCCTGTTAGAGACAACCTAGCCGGTGTTAGATGTATCTTTTTCTTTGGACAGAAATAGAAATAGGTTTATTTAGAAGGTTGAACATTTGACTAGTGTAAGAAAAGGTATTTGCAGACTATTGGATAAAGTTTCCCAAAATAACTGATTTCGATGTGTTACCTGAGAAATCATCTCGTGCTGCAGTGGTAGTTCCCTCTTGAATAGGTTCCCTGGTTTAGTTTTCCACAATGCGAGCACACTGCAAATGAAGATGAAATTTGACAAACTCAATCATTGAACCAGATTTGAATGCAAATTAATTTCAACATCATAGAATTCAATACCTATCCATGAATTGCTGAAGATGCGTCAGATCCTGAGCGTTTGTTAACTCTCTGAGAGAATCCATGTAGTAAACTGTGGTATTGTTTGGAACAATGAATACCAATATCCAGTGATTGCTACATATTAAGAAAGCCATGAACTTATGAATTTTGTCGAATCTGAAAGATAATCAGTAAGGATGGCAATGGGTCGGGTTTGGATCGGGTTGAACAATATCAAATCCATATCCATATCCATGAAGGCAGTCCCAGCCCATCCATGAAAAATCCATGGGCGAAAAATTGTGACCATGTCCAAATCCGATGGATATCCATACCCATTGGATATCCATCGGGTCCTCTCAAGACCTATACATAAGACATAACTCATTTCACAATGTGCACTCTACATTGGCGTGCTCACTCCCTGCTGTGCAGTCATAGCACTTGCATTGTCCCACTGTTGTGACCATCCATCAATGCGTGTGTGGAAAAGCGAAGACGGAGGGGTCAAGGAGATATGGAGCTGGGTTGTCGCAGGCCAGTAGTGGCTGCTGCAGTGATCCACCTTACACGGGGGCAGCGGCGGCCACCTCTAGGGATTTGAGAGGAGTAACTCAAGGAGATGGCACCGATTCTCAACGACAAGTCATTTAATTAGTGTAGATAATAGGATGAGAAGGTGTGTTGGAGTATGTTACAGTGGGGATTGTGTAATTTCTTTTGGATGCTTTAGATAAAGGATAAAATTATAGTGGGACATGTGAATATGGGGTAGGGGTAGCAGAATATTGCTCATTAAGTCAGACGATCGGGTCGGGTTTGGATATATCCATGGGTACAAGATTAGGTCCATGCCCTATCCACGAGTAATTAGGTCAGGTTTGGGCGCTGCCCATGGGGCAAAAGCATATTTAAACCCTATTCATTCGGGTTGGATATCCATGGGTATCCATGTCCATGGATAAAATTGCCATCCTTAATAATCAGTGTATGCATGGTTCTTTACTTGACTTACTGCTCATGATATGGCCAGAGAAATGATTCTACATGGGCCGTGTTGTCGAATATATTGACGACCGTGTTAATGGCCCAGATCCATAGGTCCTTACCATCTAATGTTGTGCCATTTGCTTATGCAGGATCTATGAAATACACACTCTCCCTTTTTCTTCTCTACACATTCAATCCCCTAAGAGGAATAAAATGCAGTTAGCTGTTTATCATTTACATCCTTGTATGGAGAAGTTGATCAGGGTTTGTTAAGTACTTTCAAAATCAGGTACTAACAAGAGTGGCATCGATCTCATTGAAGTTGAAGTTGAAGAAGAGATGTAAGTCCTCGAAACTCACATTGATGGAATCAACATCGTGTCGGAAATAATCTCTGTTGTAGTGGACTAGCAGACCATGATGACCTCACTGGTACGCGTCGGTGCTATACAAATGGTTTTTAATCCCTTTCTGCGACGGCTTTTGGAACCGTTTCCAAGTTAGTGTGGGTGATAGGGGGTCCTTCCCACACGACCCTTAAACCGTCGGGGATATGGATCCATGATCCAGAGGCCTTGCAAAGTGTAATCATGTGCGATGCAGCACACACTAAATTCTTTCGCACGTGTGGGATCGGTGATTAAACGTTTCTAATTATGTAGTGAAACCAAACGGTGTGTCGTAATGAACCGTTTGTGAAACAGTATGTAAGGCACACGGGCCAACATATGAACTGTGTGCGATATGTGCCCCATTGCACACGTGTTTTCTGTGGAACTCGTCTACCATGCAAGATTCCATCACACACGTTTCCCAATAATTACCGTGTGCGATAATGTTCTATCACAAATGGTTTGGGAGCCCCTTCGCACACATACAAGTGATGCAGACCGTTTGTGATTTGTTGTGTATCATCGATGGTTGCGGCAAGAGTGATGTGTGCTCTTCATTTGGGATCCCACAGGTTTCCTGAAACAATTACGACTTGGATTGTATTTTACATTAGGCACAGTTTACTCTGAGCTCTCGTGTGCGATATCATGATGTCACAAATGGTTTCGGAGACCCTATGCACACGTAGTAGCGCTGCAAATCGTTTGCAATCTGCTGTGAATTACCGACGATTCTGCTACGATTGACGTTGTGGATTGCACACACACATTTAGTAGAACCGTGTGCGGACCAATTGCCAAGTTAAAACATACATATCCTATTTTGAATTGGCATGCAAAAAGCAAATTTGCCACAATATTCAATTGAACAAATAATGTCCACAGGAAGAACATTCTTCAGATTTCCCAACAATTGCAATTCAACATATGATAGCGAAACTCCAATGATTTCTCCACACATATATGCATTACATATTTAATCATAGTGCACAAAATACGAAGACCTCATCAGATGGAAAACAATGGATCCATGCGTATATGTTTAGCGGCTAACTCTTATTCAATGTTTCAGGAAAACACATGCAGAAATCTTCATTATCACCAGTGTCATTGATGTACTGATTCAGGAAGAAGTCGCTGATAAATCTTCAAACCATCAGCAATTCACCAGCCGAGAGCGGTTTATGGGTTCTCGGTTCTAAGATGAGCTGCAGTATGTTTAAGATCAGAATGTGCCATATGAGTGGAGTAGAAGATATTAATTAATATAGACTTACTAGTACTAATTCGCGAGGATTGTCACAACTATCAGCAGATTTGTAGATGGAGATCATGTGTCTGCAAACATAGTATCCACAAAGTTTGGTCCCTGCTTGTTGCTGAGGACACTGAAACTTTATGTACATAATTAGTCATGTATTTGTCTTGTTAGGAACAACCTAACAAGTGTTAGATGTATTATTTATTCTTTGGACAAAAATAGAAATAGGTTTTTTTAGAAGCTTGAACATTTGACTAGTGTAAGATAAGATATTTGCAGACTATTGGATAAATTTTCCGAAAATAATGGATTTCGGTGTGTTACCGGAGAAATGATCTCATGTTGCAGAGGTAGTTCCCTCTTGAACAGGTTCCCTGGTTTAGTTTTCCACAATGCGAGCACACTGCAAATGAAGATGAATTTTGACAACATCAATTATTGAATCAGATATGAATGCAAATAAATTTCAACATCATAGAATCCATACTATCCATGAACTGCTCAAGGTGCACCAGATCCTGAGCGTTTGCTGACTCTTTGAGAGAATCCGTATAGTAAACTGTGTTCTTGTTTGGAACAATGAATATCCATATCCAGTGATCGCTACATATTAAGAAAGGCATGAACTTACGAATTATGTCAAAATTTGAAAGACAATCAGTGTATGCGTGGTTGTTTACTTGACTTACCGTTTATGATATGGCCAGAGAAATGATTCTGCATGGGACGTCTTTTCGAAGAGACGGACAACCGTGTTAATGGCCCAGTCCCATAGGTCCTTACCATCTAATGTTGTGCCATTTTCTAATGCAGGATCTATGAAACACACACTCCCCCTTTTTCTTCTCTCCGCGTTCAATCCCCTAGAGGAATAAAATGCAGTTAGCTATTTATCATTAACAACCTTGTATGGAGAAGTTGATAAGAGTTTGTTAAGTACTTACAAAATCAGGCATCTAACAAGACTGGCATCGAGCTAATTGAAGTTGAAGAAGAGATGTAAGTCCTTGAAACTAACATTGTTGGAACCAACATCGTGTCGGAAAGGATCTCTGTTGTAGTGGAGTAGCAAACCATGATGACCTGCTGACATTAGATCCATGCAATATTCATGTAACTCGTGGCAACTGGAGCTGCACTCCTCAAAGTATTCGCCAACAAGAAATGGCTGGCCATGGACGTAATTGTGTGCTTCAAGTACGACTGCTTTACTTTTAGCAAGCAACAACTCTACTTCTTCCTCATTCATGCCGTCATAAATAATATTTGATAGAGGCGAAGGTGACCCGATGTTTCGATGAGATAGCTATCTTTTTTGTGGGAGTCGACTTTGACGATCTGACTACGGACGTGCAAAGACGTCGCGCCTTAGCAATCGCTAAACCAACTTCCAATGGTTATTGACCACGTCGGAGCACGATCAACCTGACCATGAGGGTCTATTTCCTGCAAGCAAAACAAAGAACAAGCAAGAAACTAAGATTGCAATATGGATATTGCGAATATAAGATGAAAGATTTATTGATCAAGGTGGGGTTCTATGACGTCTTAGTCTGGTCGTTGAACACAAACAAAGTACGTGAAGTTGCAGCTATGGTGAACTTTTAATCTAAACAAAACCCATAGTCTAAACGATGCCCTAAGGGCTGCATATATGGAGGAAGAGGGGGGGATTTCGTGGCCCTTGGAGGAGGGGTCCGAAACCAACCCTAAGTCTTGTTTCCCCACACATACAGACTCTAAAAACAGCCTACACTTAAGTATTTCGAAAGTACATGCGCATGGCCCAATAATAAGGTGACGTAGCACCCAGAATAGCCTCTGGATGAAAATTATGAAGTGGCATCTTGTATATTTCGTCCAAGGCTTAGTGCACTCATTATGGTGGCTTCAAAGTCCTGAAATCATCACTTGAAACTCTGTTCGTGTTTCCCTTGCGCATGCCATCAACTCCATGCTTGTTCTTGCTCCAATGTTAATCCTTCCCCAAGCTAGGCCCTTCATTTGTAAGCAAAACAAATGTATCCAATTTAGGCAGCATCATATTCTCATGAACATTAGAATCATTACCAAGAAATGAAAGTACCTGATAATTTAATTGGCGTGCACGAGCTCTAGTAATTGGTCTAGTATGTATAGCAACAGGGGCTGTGGGTGTAACAATGGTATCGATGTCCTCATCAATATTGCTCCCCGATTCGAACAACCAGCTGTTAATTTGGTTCTAGGCGATGAGTGCTTTAAGTAAGAAGCAATCGTTCTATTTCCTCTTCGCTCCCCCGCCAGGCTTCCTCTAGGGTGAAGCCTTTTTGGCTGCTTCCTTCTTGGTACTTGAAGCATTTCTGGCAGAACGTCTAGTTGGCTGCAAGGTAGACTACCGAGCAGACAGTGAAGCTTGGACAGACTGCTTGGCAGACGGTTTATCTATGCGGGACCGCTGAGCTGGCGGTGCTGCTGTGACAGACTTATAGGTTGTAGGAGCAAAGGCATCGGACTACTGACCATGCGTTGAAGCTATGTCGGGTGTCTGTACAGGTGGTGCCAACTTGTCGGTGTGCTGAGGAGGCCGTGCCAACGCGTTGGTTTGCTAAGGAAGAAGTGCTCAAACATTGGTATGCTAATCATGCTACTTCGGACCGACGAACTGATGAGCACTCGGTTCTGGACCTACACACTGCTTAGCAGGCGGTTCCGAAGCATCAGAGTACTTAGCAGTCCGTTCCACTAGGTTGGTCTACTAAGCATGTGCTACAACTGGGTCTCCCCCCGTAGCTTCAATGGCCGTCATCTGAACCGGTGGTGCGCCTTGAGCAGTTGTAGGCCTTGCCACAGGCTACTCTAGGGCGGAGGATGACATGGCATGTACGACACAAAGTCTGGCCGGCTGATCATAGGTTGATGCATAAGTCATCAGATTACGAGTATTAGGTTCTTTGGGGGGAGCACGCGAGAGATGCTATGGCAAGGAGAGCGTCACCGGTTGAGGGGCGACATTGGTTGCTCTTGGCGGGGCTTCAGGGATCTCATCGATGAACTCTATTTCCTTTCGTGGCCACTGGATGTGATATAACAGTGTTTCTCCCAAGGTCCTTTTCTCATCAAAGTCTCTTAGGAAATCCTTCATGGGAAATTCATTGAATCTAGGCTTTACATCGGTCACGTAGCACTTCACACAGCCTGACTTCAATGGCATATTGTCGAACTAGAGGCCCTCTTCCAAGAACGGTGGGCAAACCCAGGTTGTTACACATTTTAATGTACCTTCATAATGTGTAAGAACGCCCTTCAATCGGTATTTCATTCCAGATAGATCAGATATAGCATCATCATGAGTAGCTGCAGTCCCAGTGTCGCTGGGGTCAGTTGATTCACAACTACTCTTGTGCGGTGTTGTCGCACAATAAGAAGCATCCTCCATGCTCGCCTCCCCTCCTAGTTGTTGGCTATCTGTCAATGTTAGATTCTTCTGCATCATCATTGACTCCTCAATATCATTTCGAACAATGTAACATCCCAAAATTCTAAATTTTGGAATGTTATAAACAAATAGATAGACTTGATTGATTGTTTGATTGATTATCTGAAAGTGCGTGAATTCGAAACTTTTGAAAGTTAAATAAGAGGGAAAAAAAGGACTTTCCCAAACTTTCATATTTGTTTTCTGATCTCCGTGAATTCAAATTCTTTTCACCACGAAACCCTGGAGAGAAGATGACATGACTTCTTCCATTTATTTAAATGACAGGGGGTGCTGAAAACATTTGAATTTCATTTGGAAAAAAATTTCCAATTCTGCAACTCTATGCAACTCAATGATTTTCATGAGAGAAGATAAAATGACTTCTTCAAATTATATGAAATATGAGTTGGGAGTTTCAAAGAATTAAATTCAAAGTTCTTGCATTTTGGCCGATCCTAGAAATTTCACGCAACTCAAGGACCTTCGGAGAGAGTTGGAGATTTCGTTATTTTCATATTTGAGAGTTTTTCTCGAATTTGAAAAGAGGGTCATTTGATTTATTTATTTCATCTTCAATAATTTTTCCGTTATCAAAAATATAAGAGAGGGAATAATATGACTTTCCCAAAATATAGGAAAAATGAAGATTTAATAAATAGATCAAATTTCGTTTTCTGTAGTTTATTTGCATTTTATTTGGATAGGGAAAAATGCGCGTTTTTGAAAATTTTATTTTAGGTCCGGAGAAAAGTTCATTTTGTTCGACTCATTTTTAGGAGTCGGGGAAAATTTACTTTTAGAATTTTGGAGCCCGTTTAGTTTTCTTTTTCGTTTTTTTTCTGCGCGCGGAATCAGTTAAAAAAAGAAAAAAAAACTGAGCAAAGGCCAGCCGGGCCTAAGGCCCAGCCAGCCACCGCCCCAGCCGTTGCGCCCCTGCGCCCAGGCGCGTGCCAGCGCAAGGCCAGCCGGCCGCCGCCTCTTGCCTCGCCTCTAGTCCGGTTGGACTAAGGGTTAGCCCCCCCCTTCCTTGTTTCGTTTTCTTTAGTCCTACTCCGTTTATTCTTTCCAATTCCTAGTCTATTTCTTGTCCCCTACCCCAAGTCTCCTCACCCCTCCCCAATATAAATACCCCCACACCCCCCTCTCCCCACACAAAATCCCAACCCCCTCTCTCCTCTCCAAGCCGCGCCCCACCCCGCGCCTCTCACCCGTGCCGCGCCTCACCCGCCGCCGCCCTAAGCCGCCGCCCGCGCCCTGCGTCACCGCCGCCGCCGCACCTTGTCGCGCCGCCGCCGCCTTGCGTCACCGCCGCCGCCGCCGCCTTGTGCACCGCCGCCGCCACCCAACGCCGCCGTCGCCGCCGTTCGCCGGTGGTACCGCGCCGCGTCTCTTCTTTCCCTCGGTTCGGTTTTTCTTATAAACCGTTCCGATTCTTTTCTTCTCTACCGATTCGTTTTCTCTCCTATTCTTCGCCAAACCGTTCCGGTATTCTAGATCGGTTTTCGTTCTTCTTTCGGACCGTTTGTTTCAACGAACGTGATCACCAATTCTTCTAGGTTAACGAACGTCCGTTCGTTTAACCGTTCTTCGTTTTCTTTCTCGTCGGATTTATTCCGCGATCGCGATCTCAGATCCGATCTTCGTTCTACTTTATCTTCTCGCCCGTTTATCGGAATCAGGTGATTCAAGCGCCTGGAGTTTCTTCTCGAAACCGCCGTTCCGTCTAATCAACTTGAACAAGTTTTTTCCACAGTAAAATTTGACCTAGTTTCAACTTGCTAGAACCGAGTTGTTTTTCCGCCGTTTTCCGTCGTTTGTTCGGTTCTTTCTTTCTTTGCAACCGGAGTTCTTAAGTTGAACTTTCTGGTTCGTTCTCTCGTTCGAGTTTTACTTGTGCATTAGATGAGTACTTATTGTGTGGTTACTATTGTTTGCTTACGATAGATTGACCGGAGTGTGACGAGTAGATCTATCAAGATTTTTGAGTGCGAATCATCTTCATCAACATTGCAGGCAAGTTCACACTTTGATCATACCTTTTCTACAACCCAGTTTTATTGCATTAGATCAATCCTCACACATTGCATGACTAGGATCTAATTAAATTGTGGGTTGGGAAGTAGATGAGGTAGTACCTATCACCTGTTTTCTTTATGAAACCTTGGGAGTTACTTCTACGTTTGCTTATTATGCCATGCTATGCTAGTAGACGTGGATTGGGTGAGTGATATCCATGACAGATGTGAGTTGATAATTTTAATGGTTTATCTAAGGTGGCAACTTAAACACACATCTGGGTGGATTGAGGCACCTGATGTCTATCAGGACTTGCCTGTTTTTTTTTCGGACCGCCACCCAGGCTCAAAGGGATCATAAGATAATTCATGCTAGAAACTTCCGTGTGTAGCCACATTCTACTATGGGCTCTGGCATAGTTGACTAAGTCGTGCGAACTCTTATGGGGTGGACTAGCAGATGTAGGGGATGTAGGTGTACCAGTCTACCCCACATGTAAGGTGCTAGTGCTTCTGAAAGACTATGTCTCGGTCATCCGTTTCTCAAACACCATGTAGTGCGAGAAAACAAACGGAGGCGATTGAGTCATGTGGGGAAAAGTGCGCAAACCTCTGCAGAGTGTACAAACTAATCATGATTAGCCGTGTCCCCGGTTATGGACAACTTGAGTATCTAGTACTTGAATATCATTGTGAATCTCATCATGTTACTTCTAATTAATGTTGTTGGGTTTTAATTATTTTTAATTGGGATTGAGAATGCTGTCACCCATTCTCAATGTTTAACAAGCACCATGATAGTTAAATAAACTTATTCCTTTGCAGTAGGGAAAAATTGGCTTTACGCAAAAACCTTATAACCATAGAGCTTTTCCACCAGCCATATATGCATATAGTGATAGCCATTGTTCATCATTTTCTCTATGGTGTGAATTTGCCAGTACATTCAATGTACTGACCCGTTTCGGGCTGCAACATCTTATGTTGCAGGTTTCTTACGACGAGTAAGTGATACGTTAGGGTTACGATTTCTACACTCAACTTTGCCGTTGGTGTTGATGGGAAACCACAACCTTGTTGCTTCCGCTATATGGATTGAGGTAATAGTATTTACGTTACTTTATACATGTGATTTACCTCTGTTATAAATCCTTCGAGTACTGTGTGTGTCAGCATACCGATCCAGGGATGACACGTAAGCACAGAGACTTGATCCATTCGGGTCGGGTCGCTATAAGATGGTATCAGAGCACATGTTGCCTGTAGGACGTGGCCCTAGAAACTGGCAAGCCCATAGCAAAGATTTTTCTCTACAACTTTCCCTTTCAAAAAGATCTTTTACCTCTCTTCTCTTCTGAGCTTATTCAAAAATTCCCTTTAGTGAGACCATATCCCTTTTCCCCTTTTGACCACACAAAGATTCGACTGATGAGACCACTCCAAGAAGTACAAGATATCGGACAACTAAGACCACTTCAAAATGAAGAGTATTTTCCGTGCATCTGAATAATGGAGACTAAAACGGTTGAAGCCCAAAGACAAGTAGAATTTGAAGGCTCTGAAGAATCCCCAGATTTGTATGACCTAGGAAGGCTACCCTTATGGAACTTGGCAGACTATGGAAGTTGTCAATACCCGAGATCAAGGTGTATCGGAGAAAGACTGAAACATGGAGAATTGAGAACTCAAAGTTTTGTCAAGAAAACCCTAAGGTAGGAGATATCAACTATGGAATGATAGCTCATGGGAATGACAAGAGCAGAAACACGGTTATCCCTGATGTCATCGCCCGCTGATGCTATTGTCACCATGCTGAGTTAAGGATGCAGTTTTAACCATAGCCGGTGTATCACCAGGATCTGGAGTAGTACATCAAGAAGTTTAAAATGGAGCTCCAGGAAGTCGTATTAGACAAGGAAGTATTTCATGAGGAACTCAGGATCCTGAAGATGAGAGTAGCCAAGCTGGAGGAGCTACAACCTCGAGATACCGGAGAATTGCTAAGAACTGAAGGACAGTATGACGATGGGTCATACCAAGGATGTTGAAACCTAGAAGTTTGAAATGCAACTCCGGAATATTAAAGGATGTCACGAGAGATTTCACATCAACAGAGATTGATCTGGCAAAAGAACTTGAGAAAGACAAGCATGATCGGAAGAAGCCATTGGAGGCATGAATAAGGTTTGAAGAATTTGGAGACGTTGAAGATTTATTGACCTTTAGAAGACCAAACCCCTGATATATACCTACGTTAGATGCGACGTTGTGAGCTGTCATTTGTTTGATGTTTTTCGACAGCCACAACAAAAATCTACCTTTCAAAACTTTTGTTTGCATTGTGTGCATCCCTCTTGATCTCTCTTATCTCACCCAAAAACCCATGGACCCAATAGAGGATGAATGGAGATGAGCTTGTATTTTCTGGACCGATGAGTCAATTGGAGACAGACCGATGGATTCAGAACATGGAGGATCATATGGAGAACAACCCTATAGCCGGAAAGGATATGGCCCAGCATGCTCTTCAATGTTTTGAAAGAGGTGCTGCTACTTGGTGGAGGATGTACCAAACCATCAATGAATGGCAAGGAGTAACCACTTGGAAAGAATTTAAGTTGACTTTGCTAAAGTCTCAGTTTGTGTACCAGAAGTTGAAGCCTTATGGAAAGGATATGAAGAAAACTTGTGCATGCAAGCTTTGTGGAGAAATCGGGCACAACCATAAAGAACACAAGGATGAATGCCCTAATTGTGAAGGAAGTCACCCAGCTGAAGAATGCCCAACTAGGCAGATCACTTGTTTCTTGTGTGAAGGGACTACCCACTATCCTGCTCAGTGTCACATTTACCCCTTGGTACAAAGAACCATCCAGCAGAAGGAAGAAGCAATGAAAGGAGCTCTTATGGAAAGTTTAGAAGAACCTGTGATGAAGAAAGAGGTGGAGGACACAACCCAAAGAGGAGCCAATTAAACCCTACACCAAGTCTTGCTATTCATGTGGAGAAGAAGGACACATCTCCCAAAATTGTTTGAATGGGGATCTAGTAGAATTCCCGACAGAGGAAGTAGAATATGACCCACAGGAAATAGAAGCCATGATTGGTATGGAAAGGTCCAAAAAGAGAAACCGATTGGATTCCAGGAAGGATCTGAGTCATGTCACCTGTTATAGGTGCAAGGAGTCAGGGCACTACCTCCACAGTTGCCCAAAAAGGAAGCCAAGAACCCCAGGAGGCTATATAATCACAAGGAAACCTCGAATCTTCCCAGAAGTAATATGATATGTTGTAATAAAGCAGGGCACTTTGCCAGAGATTGTCCGAAGGAGAAGGAGACTTGTGATAAGTGGTTGAGTTCATAACAGAAGAAATATAGTCGTAGTAGTGAGGACATTTTCCTTTATATTGAGGTGTTGAGTTGAGACATGTAATGGAAAAGCGAGATATTGTAATCATTGGAGAATGAAAAAAAATTAGCATCGTTGGTACTGATATGGATTTTATGAGTTGTTACTCTATGAAGAAGGATTTTGACCATTTTTGAGGATAAGAGAAATATGGTCTATGGAAGGTTTGTGCATTTTAAGGGTGGTAGTACCCTGTAATGGATTTCGGACCAAATGAATACGAGTTTTGTCTCGATATGTGTGATGCCCCAAGAGTATGTGGGATGAAGTTGGAGACCGACAGTTGTTTGGACCAAAGGAGTCGGAAGAGAATGTTAAGTTGATTCGAGATAGTCTGAAGGTAGCCCAGTCCAGGCAGAAGAGTTATGTAGACTCACAAACTCAAGGAGGTAGTCTATGATATTGGAGACAAAGCATGCCTTCATGTGTTTCCTCTACGAGGAGTTAAACGATTTGGAGTTAAGGTAAAGATAGCCCCGAGATTTGCAGGACCATACCGAGTTTTGGAGCGTATGAGAAAAATGGCCTACAAGTTGGAGTTACCAAGGACTGTCAGGAGTTCAAGATGTGTTTCACGGTTCCCAGTTGAAGAAGTGCCATGCAGAGATGGCCAATATTCCCCTGTAAGGACGCTTGACCCTGGAAAGGATAATGATGTTCCACGAAGTGGAATATGGACTTCATAAGTATAAGTTTTTATCTCGGTATGAGGGATATCCCACGAGGATGAAGAGATGAATTACTATTGGATATAAAGGAGGTATGATGTTGGAAATATGGATCAATGGAAACTCCATGATGAGTCAGAGTAATCATGTCCTAATGTTTGGTGCCAATAGAAGGAAGGAAGACAGTACAATTGGATGGATTTAAGAATACTAGGAAGTTGGAAGATGGAATAATGATAAGTTGCCCAATGATAAGTTCAAGATTAAAAGTGATGAGATGGGCCATAACCCACAGGCCCCAGGACCTGCCAAGAAGCAAGCACTCTTGCTGAAGGAAAAAACCCTGGAAGAAGTTACGAATTTATCGACAGACGATTCTTATAGGAGTAACGCAAAACCTGAGAGTTGTGAAGGAACGATAGATGGTTGTTTTGGCTTGCAGAATCTAAGGATATATCCGAACTTGATTCGTCGACGAGAGAAATTCTGCAATGCTTGTGAGGATGACCGAGTGTTAGAATGCGAGATTCGCTAAACTGTATACAAGGTAATGATTTGGGTGCGGGATGGATTGATCACCATACCGACTTACTCTTATTATTCGCCTTGCTATATGGGATGGTAAATCTGAGTGACTTACCTATAGTAGAGAGGACGATATTAAACCTTGTTTAAACCTTAGAATGGTATAGGTATTTTTCCCTTGTACACGGGCAGCTTTGCCAACCGTAGGTTATACGGTGAGGATCAACCCAGACCCATTTCCTGCAGGAGAAACCATAAATTGTTGACCACCATGAGATATCGATAGTTGTTTAGTAATGGCGCCAGACCCATCAGCTAAGAAGACCAAATCTCGGAATAACCTTACCAAGAGGAAAGGACAAAAGAATTGAGGAAAAAGGTTATGCCGTTACCGGAAGAGCTTAGAGGAGAAATTTTCTCGAGGATTTGAGAAGACCGACACTGTTAACAATATGGATGAAGTATATGAGTTTCGATGGAACAGTAACCATGCTTCTAAGGGTGGTAGCACCCCAGACCCCTATGATGATCGATGGATTTTGAGGAGACCCCCAAACCCTAACCTTTTCTTGCTAGCCTCTCCGAATCTCGAGGACGAGATTCATTTTAAGGGTGGTAGGTTTGTAACATCCCAAAATTCTAAATTTTGGAATGTTATAATAAATAGATAGATTTGATTGATTGTTTGATTGATTGTCTGAAAGTGAGTGAATTCGAAACTTTTGAAAGTTAAATGAGAGGGAATAAAAGGACTTTCCCAAACTTTCATATTTTTTTCTGATCTCCGTGAATTCAAATTCTTTTCACACAAACCCTGGAGAGAAGATGACATGACTTCTTCCATTTATTAAATGACAAGGGGTGCTGAAAACATTTGAATTTCATTTGGAAAAATATTTCCAATTCTGCAACTCTATGCAACTCAATGATTTTCATGAGAGAAGATAAAATGACTTCTTCAAATTATATGAAATATGAGTTGGGAGTTTCAAAGAATTAAATTCAAAGTTCTTGCATTTTGGCCGATCCTAGAAATTTCACGCAACTCAAGGACCTTCGGAGAGAGTTGGAGATTTCGTTATTTTCATATTTGAGAGTTTTTCTCGAATTTGAAAAGAGGGTCATTTGATTTATTTATTACATCTTCAATAATTTTTCCGTTATCAAAAATATAAGAGAGGGAATAATATGACTTTCCCAAAATATAGGAAAAATGAAGATTTAATAAATAGATCAAATTTCGTTTTCCGGAGTTTATTTGCATTTTATTTGGATAGGGAAAAATGCGCGTTTTTGAAAATTTTATTTTAGGTCCGGAGAAAAGTTTATTTTGTTCGACTCATTTTTAGGAGTCGGGGAAAATTTACTTTTAGAATTTTGGAGCCCGTTTAGTTTTCTTTTTCGTTTTTTTTCTGCGCGCGAAATCAGTTAAAAAAAAGAAAAAAAACTGAGCAAAGGCCAGCCGGGCCTAAGGCCCAGCCAGCCACCGCCCCAGCCGCTGTGCCCCTGCGCCCAGGCGCGCGCCAGCGCAAGGCCAGCCGGCCGCCGCCTCTTGCCTCGCCTCTAGTCCGGTTGGACTAAGGGTTAGCCCCCCCCTTTCCTTGTTTCGTTTTCTTTAGTCCTACTCCGTTTATTCTTTCCTATTCCTAGTCTATTTCTTGTCCCCTACCCCAAGTCTCCTCACCCCTCCCCAATATAAATACCCCCACACCCCCCCTCTCCCCACACAAAATCCCAAGCCCCTCTCTCCTCTCCAAGCCGCGCCCCACCCCGCGCCTCTCACCCGTGCCGCGCCTCACCCGCCGCCGCCCGCGCCCTGCGTCACCGCCGCCGCCGCACCTTGCCGCACCGCCGCCGCCCTGCGTCACCGCCGCCGCCCCCTTGTGCACCGCCACCGCCGCCCAACGCCGCCGTCGCCGCCGTTCGCCGGAGGTACCGCGCCGCGTCTCTTCTTTCCCTCGGTTCGGTTTTTCTTATAAACCGTTCCGGTTCTTTTCTTCTCTACCGATTCGTTTTCTCTCCGATTCTTCACCAAACCGTTCCGGTTTTCTAGATCGGTTTTCGTTCTTATTTTGGACCGTTCGTTTCAACGAACGTGATCACCAATTCTTCTAGGTTAACGAACGTCCGTTCGTTTAACTGTTCTTCGTTTTCTTTCTCGTCGGATTTATTCCGCGATCGCGATCTCAGATCCGATCTTCGTTCTAGTTTATCTTCTCGCCCGTTTATCGGAATGAGGTGATTCAAGCGCCTGGAGTTCCGTCTCGAAACCGCCGTTCCGTCTAATCAACTTGAACAAGTTTTTGCCACAGTAAAATTTGACCTAGTTTCAACTTGCTAGAACCGAGTTGTTTTTCCGCCGTTTTCCGTCGTTTGTTCGGTTCTTTCTTTCTTTGCAACCGGAGTTCTTAAGTTGAACTTTCTGGTTCGTTCTCTCGTTCGAGTTTTACTTGTGCATTAGATGAGTACTTATTGTGTGGTTACTATTGTTTGCTTACGATAGATTGACCGGAGTGTGGCGAGTAGATCTATCAAGATTTTTGAGTGCGAATCATCTTCATCAACATTGCAAGCAAGTTCACACTTTGATCATAACTTTTCTACAACCCAGTTTTATTGCATTAGATCAATCCTCACACATTGCATGACTAGGATCTAATTAAATTGTGGGTTGGGAAGTAGATGAGGTAGTACCTATCACCTGTTTTCTTTATGAAACCTTGGGAGTTACTTCTACGTTTGCTTATTATGCCATGCTATGCTAGTAGACGTGGATTGGGTGAGTGATATCCATGACAGATGTGAGTTGATAATTTTAATGGTTTATCTAAGGTGGCAACTTAAACACACATCTGGGTGGATTGAGGCACCTGATGTCTATCAGGACTTGCCTGTTTTTTTTCGGACCGCCACCCAGGCTCAAAGGGATCATAAGATAATTCATGCTAGAAACTTCCGTGTGCAGCCACATGCTACTATGGGCTCTGGCATAGTTGACTAAGTCGTGCGAACTCTTACGGGGTGGACTAGCAGATATAGGGGATGTAGGTGTACCGGTCTACCCCACATGTAAGGTGCTAGTGCTTCTGAAAGACTATGTCTCGGTCATCCGTTTCTCAAACACCATGTAGTGCGAGAAAACAAACGGAGGCGACCGAGTCATGTGGGGAAAAGTGTGCAAACCTCTGCAGAGTGTACAAACTAATCATGATTAGCCGTGTCCCCGGTTATGGACAACTTGAGTATCTAGTACTTGAATATCATTGTGAATCTCATCATGTTACTTCTAATTAATGTTGTTGGGTTTTAATTATTTTTAATTGGGATTGAGAATGTTGTCAACCATTCTCAATGTTTAACAAGCACCATGATAGTTAAATAAACTTATTCCTTTGCACTAGGGAAAAATTGGCTTTACGCAAAAACCTTATAACCATAGAGCTTTTCCACCAGCCATATATGCATATAGTGATAGCCATTGTTCATCATTTTCTCTATGGTGTGAATTTGCCAGTACATTCAATGTACTGACCCGTTTCGGGCTGCAACGTCTTATGTTGCAGGTTTCTTATGACGAGTAAGTGATACGTTAGGGTTACGATTTCTACACTCAACTTTGCCGTTGGTGTTGATGGGAAACCACAACCTTGTTGCTTTCGCTATATGGATTGAGGTAATAGTATTTACGTTACTTTATACATGTGATTTACCTCTGTTATGAATCCTTCGAGTACTGTGTGTGTCAGCATACCGATCCAGGGATGACACGTAAGCACAGAGACTTGATCCATTCGGGTCGGGTCGCTACAAACAACCGGATACATGTCCTTCCTCAACCTTTCATACAATTCATACTGCTTCATTTCACTCCTCGCTTTTTTCATCATGAGCCTCTCTTATTTTCTGAGTGTGAAAGCCCTCTTGTGTGGGACATTAACACCTATACCCCTTGCACGGCCAGGGGGCTCTCTTGTTTCCAGTGCATCAGACAGAATGTCACATGGCCCTGAGTTCCTGAAGAACCTTCTAGGGATCTTGGAAGCCTCTAACATCACTTGATACAGTTCTTCGTCACGTGAGTTATCAAAGTAATAAGTTC
Source organism: Triticum urartu (assembly GCF_003073215.2). Classification (NCBI taxonomy): domain Eukaryota; kingdom Viridiplantae; phylum Streptophyta; class Magnoliopsida; order Poales; family Poaceae; genus Triticum; species Triticum urartu. Next base: position 255,649,824 of record NC_053024.1, read on the forward strand.
CTTCATCACGCCTCTTTGCACGTGCCCACAAGTAGTCGCTGGCGCGTTCGCCCCTAATTTCACTAAAGGCCAGTTGCCCACCTGCCGCTACTGCTTCTTTGTCCTCCTGGTCCCATATCGGTTTCATGTTGTAGTATCCTACCACACCCATACAGTGGGGTGTGTGTTCTTCTTCTGAAGTTCTGATTGCTTGGCACTCTTCTCAGCCAACTCTGTAGTTGCCCTGACCCTTTTGAATTCTGCCCAGTTTGCCTTTGTAATTTGGGCATATGCGGGGATTCGCTCCTTGCCTTCACTCAAGTACTTCTTGTACAACACATTCTTCCAGTTTCTCCAAGCATCCCTGGCCTTCTTTCAGTGCAGTGTGTTCCACCTGCATTCTCCACTACTCTGGAACATTGAAGTGATCCATGATCTCACGGACTATCCTTTGTCGTGTTTCTATATCAGCCTTCCGAAACCCAGGCAGATTAACGTTGAGCCTTGCCCTGCCAACAAATCCAACGCACTCCCGAACCTCGTGCGTGCTTTATCTGGTTTAGTTGGAGCCCAAGACTTTAAATCAATCACAGTTACTTCATATACACCTTTAGGCTGGTGTGCGGGCTTCCTTGGAGTGCTCCTCTGTGTCCTGACCAGAAGGGTAATTGCTGCAGCTCTATCCTGTTCAAGATTACTTGATCCCTCACAATATGCTGAAGACCTAGGGTTGTCAGAATCAGAGGAAGATACATCGCCAGAAGCATGAGTGATGTCGCTGCTACTTGGCATCTACAGAGAACACATGCGAAACTTAGAAAGGAGGATAAGAATAAAACTAACAACTTGGCATGAAGCTGTCTAAACATGTCATGCAATGATTTAGAAAATGTATGGCTAATTTGTTAAGTTTGTGTGACTCGGGCGCCCGCGATCTGTAAATCGGCAATAACTTATTGGAACAAATACAACTTATATGTACTAGTTAGGAAGGTAGATAATTAACATATATACGCTCTCCATTATTTTATAGCCAATTTGGGATCATACAGAACGAAATAGGAGGAGGGATTGCGAGGAAATATGCCTCACCGCGATGGAGAGCAGTAACTAACAGGCTTCCTAATGCAAACCCGGCCGGACCACAGGAGAGGCGAGGGTTACATGATCGATATGCTCGAGGGTGGTTGGTGAGCAAACGAAGATGGCGAGGAATGGGCAGCCACATGTTGGGAACGGCAGTGGAGGTAGGCTTGATGTCGTTGAGTGGGCACACAACCGGGGTGAGCATGCCGGCGCCGAAGAGGGTTCTATTGTGGATGTGGGGGAGGGGGGAGCTGGCGATGGAGATTGGGTGGACTAGTTGAGTGAAACGCAGGCGGGCGGTGGGGGGGTGTTGGCGGCCTAGGTGAAAAGGGTGAAAAATATCCCCGGTCGCCGCGCAGAAAGGCCTATGGAAAGGGTTGCCTCTAAGCGCTCGTGTGCACAAAGAGAAAACTTTCGTTTGAAATGAAGGCGTACTAATTTTGAAATGAAGACGCCAGTTCATCATTTCGCCTCTAAATTTTTCCCATGTTAAGGAATCACCACTATACCACAGGTTTGATTTGCTGGCGCATTTCAGGTCTCGTGTGCTATATTTAAGATATTTTATGGCATTTACCATGCATTTTGGCATATAAATAAAATCCTAGAAGGATTGCATTTCCTGTCAAAAGGGGTGAGTATCGCCGTTCGATCTGGGAGCATCCAACGGTGTAGACGTACGATCTGTGGTGTTTGGGTTCTGGCCAATTAGAACGCACAACTTAGTTCACGCGCGCAGCAAGGGGGCATCGGCCATGGTTTGGTAGGCGCAGGGCTTTAGTGATTGAACCGTGTGCTATTTGAAAACATTTACTTGAACCAGAACTGCATGTGCTGTCGAAAGGGATGAGGATCGTCGTGCGATCAAGGAGCATCCAATGGTGCAGACGTATGATCTGTGGGGTTTGGGTTCTGGCCAATCAGAATGCACGACTCACATCGCGCGCATGGCAGGGGGCGGGGGGGGGGGGGGGGGGGGGGGGGGGGGGGGGGGGGGCTTGGTCCACGGTTTAGTGGGCGCACGTCTTTCTTGAGTGAACTGTGTGCTATGTGAAAACATTTACATTAACTAACATCATATTTTTGTTTGAATGAAAACATGAGTTCATCATTGTGTGTCGCTTTATGAGTTTCCATTCAATGTCCGACAAATGGGAAAAAACTTCAAACAGATCGGCCGCAGGGTGCAGCCAGAGGCGTAGGCCTTGTTGGTATTTTAATTTCAGGAAATGCATATAGAGTCCGAAAAATAATGAAAATCATTGTGTCACTGTGGTGTTCTCTCACGATCGCATGGAAATTTTTTGGTAAAGTTTGGCACCAGTTATGGTGCTCGCACCTTCCATACCGGAGCATCTCACAAGAAGTATCCTAGTTTCCAAAAGGAGATGCGGCACTTCGGACTCCAAATCGTTAGTTATTACATTGTTCTGCCTTGGAAAAAAATCATGGTAGACAATCACGGATATACCCTTGGTTTGATTTTCTGGCCCATTTTCAGGTCTCGTCCGCTATGTTTAAGTCATTATTTGCACTTTCCTTGCATTTTAGTGCATATAAAGTCAAAAAACCTACTACAACTACATGTGGGTGTTTTAGTTAGGCTATACTTAGGCTACTCATAGTGGAGAGTGTCATATACTAGTATCATGCATATATATGATACTACCTTTAATTATAGTGCATAGTATAATAGAGTAGTATCTTAGCTGACCATATTTATTGCCATGCATGACACAAATTAGCATCGCATTTAACATGATACAGTATCTACCTATATATTACTCTAACCCTCTCTATCTTATTTAATTCTTTGCCACATCAGCATACTTGCTATTTTCCGAGTGCATGATATCAGCTATGATACCACCACTATAACCAGCCTTATAGTGGGGAGTATCATATAACTATAGTAGCCTGCTTATGACACTACGTACGTACCTTCATAGTGCATAGTATCATAGATGACCGCATTTATGGCCATGCATGACACAAAGTAGTGTATCATATTTATTATGTTACGGTATCTACCTATGTTGCTTCTTTGCCACATCATCATATTTGCTATTCCCGAGTGCATGATATCTGCTATGATACAACCACTATTGCCACCCTAAGCTTGGTCGTAATGGGAGTCTCATAACCGGTATCATGGATGCCAACTACTAGACTTTTTCGATGATGTAGTGGCACACAGTTAACTGAGGAAAGAGAGGGTGTGGTATCATATCATGATACCCGTATCATATTAAATGGTGTACTACTTGGTGTCATGCATGGCAATTAATAAGGAAACCTAGGATACTAACTTATGATACTATGCGTGCATTACGGAGGCAGTATCATATACTATAGTATCATATGCATGATATTCGTATATATGATAAGGCTGGTTGTAAGGCCCCTCCCAATGCTCCACCTTGCACATGTGCTAAGGTTGCCATGTAGGAAAAAAATCTAATGTGGCAAGGTAATTAAGAGGAGAGAGATGAGTGTGGTGACCCTAGGAAGAAACAATGCCAAGCAGGAGAACATAGGCAAAACACTTAAATGGAAGAATCCCACCAATGCATGAAGAACTTTAGTTGCAAAATCATTAAATGAAGGATACTTAGCACCCACAAGTTAAGCACCTATGCATTGGTGTTTTTAGTTTCTAAAGTATTTAATATCCTTAGCACCTCATGTAAGCACCAATGCATTGGAAGTAGCCTAATGGGGAGTATCATATACTAGTATCATGCATCTGATACTAGTATATATATATATGATACTATCTCTGTAATGCGTGCATAGTATCATAAGTTAGTATCATGTAGTATTTTATTTATTGTCATGCATGACACATAGTAGCACAGCATTTATTATGATACATTATCATGATATGATACTTAACCCTCTCTTTCTTCATTTAATTCTATGACAGCTCATCAAAATTGCATACTTGGCATGCATGATACAAGCTATGATACTCCCATTACGATCAGCGTAGCAATACAAATCATTTGTGCGTCTCTTTGCGAGTTTTCGTCTATTTGTTCGAGAAGCGGGGAGAAGTTTCAAACATTTCGGCCGCAAGGTGCAGCCACTAGCATAGGCCTAGTTGGTATTTTAATCACAGGAAATTTAGATGGAGTCCGGACATCATCAAAGTCGATGTGTGCCCGTGGCGTGCTATCACGACCTCGTGTTGGCAGAAGTTTTGATGATCGCTCCTTCCAAAACGGAGCATCTCACATGAAGGATCAGGGTTTCCAAAAGGAGACGTTGTCGTGGTTCTAAGTTTGACAATAGAAAGGGGGGTACGTAGGAGGAGGCAAGATCCTAGCTACGGCGAGATTGTGCACGCAAGATTTATGAGTTCAGGTCTTTCTCGGAGGAAGTAATAGCCCTACGTCTCGGTTCCATGAGGCGGTCGACTGGATTATGCGTGAAGTTACAGGGGGTGCGAACCCTTGTGCCAGAGGATGGGGGTGGATTATATAGAGTGTGCCAGGACCCCAGCCGTCCCACGTTACACAGGGTTCAATGTACATTAAGGCGAGACATTACTGGTAACGCCAGCAATAAAGACATATAAATGATCATTAACACTATGGACTGAACGCCTAGCCGTTTCCATCCTGAGTGACTTTAGATCTTCTGTACTCCGAGGGGTTTCTTGTTCGGTTGAGTGATGATATACTGGTCGAATGGAATTGGGATATCCGAGTGGAGTTGTTGGTCTAGTGTGTTGCACTCTGAGGTGATTCCAGTCGGTGGAAACTGCTGTTCTTTGAATGTTGTTGATCATAGGGTAGTGTCCTTGGGGAGGGCGTCTAGGTCAGGCCTATTACCCTACCCTAGGTACATGTCCTCATCATTAGCCCCCGAATGGATCGAGGTCCGAGGGGAGAAGAGGTTGAAGATGGTTCCGACCCAGTTCTCATGCTTCGGGGGCATCTTACCTGTGTTGGTCAACCACGCTGGACCTTCAACTTTATTTTCAATCGCCTTGATCCATTCAGAATTTTGTCCAGTGAAATTATCCTGGTATGCTTCGAGTGTTGGAGGGGTATGAAATCTTGGGCGTGATTGGTTGCGCTGCCATTCCCGGATCTCATGGGATTTGAAATTTAGGGAAGCACGCGGGGCGGAGAGTGCCGCAATAAACGGGACAGATTAGGAAGGGGCGCCTCGATCTCCGCTCCGCCTTTTTCGCCACATACTAAGACCGCAACTGTTGCGAGATTTGACAGGATCTCTTGGGCCCGCATGTCAGCCACTCAGAAGTGGGCAAATAAAAGGCTCCGCGGCCGGTGCGTCTACACAGCGCATCCCATTCTCCTTCTCCTTCCTCTGTTTCTCCACCTTGTCTTCCGCCGCTCTCGACGCCCCCGCACCATCCGTGAGCAGCCCACGGCGATGGGGAAGGACAAGATGGCGGCCCTGGTGCGTGCCAAGAAGGCTACGGCAACGGCGGCAGAGAAACCGAAGGGCAAGAATACGAGTCGGGGGGGTCTTCCTCAAGGTCCGGCCTACCGCCTGCTGGATCTAGGGTGACTGGAATCTTGGAGCCTGCTTGGCAACGAGACTGAGCCGCAGCCGCAGGAGGGTGAGTGCGTCCTCCTCGCGACCCATGTTGACTGTGGTTTCTCTTCACCCCCTCATCCTTTCTTCCGGGGTTTTCTGAACTTCTTTGGAGCCCAACTTCACCACTTTACCCCCAACACCATCACATACCTCGCTGCATTTGTTTCCATGTGTGAAAATTTCCTGGGCTATCGACCGCATTGGGGTCTCTTCAAACACATCTTTACCTGTCTCTCTCAGTATATGAAAAAGGCTAATCCGAGTGATGAGAGAGACGCATGTGATCCAGATGTGTAGAGGTCTAGGTATTCAGATGAGAAGCAAAAGTACTTTTCCAGCTGTGATTCTTCCCAAGTCAGTTAGAGGGTGGGAGTCGACATGGTTCTACTGCAAAGGACCAACCAACTCCTGGCCTGTCAACCGGTCTCCCTCACTTCTCCATGGAGCGAGTCCAGCAGCCAACTTCTTTGAAAGTAATTCCATCAGAGAAAGCAGAGGTGAAGATGCTGATGGATCGAGTAGTCCAATTAGCCCGAGACGACGTGACTGGTATGGACTTGATGGAAGTGTTTCTCAGTCAACGCGTCCAGCCACTCCAGGCCCGCGATGATCCTATGTGGATGTACTCGGGCATTGAGGACACCAGTCGGATCCACCCAGAGGAGGTTAACGAGGAGATGGTGGAGCAGTTGTTGCAGGGCATCACTGGGAACAAAGATAACCCCCAGGGGTCTAGAAGAGTCCAACCATTCTGTGCTAGCCATGAACCTGAAAAGGTCTGTCCTTTACTATCGAGTCTTTCTTTATTGTAATTTGCAACTGTCTTCGTGTCCGGCTGATGTCTATGTTATTCTTTGCCTTGCATATTTACACTGATATGTACTCAATGCCCAACGAAGAGCAGGACCAGGAAGGAGAGGCGAGTGGAGGCGAAAGTGGCGAATGGAAATTAATGACAGGGATGAGGAGGAGAGTGTGTACTCAAGCGACGATGAGGAGCTTGACCCCCTACCCCGCACTAAAAGGTGTTCCCAGCAGACCCATGACCCCGCAAGCATCCGTGGCAAGGAAGTCGCGCAGACCTCGAAGTGCACTCGGACTTCCTCCCCTGTTCCGACTGAGAAGGCGCCGAAGCAACCCAAGATTGCGGCTCCCAAGCCTTGGAAGACCCTGCCTAAGATCAACATCGACGTTCCCATCGCCTCCGGGTAAGTGTTTTGTTTTCTCTTTTTATTCAAGAACTTCTTAAGTAGTCGTCGACTCGCTTTCTTGCTTAACCGAGTGAGTTCGGGAACTTGCAGTGTTGCTACTTCTAGGACTTCCGTGGATATTTACAGGAATGAGGATGATGCAGAAATGGAAGATGCAGCCACCTCCAAAGCATGTGTGACTCTGCCATCTTGCCTCCACTTTGTCAATTGATTTGCATGTCGACTTATATATTACGGTCAAATCTTTTGCAGCGCCGCAACATGTGATTGAAATTCCTAACGACGATGAAGATGTGCCTCTAAGGCCTATGGGAAGGAGAGGCATGAGCTCGGGCAGGAAGGCGCCAACCAGCAAGACAGCTCAGACGACATCAGTGCCCGAACCTGTAAGTGCATCTAGTGCCACCCCTAGTTGGTTTTGGAGTATTGACGACAAACTTAGTTGAGGGACTAATGTGTTTGTAAGTATTGCAGGATAACACAGGTAGAAGTCCCTCATTGATTCGGTTTTCCTACCAGAGATGACCCCTAAAAATGTATGAAGACATTGAAGTCAAAGGTGGTATATGAAGATATTCACATTGAAGACTATGACAAGAGAAGACATCACATGAAGCCTACGGAGCTCGAAGACTTAGATCTTTCGTAGTTATTTTTCTTCTTTGTTGAGTCATAGGAACCACCGTACTATTAAGTGGGGTCCAAGAGAACCAGTCAGAATGACTGAAGTGATGCCTAACCAAAACCTATGTCTTCGAGTGAAGACTATGAGAGCGAATCTTGTCTAGAGTCGGACAAGTCAGCTTTGCTTGCAGCCCAAGTAAAGTTGCCGTGTGAGTTTGAAATCTGACCGTTGGAACACGTGACAGTTCCTTAGTGACCCAGGGTCATTTCGGACAAATCAGGTCGGGTTGCCTTGTGGCTATAAATAGCCCACCCCCTACAACCATAAACGGTTGGCTGCTCAGAGTTAGTGTACGGCTTCTGTCGTTTGAGAGCAACCCACCTCGAAGCATTTGAGAGAGAATTCCTTGCGAGGATAAAGCCCTAACCACCCAGATCCAAAGAGAATCAGGCATCACTTAAGTCTTCTTGTCTGTGTGATCTGAAGACTTATTACACTTGAGGACTGTGCATCCTCCAGCTGGTTAGGCGTCGTGTTCTTAGCATCCAAGAGACATTGTGGATCGCCGGTGAACGAAGTCTGTGAAGGTTTGGGAGACTACCTTGAAGACTTACCAGAGTGATTGGGCGAGGTCTGTGTGACCTTAGCTCAAGGGGACTACGGTGAGGACTGGGTGTCCTGAGCTGCGTGTTCAGGACTGGGTGTACGGGACTGTGTGTCCTCAGGTCTAAATACCTAGCCGCCCTAACCAGACGTACAGTTGTCACAGCAACTGGAACTGGTCCAACACATCCTTGTCTTCAACAAGTCACTAGTTTCATCCTTCCCTTCTCTTTACGTACTATTACTCCTTGTGAAGACATTATATGATTGCACTGTCTTTTATCTTCACTGAGTGACTGCGTGTTTTGTTTGGCTTCATAATTTCTTCCTACTTGATCCTTACTACATTGCTGCTCTTAGTCATTGTGCTTTCACTCTATTGAATACTTGACTATGGCTTGCCTAGTGTAGTCTACCTTCCGCTGCAGGGTAATAGGTTTATTTCGGTCGTTTGTCCTCATAACTTCCATGTTTTGAAGACTTTCATAAAAATCGCCTATTCACCCCCCCTCTAGTCGATATAACACACTTTCAATTGGTATTAGAGCAAGGTACTCCCTTGTTCTGTGTGATTTGGTTTAACCACCTGGAGTTTTAGCTATGTCAACTGCAGGGATAATTAAAGTCTCCGCTGCGTGCCCCGTCTTCGATGGAACTGAATATTCCTACTGGAAGAATAAGATGCGCATGCATCTTGAAGCCATTGACGTCGACCTATGGTATGTCGTCAAGAACGGCGTTCCCAAGGCTGGAGAAGGTGTCACTGCTGCTGACGTCAAGAAGTTCGTTCAACTGGACTCTACTTCCAAGAATATCATCTGTGGTCATCTGACCAAAGGACAGTATGGCCGCGTGAGTACCTTGGAAACATCTAAGCTAGTCTGGGACTGGCTCTCCAAGGTCAACGAAGGCGTCTCAACCCAGAGAGATCAGAGAATCAATGTCCTTCGCAACCTCTTCAACCGCTTCAAGAGAAATGACAATGAGAATGTCCAGCTCACATTTGATCGACTCACTAACATCATGAATGAGCTTCAAGCCCTTGGCGCTACTGAGATCACCAAGCATGAAGTCGTCAAGACACTACTGGGATCACTTGACAATTCGTTTGACACCCTAGCCCTGATGATTCAAGAACATCCTGATTTCAAGACACTCGAGCCGTCTGACATACTTGAGAGGCTCAACACACATGAGTTTCAGCTTTCTGAGAAAAGAGATATCTACGGTCCAATCTATGGGCGAACTCGTGCCTTGAAGGCAAAAACTGTCTCCTCATCTGAAGAAGAATCTGACAGCAGTTCTGATGATCCTGAAGACATTGGAAGGGAACTTGCTATGCTTGTCAAGAAGTTCCAAAAATTCACCAAGAAGAAAGGCTTCAGAAAGTCTTCCCGATCAAGCTCAAGGAATGATGAAGCTTCTGCTCATGACTACAAGAAGAAAACATGTCACAAGTGCAAGAAACTTGGCCACTTCATCTCTGAGTGTCCGCAGTGGGACAATGAGAACAAAAAGAAGAAGAAGAGCAAGGAATATGACTCTGACGACAAGAAGAAGAAGAAGAAATACTCAAAGTCCTCTTCCAAGTCTTCTTCAAAGTCTTCATCACACAAGAAGAGCTCATCTAGCAAGGCACGTGCGTTTGTTGGCAAGGAAATGGATTCAGAGGAGGAGTCCACTTCTGAGGAGGCGGAGGTGGAGTCTGAGGAGGAGTCCGATTCTGGCGTTGCAAGTCTGGCTACAGCATACGTTGCCAAGTCCATCTTCAACACTGAAGATAATGACCTCATCACCGACATCGATGCAAATGACAAGGACTACTCCACTCCTACCTACTGCTTCATGGCACGCGGTGCCAAGGTAAACACACGCACTACTCACTATCAAACATCCAGTGACGATGACTCTGATTGTGGTTCAAAACCCAGCTACAAAACACTTGCTAAAATTGCAACTGAACAACAGAAAGCCATGGAACATATTAAAAAACTGTAAGACAAAAGCGATGATCTGTTAGGCGCTGAAATGACTCATTCTGAGTCCTTAATTGAAGATATAAAAAATCTTCACGTTAAGTATGAGGAACTTGAAAGTCGTCATGAAACGCTCTCAACAACTCATGAAAAGCTTTCCTATGATTATCTTCAAAGGAAGCAAGATCTTGAGAAATTGAGAGCGGCTCATGAAGATCTTCAAAAGGAAAATGAGTCACTTCGCTCCAAACAGATCAGTTCCGCTCAGGAAGGATTTGAACCACCATGTCTTAAGTGCATTGAGCGTGATAATGCTACTACTGTTGCTGAATGTTCTACTGCTGCTACTGTTGCAATATCTTCAACTGTTGATGTGGGAACTAACCCCTCTGCTGAGGATTCCACTGCTATTGCTGATGAGAATGCTAGGTTGAAGACATTGCTTAAAACAGGGATGTACAAAAGTCTTAAAGGGCATCAGACACTATGTGATGTCCTCAAAAAGCAGATCTTGAACCAAAACCCGAGGAAAGAGGGTGTTGGGTTCGTAAGGAAAATGAATGCTGATGGCTCTTACTAGAAACCTGAGCAGTACCCCAAAACCACATGGGTTGCTGCAAAGGAATCTTCAGCAGATCTATCCAATCTATCTGGCTTCTCTTGTGCAAATCCCATTGTCATTGATGAATCCTTTGATGCAAACTATAAACTGTTTAAGAATCAAAATGGTGAAGTGTTTGCCAGGTACATTGGTACTAACTGCAGGAATGGACCGCCTATGAAGAAGATATGGGTTCCGAAAAAGAGTCTGGAGAATCTTCCTATGAATGTCATCATGACACCACACGTGAAGAAGACAAACCTCAGACCACAGACTTCATACGGTCCAAAGGCTTCATACAGAGAGAGGACTCACCTGAGTTGCACTAACGCAAATGTTTTGCAGGGAAACCGTACTCAGGCCTATGAATATGAGCGCGATTCATCAAACCGCCATGTTCATAAGACCAAGAACTATTCTGCTTATTCTTGTGAGTACTATTGTCCGCCTGCAAGACTTTTTGCTAGGGCTCCAAAGCCAAAATTCTCAGACGCTGCACTTAGACTTATTGCTTCTAAGCCACCCTTGAAGATGTGGGTGGCTAAGAAAGCTTAACTCTCTTTTGCAGGGAAATGTCTCCAGCAGAAAACCAAAATCGTCTGACGCTATTGCTGGGGACCTTAAACATCTTGTAGGGCGCAAGATCAAATGCCCGAATGGTCTTACTATGTACTTCGTTCCTGAATCACTTGCTACTCTCCCTATCAGTCCTAATCTGGATCTAAGCTTTCATAACCCACTGGTTCATCAAATGTTTTTGCTTCACAATTCTCTTCGTGAAGCCTATCCCCCTAACTGCACTGTAGGGTACGACACCAGCGTCTTCAGAATGGATTATTGATAGTGGGTGTACCAACCACATGACTGGCAAAAGAAGCCTTCTTATGGACTCAACCTTACGTCCATCCGACAAGAGTCACATCACATTTGCTGACATGGTAAAAGTAAGGTATTGGGTCTAGGTAGAGTTGCAATCTCAAAGGATCAACACATGGATAAATTCATGCTTGTTGAATCCCTTGGCTTCAACTTAATGTCTGTCTCAATGCTTTGCAATTTGAACATGATCATAATATTTGGAAAATATCGTTTCCTTGTACTAATGGAATCTGACAAGTCTCTAGTGTTTGAAGGGTATCGGAAAGATGATTTCTACGTGGTAGATTTTTCGGCAGGACCACAGCTTGCCGTATGTCTTCTAGCAAAGGCTTCAGAATGCTGGCTCTGGCATCGGAGGCTAGGGCATGCTGGCATGAGGAACCTCCACACACTTGCAAAGAAGAAGCATGTCATAGGCATCAAGGGCGTCAAGTTCAAGAAAGATCACTTATGCGGTGCCTGTGAAGCGGGGAAGATGACGAGGGCCAAACATCCCTCGAAGACAATCATGACAACCACTCGACCCTTTGAACTGCTCCACATGGATCTTTTTGGTCCCACTCATTACTCAACTCTTACTACTACTGCTTGCCTCTATGGCTTTGTTATTGTTGATGATTATTCTAGATATACTTGGGTGCACATAATCCTTTACAAGACTGAAGTGCAGGATGTCTTCAGACGCTTCGCCAATCGAGCTATGAACAATTATGGCGCCAAGATAAAGCACATCAGAAGTGACAATGGCACTGAATTCAAGAACACTGGCTTTGATACATATCTTGATACATTGGGCATCACACATGAATTCTCAGCCCCATACACACCACAGCAGAATGGCGTCGTCGAACGCAAGAACAGAACACTCATTGAGATGGCCAGAACGATGCTAGATGAATACAAGACCCCAAGAAAATTCTGGCCTGAAGCCATTGATACTGCATGCCATACAATCAATCGTGTTTATCTTCACAAGCTTCTGAACAAGACATCTTATGAGCTCCTTACCGGCAAGAAGCCAAATGTCAGTTACTTCAGAGTATTTGGTGCCAGGTGCTGGATCAAGGATCCACATCACACATCAAAATTTGCACCAAAAGCACATGAGGGTTTTATGCTTGGATATGGAAAGGATTCGCACTCCTATAGAGTCTTCAATCTCTTTCTCTATAAAGTGGTTGAAACAGTGGATGTGCGATTTGATGAGACTAACGGTTCACAAAGAGAGCACCTGCCAAATGTGCTAGATGAAGTTCCATCCAGCGAATCAATCAAGCTAATGGGAACTGGAGAAATCATACCCTCTTTAGCTCAACCTGAAGAGGAACTTATCATCTCCGCACCTGATCAACCTGAAGACAATGCTCAGTCTGAAGACAATCCCACTAACAATGACAATGATCAGCAAGAGCAAAATCTTCGCCCTATACATCCTCGTGTTGCCAATGAAGTGCAGATTGAGAGAATAATTGATAGCATCAACGCACCTGGTCCGCTTACTTGTTCAAGGGCGACTCAGCTGGAAAATTTCTGTGGGCACTTCGCATTCGTCTCAATAACAGAACCCAAGAAAGTTGAAGAAGCCTTCATGGAACCTGAATGGATTCAAGCCATGCAAGAAGAGCTTCAACAGTTTGAGCTGAATAATGTATGGGAACTGGTTAAGCGTCCTGATCCTCGAAAGCACAACATAATTGGCACCAAATGGATATACCGCAACAAGCAAGATGAGCATGGTCAAGTTGTCAGAAACAAAGCTCGCCTCGTTGCTCAAGGATATACTCAAGTGGAAGGCATTGACTTCGATGAAACATTTTCTCCTGTGGCTCGACTTGAAGCCATACGCATACTACTGGCCTATGCAAATCATCATAACATACATCTATACCAAATGGATGTGAAGAGTGCTTTTCTCAATGGCAAGATTGAAGAAGAAGTGTATGTTGCACAACCGCATAGCTTTGAAGATCCAAAACATCCTGACATGGTATACAAGCTCAACAAGGCACTGTATGGCCTCAAACAAGCCCCTCGGGCTTGGTATGACACACTCAAATACTTCCTAAAGAGCAAAGGCTTCATACCTGGTTCCCTCGACCCCACTCTCTTCACAAAGACATATGATGGTGAACTATTTGTGTGCCAAATATATGTGGATGACATTATCTTCGGCTGCACCAATCAGAAGTACAGTGAAGAGTTTGGATATATGATGCAAGAGCAATATTAGATGTCCATGATGGGAGAGCTGAAGTTCTTCCTCGGTCTCCAAATACGACAGCAACGCAAGGGCATCTTCATATCTCAAGAGAAGTATCTCAAAGATTGCCTGAAGAAGTTTGGTATGCAAGACTGCAAAGGCTTCACGACGCCAATGCCAGCCAAACATCATCTGGGTCCCGACGAGAATGGTAAAGAGTTCGATCAAAATGTATACCGCTCCAGGATTGGTTCTTTACTTTATCTATGTGCATCTAGGCCAGATATTATGCTTAGTGTTTGCATGTGTGCTCGATTCCAAGCGGCACCAAAGGAGTCGCATCACTTAGCTGTGAAGCGAATTCTTCGATATTTGGCTCACATCCCAACTCTAGGATTATGGTATCCAAAGGGCTCAGAGTTTGATATGGTTGGATTCTCGGATGCTGATTATGCTGGTGACAAGGTGGATCGCAAGTCTACATCAGGCACATGTCATTTTCTGGGATGATCACTTGTATGTTGGTCTTCAAAGAAGCAGAACTATGTATCTCTCTCCACTGCTGAATCTGAATACATTGCTGTTGGATCTTGCTGCGCTCAGCTTCTGTGGATGAAGCAAACACTCAAGGACTATGGCATTCATCTGAAGCAAGTGCCACTCTACTGCGACAACGAAAGCGCCATCAAGATTGCCAACAACCCGGTTCAGCACTCGAAGACAAAGCACATTGAAATTCGTCATCACTTTCTCAGAGATCATGTTGTGAAGGAAGATAATGATATCATACACGTCAACACTGAAGAGCAATTGGCAGATATCTTCACCAAGCCCTTGGATGAGAAGAGATTTTGCAAGTTACGGTGTGAGCTAAATATCTCGGAATCCTCAAATGTCCTGTGATTAGGCACACATCCTAACACTTATGCATATTGATGACTTAGATGTGCAACACACGAAGAAAAGTATATCTTCAATCAATGAAGACATACATTCTAAGTGTGAATACATTAATGTGGAATTTGACTTCGGAGCGCCACGATAATTGTGCGCCGTGTCTGGGTCTAATACTTCCTATACGGTGGGTAAAGCCACCACCAAACTTTCTGTTTGAAGTGCTTCACTCATGGTGTTACATTAGCTATGTCTTCACATTTGGTTTGGCTTCAATCTCAACATGTCTTCATGATTATCTTCACTATGTTGATTATATATATACATACATATACTAGTGTTATGTCCTCTACAGCATTCACTTATAGCTATGTCTTCTTGTTGAATCTTTTGAACTGAGTGAATGTGATCGGACCCTAACCTCTCTATGCTTTCTATCTCAAACTCTATCTCTCCAAATCATATGCATTCTATTGAAACTGTCGAATGTCTTCTTTGCGTCCTTGTCAGTAGAAGATACAGAGACAACCATTAAGTCCGTTTTCAATGCTCATTCCTTCACCTGAAACCCGGAGAAGTGGGAACGACCACCCGACAATCCAGGCGTGCATGGGACGTGGAACTACCCCCGATATGCTGCATGACGGCTACGTGCCCATCAGATGTGAATCGCCAGGGGCACCTGTGTAATAACGCAGTGCCGCCACTGTACCTATAAATACACGCCTCACCACTGTCATTATCTCTTCTTCCACTCTCGCACGAACCCTAGCAACACCGCTAGCACTCGACGACGCCGGCGACGAAGCGCTTCGCTGCCGCAACCTCTCCGACGCCGTCTTCACGCCGACCGCGGACATCGTCCTCTCCGCCATCGCCGTAGGTGTCCTCCATCGCCAAGTTAGGGCACGGAAGATCAAACTGCTCGGCCTCCTCTTCCACTTCGTCTAGCAGTTCTTCGTGTGGTAAATAAAACCTCCTTTTTACGGCCCCCTTTGATCCTATAGCTTTATCACTTTCTACCACAAGCAGTTTCTATTCACACAAGTTGGATCCCTTTCATACTGCATCTCATAACATGCCTAGTATATTCACTTATGCTTCACAAAGTAGTTAGATTCCTCACTTGTACTGATCTGTGCATTCGTACAAATCTAGAACCAACTCCTTATCTATGAGTGAATGTCTTTGCACGATGAGGTCAATGTCTTCTAAACTGATTTATCTTCAAAATCTTCTGAGAATACATATGACCTCTTCCCCTTCCCTCGCACCTTAATGCTGTCACAAGTACATGTCCGCGGGAGAATCCTTTGGTTCTCATAGTCTGCATTCATTTGCAGAATTCTTACAGCATCACATAAATTCTCCCGAAGCCAGTTCCTGTTTGTCTAGCAAGCTAAAACATTTGAAGCCTCTGAAGTATTGAAGCCTTTCAGATTAAGGTTCATGGCTTCAGAAAAATCAGCAAGGAAGGGTGGCAGAAAGCGTCAAGGAGAAACATCAAGAGATCTGCCCGATGACCTCTCAAAGCTGTACAAGACAGATCCTGAAGAGGATTACAATTAGCGCAAGACACGAATCCAATGGATTCGACGCTATTGGGCAGAACAGTGGTTCAAGTACAGATTTGTGACCAAGGAGTATGCTGAAAAGAATGCCATCAAGCGACCATGGGGAGACATCCTCTACAAAAATCTTCAACCCCGGACCAGAGATGAAGCCATTGAACAAGGCTTCTATCCCTGCATGGTCCGTGGACCACAACCTACGGATGCTGACCCATCGTCCCTGCTATGGTGTCGTGACGACATTCTGTTCAAGCGCAACTTCCAGTTTGCCCAGAACTCAGCAAAGCAGAACAAGAAGACATTGGGAATAGACTTCAACCCTGGTCCTTCTGCTCCAAGGGCTGACGGCACACGTGATACAGAACCCAATGTCGTCGGTCCTTTCTACAACCTTGAAGGTCTCATCACCCATATCTTGGTTCAAGGGACTGCCGTGAACGAGCCTGCAGATGACGCTGAATTAGATGAAGCGCCTGTAGCATCGAAGCCAAGCAGCCAAAAGCTTCAAAGCCTGCCTCTGTTTCAAAACTCTCACGGGCTAAGCCACTGGCAACTGCACCTCCTGAAGACAGTGTACAGTCTGAAGATTTTTCACGCATCTCCAAGCCCCAGAAGGTCAAGATGCCTCTGCCACACACCGGCCAAGAGCTAACAGCTGCTGCCATTCTGCGCAATGATGCCATTGATCTGTCAAGTGATGAAGATCTTGCAGATGACGCTCTTGAGCAACTCATCAAGAGCAAAGAAGAAGTAGAAATCTTCAATGATCTGCATCTCTTTGATGTAACAATCATCCACAACTTCATTGATGAATGGTTTGACACGCCAAACATCAGCTTCAAAGTCTGCAACTACCCATTGGCCTTAGTGTCGCCTTCCATGGCGCTATTGCTTCAGAGTTAGCTATCGCCCAGCGCATTGTTGAACTGAAGAAAAAGATTGACTATGAAAAGGCTTAGTTCAAGAAGCATATGGCCAAGCTCAGCATGCAAGAGGTGAAGAACTTCAAGATTATGCTGCACGAGCTCAAGGAAGCCTTTCTCAAGAAACATGCAGAAGCTCAAGGTTCTCGTGAGCGCATGAAGGTTCTGGCTGACAAATGTGTGCAGGCCTACAATGAGGCTGAGAAGCGCAAGGCCCTTGGGCGTCCTGGCATCGACCCCAGGATGGCAGCAAAGAAGATGAAGAAGGCCGCTACGGCTGAACCTGACGCACCAAGGCAGGAAGCAGATCCCATTGTCTTCCCAACTAGAATGACTGGCTCGAAGCCAAAAAGCCGGTCAACCGCTTCAGAGCTCAAGAAGACGAGGACTGCTGAGGCTGAAGCCAGGAAGAGGAAACATCCTGAAGCCTCTCCTACTGCCCCCTCCAAGAAGAAGAGGAAGACCAAGAAAGATCGGGTTGCTCCCACAGAGCCTTTGATAGTTGAACCCATTTCCATGGTTCGTCCTGACGCTGAACGCCAATTGACAATCCATGAGCTTGCTTTCACAGAGGCTCATGAAGCTGAAGACTTTCCAGCAGCTGATCCCATCGCTGCTGAAGACATTGGTCAACATGACCATGTAAAAGATGGTGCAGTCCTTCCTCAGCTCGAGAACAGTGAACTCATCAGCATTGGTCGTCCTCTAACGCCAATCGCTCAGGATGCTTCATGGGCTGATCGCCCACAAGAGGAAGAAGACTTTGAGGCCCAACCAACTCCAACTACACAGGCGTCGCCTGCGTTGCGCGGGCTTCGCAAAGGACCTAGGCCTCCAGTCTCTGCGTCTGGAGCTGAAACTGCTGAAGACATTCCGGCTGCATCAGCGGATGAAGAAGAAGTCCCACAAGCTGCTACTCCCCTGTCCCACCAAGAAGCGGTTCTCGAGGAGAACGTGATTGTGACCGACCCTCCAGCTCGTCAAGTGGAGGTTGAAAATCTTGAGGCTGCCACCACCACCACCAATGAAGCCACTGACGCTGTCATGGCTAAAGCTAATGTGGAGCCCTCCCTTGCAAAAGCATCAGAAGTCAGCGAAGCCACTGATCCCACTTCTTCTGTTCCTGCACCTGCTGCCGGTCCCCAGTTCGACTATCATGTTGAGCACAGGCCTCAGGTATAGAAGCCAATCCCAAGATTGCCCAGGTTCCCAGGTCCTGCATCAGCACCTAGATCCTTCGATATCAATGGCTTCAGAGCAGACAACACATTATTCAATAGCTATAGGAACCCCTACTCAAGGGAAAGGATATCATCTGATCGGTTCTGGAGCTATGCGCAGCGAAGCTATTACTCCTGCATTCTATACAATCAAGGTCGCATCTTCCCCCACAAGCGTCTTGACATTGAAGCTATAGCTGGTCTGCCCTGTCTGGAAGAAGCTCTGGATTGCTTCACTGAGCGCTTCAAGTTTGACTCCACACCTCCTCGAAGGGCAGTGCTGCGACGAACTCCATCTCTTGAAGACTCTGAGTTCTCTTCCTCTGCTGCAACTGTAAATGCCAGAGTGATCGAGGATGACGACGATGCTACTTCACCGCCGCCTCCTTCAGCACGCTTCGACACTGCTCCAAGCTCTTCTGCACCACCAAACACCACCGACGACCCTGCTGCATCACCTACTCTTCATGGGAACGAATAGATGCTCTATGTCTTCGAACCTTTTTGGTCCTTACTGACAAAAGGGGGAGAAGCATACGAGTTTGATAGTCTTCAAGCGGGTCCATATGGGCGGGTGCTTTATATTTTGCTTCGTGTTTACAACTCTCATTTTGATACATTTGGTTCTTTGAGTTGTAACACTTAAAACTCGATGGTCGTCTGCTACTTATTTGCCACCTTGTGATGCGATGATAAATTCCGCATGTGTGACGATAAATTCCGCACTTAGATCATTTTGCAGACGTCCATTTTCCATTATGCATATCATTATCTTCACATACCTTCACATGCATAGTGGATTGTCATCATAAGTTGAAGAGGATCTCCACAAGCACAACCTGCCATGTGCATTTGGAATCCAAAAGCAAATTACTTATATGCACATCTTCAGGGGGAGCCCTTGCAACTTATGAAGACAATTCCTTATCCTTTACAATTTCACATATTATATTCCCCGTTGAAAACTTCAACTAGTTTGTCATCAATCACCAAAAAGGGGGAGATTGTAAGTGCATCTAGTGCCACCCCTAGTTGGTTTTGGAGTATTGACGACAAACTTAGTTGAGAGACTAATGTGTTTCTAAGAATTGCAGGATAACACAGCTAGAAGTCCCTCATTGATTCGGTTTTCCTACCAGAGATGACCCCTAAAAATGTATGAAGACATTGAAGTCAAAGGTGGTATATGAAGATATTCACATTGAAGACTATGACAAGAGAAGACATCACATGAAGCCTATGGAGCTCGAAGACTTAGATCTTTCGTAGTTATTTTTCTTCTTTGTTGAGTCATAGGAACCACCGTACTGTTAAGTGGGGTCCAAGAGAACCAGTCAGAATGACTGAAGTGATGCCTAACCAAAACCTATGTCTTCGAGTGAAGACTATGAGAGCGAATCTTGTCCAGAGTCGGACAAGTGAGCTTTGCTTGCAGCCCAAGTAAAGTTGCCGTGTGAGTTTGAAATCTGACCGTTGGAACACGTGTCAGTTCCTTAGTGACCCAGGGTCATTTCGAACAAATCAGGTCGGGTTGCCTTGTGGCTATAAATAGCCCACCCCCTACAACCATAAACGGTTGGCTGCTCAGAGTTAGTGTACGGCTTCTGTCGTTTGAGAGCAACCCACCTCAAAGCATTTGAGAGAGAATTCCTTGCGAGGATAAAGCCCTAACCACCCAGAGCCAAAGAGAATTAGGCATCACTTAAGTCTTCTTGTCTGTCTGATCTGAAGACTTATTACACTTGAGGACTGTGCATCCTCCAGCCGGTTAGGCGTCGCATTCTTAGCATCCAAGAGACATTGTGGATCGCCGATGAACGAAGTCTGTGAAGGTTTGGGAGTCTACCTTGAAGACTTACCAGAGTGATTGGGCGAGGTCTGTGTGACCTTAGCTCAAGGGGACTACGGTGAGGACTGGGTGTCCTGAGCTGCGTGTTCAGGACTGGGTGTCCAGGACTGTGTGTCCTCAGGTTTAAATACCTAGCCGCCCTAACCAGACGTACAGTTGTCGCAGCAACTCGAACTGGTCCAACACATCATTGTCTTCAACAAGTCACTGGTTTCATCCTTCCCTTCTCTTTACTACTGTTACTCCTTGTGAAGACATTGTATGATTGCACTATCTTTTATCTTCACTGAGTGACTGCGTGTTCTGTTTGGCTTCATAATTTCTTCCTACTTGATCCTTACTACATTGCTGCTCTTAGTCATTCTGCTTTCACTCTATTGAATACTTGACTATGGCTTGCCTAGTTTAGTCTACCTTCCGCTGCAGGGTAATAGGTTTATTTCGGTTGTTTGTCTTCATAACTTCCACGTTTTGAAGACTTCCATAAAAATCGCCTATTCACCCCCCCTCTAGTCGATATAACGCACTTTCAGAACCGGTGATCCAGCATACTGGAGAGCTCAATCGAGCCTCTATCACCTTTGCCAATCCTGTGTCGACTGAACATCCATCAGGGTGGACTGCCCAAGATCCTGCTTCATCTGTTCAACTCCATACTTCACACCCTCAGATTGTTGTGACTGTTCCACCATCTCTGCTATTCGTCACCCATCATGTCCCGAAGGATCGGGCGAGTGCTGCTAAAGAAGCGATACTCCAAGGAGGCCTTATGATGGAACGGATGAAGATGGTGCGTGAGACCAGCCAAGCTGCCTATGACGCCAGTGCAGCTCTTTGAGCCAACGTCTAGGTTAGTTGATTTCTGACTGATCTTCTAACTTGATACTTGAGAACTGCTGCTTTATTAATCGTAAGGTGTCCATGGATGAGCGTTTTCAAACTATTTCAAACTTCATGTGCATCTGTTCACCCACTGGGTGCATTCTTTTACTTTGCAATCTTCTTCACTTGAGTCGATGTCGAGTGAACTTTTGAATCAGTGGGGGCACGTAGAGTGCACCCACTGGGTGTAGTCCTCGGGACAGTCGTCGAATGTTTGATTCGGCAGGGGTCTTAGATATTTCTTGATAATAAATCCACTCAGTCTTGAACGGCTCCTGTCAAGTGAACTCTTAAACCAGTGGGGGCACGCCAAGTGCACCCACTGGGTGTAGTCCCCGATACCGCAGTCGACTACGGGCACTCGACGGTGGTCTGAGAACCAATATTGTTGTTGATTTTCCCTCTTTTTTGGGGCAACTGGACTGATTAAGTCGAGTTCCGAACCAAACCAGTGGGGGCAAGCCAAGTGCACCCACTAGGTGTAGTCCCAGAGACTAGTGTTGGATGTTTGATTCTGCAGTATTTTTAGAACTCTTTTTTCATAATATCCTAAATTTGTACTTCATCACTCGGGAGCAAATAATCTTCGATTCTGTCAACTGACATATCTTATTTGCTGACTTCAGAAATCCCGTGAGCTCATATCCCAATTTGCTGAATTCGAGAGGAAGCAAATCCAGCTCAATCTTGACCTGGACTTGGCCAAGCAGAACTTGCAAAAGGCCAAGGACAAAACAGCTGGTATGTAAGGTAAAAACTTTCCGACTATGAGATTGGACTGTCTCCCTAGTCATCTTTCCGTTCTTCTTTCTGAACCGAGTGTCGTTTATTATTTTTTTAGAGAAAATGAGGCAGGCTATGGCACTGAAGGACCTTGATCTTGCAGCGGCACAGAAAGAGGCCAAAGAGAAAACAGCACTTGCCGACGAGAAGTTGGCTTCAGTCGGGACGTTAGAGGAAGAGAACACCAAGCTGAAGACTGCTCTTGCCAAAGCTAGCAAGGAAGTGACACGTCTAAAGAAGGACAAGGTAGCCCTGAACGACAAGATTGAAGATCTCTCTCGGAAGAGGAATGAGCTGGAGGCTTATCTAGGGGACTTGCCAAGAAGTTATTCCCCATGCTTGAAGGTATTTTCTCCTGGTCGACTGGTTTCTCTTGACAGTTGTTGATTCTTCATATGGCTCTTCGAATCATTATTTTGCTGTGTTGTGCAGTTTGCCGAAACATTGAAGAAGAGACTGGGCGGATCGAAACGAACTTGGACCCCATCAACTCTCTAGTTAAGGATGAAGCCGCCATGAACATACTCCGACTGGAATCTCGTCTTGCCAGCGTCGTGGATTATCTGGCTCGACTGAAGGTAGCGGTTTCGTTAGTCGACACGGAGCTCTGGACGAAGGAGAGGTTCTAGAATGACCTCGAGTCTCGCATGACTCGACTCAATGAGATTCCTGGCCGAGTGCGAGCATGGGAGAAGTCCTCTGCCCGATGTGGTGCTGATGTGGCTCTATGTCTGGTCGTGTCCACTACAAAGAGGGCAAGGAAGAGAAGCTAGCAGCGCTCAAGGTCGCCAACACGAAATATCGCCAGTTCTAGTCCTTCATGGAGACCTTCATTGAAGCGTCCACTCACATCGCGGACGGAATAGGCCTGGACGAGTTCGTCGAGCCAGCCAGTCCTCCTCCAGAGGAGTGAACAAACTTTAAGCCTTAATTAAATTTTCCTCGGAATGCCGAGTGATTTTGTAGCCGTTAAAACTCCTTCGGGCCTAATCCCCGAGCACTTTTATATATGGTCTTGAACCCTGCGAGATTTATCAGAACTTTGTTTTTCTTTGAATATGTTTTTCTTCATCTTTGCTGCTTTTGATTCTCTTGACTCCAAGTGAAACTTGATTCTTAAGTAGGAATTGTCATTGACTTTGTGATGCAGCTCTTTCGAGTGGGTCATGGACAAGGTAACTTGGTGTTGTGCCCGACCTGCACTTCGTCGTCCTTGCAGATCGGGATGGAGCGGACGTTGTTCTTGTGGCGCAGCTCCGTCGTGTGGGTCATGGACAAGGGCACTAGGTGTTGAGCACGACCTGCACTTCGTCATCCTTGCGAATCAGGATGGAGCGGACGTTGTACTTGTGGCACAGCTCCGTCGAGTGGGTCATGGACAAGAGCACTAGGTGTTGTGCACAACCCACACTTCATCGTCCTTGCGGATCGGGATGTAGCTGATGTTGTACTTGTGGCGCAGCTCCTTTGAGTGGGTCATGGACAAGAGAACTAGGTGCTATGCACGACCTGCACTTCGTCGTCATTGCGGATCAGGATGGTTTTTAACTTAGGTGAGTACGAGACTGCAGCTAAGCCTTCGAGTGGGAGGATTGCTCTCCACTTGGTAGGATTTTAGAAACTTAGGTGAGTAAGTGACTGCAGCTAAGCCCCCGAGTGGGTGGATTGCTCTCCACTCGATAGGATTTTAGAAACTTAGGCCAGTGCGTGACTGCAGCTAAGCCCCCGAGTGGGAGGATTCACTACAAAAAAAGACACATCCGTGACATTTTGGGCCGAACGAAAAACAAATTTGTCATACATATGACACTTCTATGACGATAATTGTGAAAAAACCCGGTATCATCATAGATGTGGTGGGCTCCTACTTCTATGACAAAAAAACATGATAGAAAATGGGCTTTTCATCCTGGGCGGGCCGGAGACGCAACTGCATGACACTCTTTGGGCCGTCCATGATGGAAAAAACCATGGTAGAAGCGAGGGCGAGGAAAATTTCGGGGAGTTCCCGGTTACGGTAGGAGGTCGGGGGCCGAGCGATGCGCGTTTCTCTCGTACACGTACGCACGTGTGTGCGAGGCGTTGGCTCTAACTGAACCCGAGTGAGGCGTTGGGCTCTAACTGAACCTGAGCGATTGCATTGCAGGCTACGCGCTACTGAACCCGAGCGATCGATCGATGGCTGTTAATTGAACCCGATCGAGCGATTCCTTCGCTACTACTGCTAACTGAAGTCGATCGATTGGATGAATAGTGAGCGTTGCGGGGGGGTGGATGAAAAGTGAGCGGTGGCGTTGCCTCTGGATGAACAGGACCCTATGGTGTGGTGGAGGGTTGGATGAACAGTAGACTATGGAGGGGTGCCCGTGGAGGGGTGGTTGAACAGGACCCCGTGGTGTGGAGGGCTGGATGAACAGTAGACGGTGGAGGGGTGGTTGAACAGTAGCCGGTGGAGTAGCACGCGGTGGAGGCTGGATGAACAAGAGCCCGTGGAGGCTAAAGGAGGTCGATGGTGGAGATGAACAGTATCCCGTGGAGTCCCGTTTTGCGGTAAGACACACCCCTCCCGATGAACAGGACCCCTGTTTCGACCGTAGGAAGTCTGTTTCGTCCGTTTTGCGGTACACCACACCCCTCCCGATCAACAGGACCCCGTTTCGACTGTAGGAGGTCCGTTTCCTCCGTTTTGCTGTACGCCACACCCCTCCCGATCAACAGGACCCGCGTTTCGACCATAGGAGGTCCGTTTCGTCCGTTCTGCGGTATGCCAGGCCTCGTTTCCATCGCCTGTTCCGTCCAAGCCCTCCCGATGAACACGACCACGCATTCCGTTCCGACCCAGCCGGTTGGCTCCCACGCGTTCCGTTGCCTCCCGATGAACATGATGCATTCCATTGCCTCCCCATGAACACGACGCATTCCATCGCCTCCCCATGAACACGACGCATTCCATTGCCTCCCCATGAACATGACGACGACGTTGTTTTTCCGTTCTGACCCAGCCATGTACACGAGCCCAGGCCGTACGTATGCGCGAGTAGACGTTCGAGACCCCGCCCGTATGTACACATATGTGGCCGTATTTTCTTTCTTGCACCCTGGCCGCTGTACGTACATGTACATGCTACGTGTGCGCCTCTACTACGACACGTGCGCACCTCTACTATGACACGTGCGCGCCTCTACATCGACCAGTATGTACGTACACGTTCGTGACCAGAATGACAACGCTACGTACGCTTCAACAAGGTGGGTCCCGACTGTCAGGCACTTCCTTGCGTGCGAAGATGTAGCTGGTCGGTCCCAGCAATCAGGGGGCGAATCGTTTTGTTTTTTTACCGGACGCACTTGCGTGGGAAGGTGTACCTGGTGGGTCCCAGCAGTCAGGGGGGAAACATTTTTTTCATGAAATACGGTGGCCCGTCCGGTGGGTCCCCGCTGTCAGCTGGAGGAATAATTATTTTGCACATAATAAGCAGGCACTTCCTTGCAGCGGCCATGGACCCAGCTGTCATCCTCTCCACGTACATTTCATGTCCGATGGAAGCTGTTCCTTGACCACGTTGACCATGCCGCGCCGAGAGCACCAGGGCGGTGGACGACGGCGATGCCTGGGAAGGGGACGACGCGGAGCCGGGAAAGACGCGGCAGTGGATGCCCACGCGTAGAGGAGTACGAGGGTTCACTGGTTCACTGCGGTGTGACGCTGCCATCGCCGCAGAATAACAGGGGGTGTGGGTGAGTAGAGGGATGGCCTGGCCAGCGCTGGGAGTAGTAGGGGGTGATGGTTTGGGCGGCTGGAGCAAGAAGACCAGAGGTTGAAGAAGCACTACGGCCGTTGGATGGACATCGTACGATCACTGGAGCTAGAATCGTGCGTATTGACTAAGTTGACAAAGCCCTCCGTCCCGTCAACTTAGTAGGCCCACAAGTCAGCCTGCCACTATACTGGGTCCCAGCTAACAGGGGGAGTATTCATTTTTTGTGTGTAATAAGGAGGCACTTCCTTGCGTGCGAAGATATAGCTGGTGGGTCCGAGCTGTCAGAGGCGGTAACATTTTTTTCGCTAAATACAGAGGCCCTTTCGGTGGGTCCCTGATGTCAGGTGGAGGAATCATTATTTTGCGCGTAATAAGGAGGCATTTCCTTGCGTGCGGCCATGGACCCAGCTGTCGGCCTCTCCACGTATAGTCCACTTCAGATGCATGTCGGTCGTTGACGACGTTGACCAGACCACGCCGAGAGCACCAGGGCAGTGGACGACGGCGAGGCCTAGGAAGGGAACGACACGGAGGCAGGGAAGACTCGACTGTTGTTTCCCACGCGGAGGGGAGTATGACTGTACGAGGGTTTACTGGTTCGTCTCCCGTCGCCAGAGAATAACAGCAGGTGTGGGTGGGTAGAGGGATGGCTAGGCCAGCGATGGGAGTACAGTGGGGCGGTGAGGCCTGTGCGGCAGCAGAGCCGGCCACGGGGAGGAGGGAGCAGGCAGTCCCGCCGGCGCTTGTTTGAGCGGCTGGAGCAGGAAGAGCAGAGATTGAAGAAGCATGATGGCCATTGGATGGCCATCCAACAGTCACTGCTTGTGCGTCAACCTTTTTTTAGGAAAGCCTCAAATCTGTGGAAAACAGCATACAACCCATCTGCCATTATTTCTAATAATTTACAGCCCATTTGCTAATTATTAAGGTTTTTTGGAGCCCATATTCTTTTTGTTAGCATTGCAGCCCATATTGTGGCCACGGTTAAAAAATTATACGAAATTTTGCATATTTTGGTGCGGTCCGAACTATTTTTAATCTCGAAATTTCGACTCACATTCAAACTGATTTTAAAAATAAATGTTTATCAATATAAAATCCAACAAATTCTCCACACATAAAAATTAATGTAATTTAAAATCTTGAAATGAAGAAAAGATATTTGAAACTAATTGCCGGTTTGATGTGTTTTAAAAATGTACAGCCCATTTCTCATTACTGATGGGCCATTTTCTTGGCCAACCGAATGAAAGCTCTCCTCGTCTTGAAAGATTTGCAGCCCAACAGGCCTGGCAAAGCGACTTACTTGGTAAATCACAAAAAAAACTGGGCTGTGGCCGTGGACCCAGCTGTCAGCCTCTCCACGTACAGTACTCTTCCGATGGAATGTCGTTGACCACATTGACCATGCCACGCCGAGAGCACCAAGGCGGTGGACGACAGCGAGGCCTAGGAAGGGGACGACGCGGAGCCGGGGAAGACGCGGCAGTGGATGCCCACGCGGAGAGGAGTACGAGGGTTCGCTGGTTCGGCTGCAGTGTGAGGCTGCCGTCGCCGTAGGGCCTGGCTAGCGGTGGGAGTAGTAGGGGCGATGAGGCCTCAACGGCAGAACAGCCGGCCACTGGAGGCAGGAGCAGGCGGTCTCCCTGGTGCTGGTTTGGGCGGTTGGTGCAAGAAGAGCAGCGATTGAAGAAGCAGCAAGACCGTTCGATTCAAATCCAATGGTTACTACTGCTAGAATTGTTTGTTGACTAAGTTGACAAGCCCTGCGTACGCGTCAACTTAGTAGGCCCACAGGTCAGCCTCCCAACCGGTGTGCCCCAGATGTTAGTGGGAGGAATCATTTTTTTGCATAATAAGGAGGCAGTTGATTGCGTGCCGCCAGGCCAGCGGAGGGAGTAGGGTGGGCCAGGGAGGCCTACGCGGCATCACAGCGGGCCACAAGAGGAGGGAGCAGGCAGTCCCGCCGGCACTAGTTTAGGCGGCTGGAGTAGGAAGATCAGAGATTGAAGAAGCACGTCGGCCGTTGGATGGACATCCAACAGTCACTGCTACTAGAATCGTGTGTTCACTGACAAAGCCTTGCGTAAACAAGTCATCCTCGAAATCTGTGGCGTGTGCAGCCCATTTGCTATTATTTTTATAATTTTTACTCATTTTCTAATTCATATGGAATTTATTGCAGCCCGTTTCCCTTTTTTAGAATTGCTGGCCATTTTTTGGTCAGTACGAGG
This sequence comes from Triticum urartu, assembly GCF_003073215.2. Lineage (NCBI taxonomy): Eukaryota > Viridiplantae > Streptophyta > Magnoliopsida > Poales > Poaceae > Triticum > Triticum urartu. The sequence goes on from NC_053024.1 coordinate 255,677,673, forward strand.
GTCAAAAAATTAACAAAATATGCGGGAAATTTTGAAAATTCGCAACTTTTTGCTGGGGAACGAAATATTCTTAATCCAAAAATTAATAGCCATACTAAAACAAATTTAAAAATAAATTAGTACTATGTCATGTTAAATCCAATGAAATACATATAAGATATCAGTGAAGAACAAAAACAAAAAAAGAAACTTATATCCCATTTGCTATAATTTTTTTGGAATTTTCAACCCCTTTTGATATTACTTTTAACAGACATTGACCATACTCTTAAGCCAGGCCGGAATGCATCCCTTCTCGTCTTGAAAGATTTGCGGCGCAGTAATTCGGAGAAAACAAATAGGCCTAGCTTGGGTATTTTTCAAAAAGAAATACTGGGCTACCTATTTTCCCAATGAACTGGTGCATGAGCATTTAGCTTTATTTATTCATTTACTTATTTATGTTTAGGGGACCATAAGCATGTACCAGGGCCGGATCCATGTGAGAGCCTCCCTTCCAGTTAATTATGGGCTTCTCTATTGGGCCTTCATCAGTGGGTTGCATGTTATCAACAAGTGGAAACTGTGTTCCATACGAAAAATAGTATGCGCTACGTACGGTACGGGGCACTAAAGGATCGAACCGTGCAACGACTTCTAAAACATTGTGTTTGTCGTTCTAACAACACATTTATTCAAACAACAGACGAAATATACTACTGATTGTACATTGAAAATAGCAGCAGCAACCAGTGCTGGGGGTGCAACAGAAGCAGTAAGCATGCCAGAAGAGTGAAGACGCAGCTCTCTCTTCCAAACCAAACATCAGCCATCATTACAAAAGGGCTACCAAAAAAGAACAAGTGTATGCATAAACTAAATAAAGATCCTACTACACCAAGTGTACGCATCTAACTAACTGGCTCAGTTAGACGTTACTATTTATTAAGCTGTGGAGATTGGCTGACGGCTTGAACCAGATGGGTGCCTGACGGGGGAAACTCCAGCCAGCAGGTCGAAGTCTGATACTTGCGACCATCTCTCCTACTTTGGGCTGCGGAGCGTGGCGGCACATATCAGGGTATGGTGCATGCAGAGACGCATGGTACGCTGTGTACACACAGTTTTTCCTGATGAATGAAACCGCGCTGCCATCATGATCCTTGCCATCGGTTATCTCCTGGTTAATCGGATAATTTAGTCCGACAAACAGAGAGCGTGTACTAAGGCTACTTACCAGCCTCCAGTCAAAAATTCCTGAAGGCCCAGAGAAGTTGGGATCCTGCTCAAAGACCTTGCCACTACTAGGAAAAGGGCTATAGATGATATAGCCACTAATGGCGCACCAGAAACGTGGTGCGCCACTACTATATAGTAATGAGCCGGTGCACCATTAGTGTGGTAGACTCTAATGGCGCACCAGACCCAGGGTGCACCATTAGTAACAATTTTTTTTTCCAAAAATACTAATGGCGCACCAGGGAAGAGTGCGCCACTACTTTTTTTTGCAAAACTACTATCATTTTTATTTTTGAACTCATGAATATTTTTAAATTTAATTCATGGGCACTTTTTGAATTCATGAATATTTTTCAAATTTGATGATATTTTTTCATATTCAATATGAAAAAATATTGAATATTCATGAGGACACTCGATCTCGATCCCCCTCGATCTCGATCGCTATCCTCCTCGCCAGATCCCCCTCGCTGTCGAGCAGCCCCCGCACCCTCCCCCCGCTCCACTGCCGCCGACGACCCACCGCACCCTCCCCCGCTCCACCGCCACCAACGACCCACCGCACCCTCCCTCGCTCTAGTGCCGCCGCCGACCCCCCGCACCCTCCCCCGGCCCGCTCCACCGCTGCCGCCGACACCCCGCACCCTCCCCAGCTTTTGGAAGATATTTTTAAATAACAAATTTGATGATATTTTCAATTTAAAATAAAAAACAAATTTGATGATATTTTAAAAAAACAAATTTGATGATATTTGATGATATCTTTTGTTCTAGTCCTCATGAAAATAGCAAATTTGATAAAAAACAAATTATTAGATGAAACAAGAAATAATGAAAAAAAAGAAGTTACTAATGGCGCACCGGAGGAGGGTGTGCCATTGCGATCAAAAAAGTTACTAATGGCGCACCAGAGGATGGTGCGCCATTGCTCTGAGTGTTTTTATGGCGCACCCCTAGATGGCGTGCCATTACTAACATTCCCCTCTAGCTGGATACCCCTTTGCCCGATCCCCCCATTCCCTCTCCCTCGCCAGATCCCCCTTCCCTCCCCGCGCCCACTCCACACCCGCTCCGGCTCCCCCGCGTCGCCGTCACCGCGCACCCGCACCCCCCACCACTGCATTCGCTTCAACGCCGATGACCGCACGGGGTGCAGGACGCCGACCGCCGCCGACCCGCGAAGCACGTGGCCGCCGGCCTCCCCATGACCAACCGAGGTGCCCAGGAGGACCGCCACCGTCTTCCTCTTCGACTACAAGGACCCGGACGAGCTCGGACGCCCTTGAGCCATCCCTTCGACGCCGACCCCGACCCCGACCCCTCCGGCGACCAGCCGCGCCCGCCCAGGTAACTCTCCTCCTTCCTCCTTCCTCCCTCTCCACCCTTCCTCCCCATTCCCTCCCTCCCTACCCTCGACCATTTGGATTGGTAATGGGGACTGGACTGCGTTCATGAGTTGGCAAAAAGGAGCGAGATCATTCTGCAGTTTATTCAGTTCTAACCGAATAAATGCCTAACCTCACACGTTCCTGCTCGTTCCAGCCTTCCAAATGACCACTTACTAGCTAGAGTAGATAGATTATCAGCCTAGGTACACTTCGCTAACCCATGCATCATTCGTTTCATCTCGAGCTAATAAGCAAGTCCAACAACAAACACACATCTAGGTACACCTAGGTTTTTCTTGACGAACACACCTAGTAAGTCCAACAACGAACACACCTAGGTACATTGGCGGAGCTTGAAAGAAATCTTAGGAGGGGCAAACATTTTTTCTTCCCGAATATGGAATTGTACAACTACGACAAATTAGACATGGAAAACTATTGAGAAACTTCGATAAGTATAGTAATCACATTTCTAACGCTGATTATATATATGAAAGCTAGTCCATGAAAAAAATACCAAAATATTATTTAACCATGGAGTATTGAGTTGAGTTCCCAGAGAATCCTCTTGGCTTTTGGCTATGGATTGTAATCCTATTCACTAATCAATAAAGCTCTCAATCTTCCCGCAAAAAAATTAGCTCTTTGTTTCTTTGTCCTTAGTACAAAATCTATGACCTATTCAAAACTTTCCCCAAGAAATTAAGATGCACAAATCTATACAAGGAAGAAATTTCCAGCGGGGAGTGGGTGGGCAAACTGCTCTTGCTTGCTTGCTGCTCACTAGCTCACTGTGTGCGGCGCCAATCTCAGCTCTGACCTCTTCGCCACCTCTGGCTGGACGCCCTGCTAGCTGCCCGCCAACCCACACACAGGCACGCTGATTAGTGCCTCACCTCTACCTCTATGCAGGCGCTCATCCATGCTCAGTCAACACAAGATGGCAAGAGGAAAGAATAGAAGATGATAGAAATCAGAGTTGGTCACTGGCTGCACTAGGTTAGAGCTAGTTTGTCTCCGTAAGGAGATGTTAAAAGGGCCCTACGGGCTGGTATGGGCAGTGCCGCCTCATTACTATGACGGGGTATTAAAAAAGTTTCATTTTTGCTGGGGGCGACCACCCAGGTTCGCCCCCGAGAAGCTCCGTCGTTGCCTAGGTACACCAAGTTTGCAGGGGCACCATCTTTTAATTTAGACGAAATATATACTTCCTCTATTCAGAAACACTTATCGCAAAAATAATAAAAACTGCAAAAATATTTATGAATAGTTCATCTGTTTTCTTTGGCCAGTTGTGCAGATAGAATGCTAACTAAGTTGGGCCTGTTTGATAAGTTATGTAACTGCAACACCTATTATTGCTACTGATATCATTGGCTCATTGTTGCCTTTGTGCAATGCAGAACTATTAAGAGTGATTTGGAGGATTCAAGATTCTGTGAAGCTCTTTTGACATTTAAAGCTCAGAACTGAAGGTACTTAATAAACTCAAAAGCATTCAGTCCAGACCTTTCAATTTCTGTGTTTTTTTGTATTGCTAGATGAATGGTAACATCGTTTGATAGGTGAATGTAGTTTGGTCCTACTTTCCTAATTAAATAGCACATGTTTTGTTGAACATCTAGAGATTGTTGGCATGGATAGACATGCTGCTGATTGTCATAAGTACATTAAAAAAACAAGTATAAGACCAACATCCATGATTTTTTTCAGCTAAAACTATTGATGATTTTTTGTTGGGTGACCTATTAGATCTGGAATGGAAGCTCACATAAGTTGAGCTGATTTTTGTCCATATGAAAGCAGAGGACCATATGGTCTGTGGCATTTTCATCCATATGAAAGTAGAGGCACATTGTGGTGCTAGTTTGCTGGGTTTTGTCTCCGACCATCGTGTCGTGATGATTTTGCAGGTACCCCGAGAGGCCCTTGAGTTTGCCGGAATGTCGATTAACTTCCGTTCCGGCAAATTCGGGTACTCCATATGTCCTATTTTCAGCAAAGGTCATGCTAAAATTTTCCGTGAATTTTAGCATGACTTTGCTAAAAATAGGACATATGGGGTACATGTGACTAATGCATGGGCCGGGGTATCTTAGTACTTAATTAAGTAGGATCAACTGCCTCTTGTGTTATACATATTCTATTTGGATGGCCCTGCTAACCCTTGACCATAAATAATTGAGATGGATGTAGCAGGCTTAAAGAAAGAAATGTTTTTAGGCCAACTCCACTGGGCCTGGCTGAAAATCCACAAGTGTGCATGACTAACAATATTCTATTGTAAAGCTAAACAGGAAAGGAACCACTCATCCTAACCATTTGCTCTCAAAATTACCACTTCACTTCTTACTACTGAAAATCTTAGACCATCTCCATTCGCCAATAGCTCAAACCAGTTTGAAGGGCGTGTTTTCACCACACTGTGGATTATCTTATTGGACTCAACGCAAGAGATGATGTAGTTTTGAATTATGAACGTAGGATATGTCGTCATCGGACGATGAAAGTCTCCCGGGGGAGTGCGGCTGGTGCCATGACGATAGAGGTCTGTGCGACATGCCTCACCTGGACGATGATCTGCGCTTCAGCAGTAAGCTCGAGGAGACCTTCGAAGTTGAAATGGTACACAACGACGACAAGTGTTATTTTCATAATTAAGCATGACTTCAACTATTTCAACGTGTAATTTTCATCTTTTACAATTCGAGTATAGCTTATCCCATGCCATGCAAGACGCTATGTCTTGGAGAGGATGGATTTTGAAGACCATGAAATTTCCGAAACAAAGAAAATTCACCTAAGGACTCATCACGATGTGGATTTTGAAGTAAATTTGTATAATTCTGGGAGCGTAACCCATTTTGGTTGCAAAAATTGGGAAGCATTTTGCAAGATGTATGGTTTTGATGAGGGTATACTTATCACCATGGATCTTGGTGATCCTAAAATCGAGCAAGACAATATGGACATTTGGGTCCTTATTGATACGCCTCCAATTCTACCGCTATGTGAGTTTCTCAAACATAGTTATTAGCTAATTTATATTGTTTATTTCAAAATAGTTGACAGCTTATTTCCATTGACAGCTTATTTTTATTGTTCAAAGAATGTGCGGGAGATGGTAGACACAACCCACTACACCAATGGCTCCAAATTAACAACTTACAAAGAGAAAAATCATCTGGTCGGATTTTGTACTGACATTGAGAATTACAATATCTACAATCAAACTCCTCAACATTATGGGCAATACATGCCACTAGTGCATGTGTTCAACTACGGTAACTACCATGGAGATACCCTGGTAAGATTTTTTACTATTACGACATCCGTGCATCTTTTGCATACTTCTAAAACTAGTACATCATTGCTAACTATGAAGTTATTACTATGTTTTTCAACAGATAATCCCAGAGAATTATGTGATTTTTTACTATCAGAAAGGTAGTCTTAATGTTTTGAACATACAGCCAGGTCATCCTACGAATCTCAACTGTCCATACGAGATTTCTAAAAGAAGTGGAGACATGAAAATCAAAGGATGGAAAAAAAGTATGGACAGTCGTAAGGAGGTTCTTGGAAGCAAAAGGAAGTGAAGCGCAAGAATTGGAGACAGGATGATCTCCATTCTCCATAATGGAGAGTCAGGGTCTATATTGTTTTATGCTATTTTACCTTAAATAAGGTATTTAGGTCCTGCCTAATACTGATCATCATGTGCTAAGAACAATTAAGTAGGGTTGGTTCGATGACTATCAAGATGATGATCGTATGACTTGTTATTAATAACAAGTAGAAGTTGTATGATGATGATTAGTAGGACTTGTTAGGATTAGTATTACTTCCGGCAAACTCGCTACTCGCGGTCTCGAGACTTGTAATGTTCTATCTTTGTTCGGTCTTTTGAATTCGGAGACTAATATGATGAATTGTATTCGGAGACTAATCTTCTATTGTATTCGATGAATCTGTTGTTGCTATGTGCTGCTAGCTATATTCTGTCCAATAATATATTTTGTAACCTATGAAAATATTAGAAAAGAAAAAAATCCCTAATATTCATAATAGTGGCGCACCACCACATAGTGCGCCATTAGTAAGCCAGAGCACACTAATGGCGCATCATCCACCAGTGCGCCATTAGTATGCCAAAGCACATAGGTAAATATGGCCCCCTGGGAGGCATACTAATGGCGCACCGTGGGCTATACTAATGGCGCACTGCATGGTGCGCCATTAGTATACCAGATACTAATGGCGCACCACAGGTGCGTCATTAGTAAAAATACAAATGGCGTGCTACTAGTGGCGCACCTGTAGTGCGGCATTAGTAGGCAAAATAGGTGCGCCACTAGTAGGCCTTTTCCTAGTAGTGTGCAGTGACTGTGATTGTATTTCGCGAAACAACACGTCCCGTATGTGCGAACGATCATCAATCTTTCATCGTCGTCTGATCGAGCCAGGAACCACCTACAACTGCCATGTCGCTTTTCTTTGAAAGGTTCTGGGATTAGCAAGGGTAGGGACACCAGGCGGCCTACAACATCATATCAAGTTGGAGTCAAATAAAAAGGGCTCTTGATTTAGTCAATCTTAAGAACAACATGTTATGAGCATGAATATTTTTTCAGCAAATGTTGACAGTAATATAAGAAAGCCATCATGATATCATAGGAAAGTAACATACTACTGTAACAGCCGTTTGTAGCGATGACTAGAGTAGGCCAGCAATACGTCTAGCCATAGAAGGAGTCGACAGTGTAAATGAAGCCCTTGTGTTCAATGGCATCAGAGAACCATGGAGGATGTATGATCCTGCGATGGATGTGCATATTTATCCACTTACCATAGTGACCTGTCAGATAGGCGAGACCGCGGTTGAAGAACACAATTAGCCTAAAGTCTTTATAATCCGCAGATCTTGTGGGCACTTGGCAGATTACAACCTTGAGCAAATCAAACTTGGTATCATGTTGGCTATTGTAAGATTCCGAGTATTCTGGGCCGCGGTGCCAAAGCAGTGAAGTGTTAATCGAAAGAAGGGGGATCAATCGCCGGGTGTAGACCTCCACGAGCATCCAGCTGCCGCGACCGTCAACGAGCACCATCCAAGACGTGTTCATGCCGACCCAGTACATACCATTAATGTAGTTGAGGCTGACGGGGATCAGATCGCAGTCAAGGGGGTTGATGCTCGCCAACCTACGATCGTTATGCTGCGTGACACGCCGTTTCTGAAGATCAGGAGACATCAACAAGCAAGGAGCTAGCTTAAAAAGCTCCGACTTGAGTGCTTTGAGTAAACGGTACAACCCCGATGAGCACGTGGCGAGCGGCATGGTACTGAGAATTCCAGCCACTCTTTCGACGGACGTTGCTCGGTTCTGCCATTGTTAGTACTTGGGTTTCGGACGAGGGGGGAGGCGCCTTAGCGGGGATGGAAGATTGGACAAGATTATGTGCAGAGAAAGATGGAGAAGCGAATATGTGTTGCAAGAAGTGGACAGGTGATGATGACTATAACACGCCTCTTGACTTATGAGACACATACCAGCAGCGTAGGGTCATGTCGATGCCAGACAACTTGCTTGAGGGATCACAGTACTGGTACTCCCTACAGTGTTATGCCCTAACTTGCTTGAGTAGAGTAGTAGAGTAGGACTCTGCTCTACTACTAGCACCGGAGGAGTAGTATATTCTAATCTAAAATAGTTACAAACTTCAATGCCCGAGCATGGAACGACTATGAACCGTGCTCAAAGACCGTGTCTACATGGTGTTTGGACATGGGCAACAACCTCAACGCCAACGGTGCTGCTCCCGTTGCACCGTATGTGTTTCTGTCCTTCCTGTTCGAAATCGTGGTAGAATTCATGATTTATTTTGTGCTTATTCAGATTAAATCTCATAGTAACTTGCTCATATATTCAACTGGCGCAACGTCCCCTACAGCCACTCCCGTTTCATGGACGGCCTGGTCGATGCCTCCAAGGAGCCCTTCGTACACTGTTATGAGTGCCCGATGCCGTTTTGTGCCTCGCCGGCGGACATGGTGCATCACCTCACGGATGCGTGCAGCGGTCACTGCTGGCCCTTGGCGGAGAACATCAAGTACGAGACGTGCTACCCGTTCACCATGCCGGAGTCGCTGGAGGATCGACATGAGAGGGAGGGCGAGGAGATAGCGATGAACGTGAATGTGAGGGGGAGGAGATAGCGATGTCGTGGGAGGCGCAGTATTTATAGCGAGCAATGGCACACCTACGTAAGATATGGACTGAGCTGCACTGACTTAACTGCAGGTCCAGTTGCGTCACTGACATGTGGGCCAGACCCCTGTTGCGCCCATATGTTAGTGACCCAATGCACCTGCAGTTAAGTAACAGCTACGTGGGCATATTTGTTGGAGTAAATTACGGGGGAGCGAAGGGGTGGAAATATTGCTGGTCACAATGGATTGGACGAGCATGGGGGGAGGAGAGTCATGCATGCAGATTTTTTCACACGGGGTGGAGTGGTGGGACCGCCGGAGGGAGAAGGAGAGTTTGGCTGGCATATTGTTTCCACACATGGAGAGGAAAATATTTGGAGACGGACGGGCTTCCTGCAGGTATTGGGAACGGTGCATAATAAGTCATCTTGCATGCCGGGCTAGGTATAGTCTCAAGTCATTAAAAACATACACACCCCACACATGTTCATATTTCAAGGTGCACTAAATTATTGCATGCGATGATTAAGGCGGGCCATAATGGTGTTATCTTAGCTGGTATCATGCACACGGGAATAGAAAACATGCTGATGTGGCAAAGAATTAAAGAAGAGAGGGGGGTTAGAGTAACTAGTGTTGATGCATGCATTGGTAAACACATTTTTTTGTGAAGAATGACAGGACTACTTGAGTACTTTTGCAGACTTCAAAAACTATTCCACCGCCTCTACTATCTTGCTAAGAGTAGGTGAAAATTTTGACTCGAGCCCTTTAAACTAGAAGTGGGGTAATGGTACTCTAATAGCTAACCTTGTTGTGATGACAAGATAGGACATGGCACGCACTTGGACGGAGGAACTTGTCTACATTGTGCATTTAAGTTTTGTCTGAAGTCAATGTACCTCTACTTTCACCAGACTTATAGAAAAATGTGTCAACATTCACAATGTCAAATCAATATTTTTACACACATTATAAAACGTAGTTCTTATACTCATTATAATCAGTATTGTAGATATTGATATTTTTAGTGTAAATTTGGTCGTGGGATTTCATTGATGCCTGTCAAAGCATGGAGGAAGCGGAGCTTAGGGCTTGCATTGCCGGTCTCTACATAGGTATTTCTCTTCATAATCCTGTAATTTTAGAGACTGATTGCGCTTTTGTGGTAGCGTCTCTTGCATCGGGGGACTATGAAAAGTCTGCTATGTGCGACCTGAAGATGAAAGCGTTGAGCATCTCGAAGTTGATCAACAATCTTCAATTTTCAAAGATTAGTCGTTCGGCCAATAAGGTGGCACACTTAATCGCTAAGTATAGCTTTGACAATAGATTAGATGGTATTCTTGTAAATAACGTACCGCCCTGTGTCGTGAATATTGTATCGAATGAGTGTACTGGTGTGGCTGGTTAATTAATATAAGGTGGTGTTCAAAAAAAAGTATAAATTTAGTCAAACACTTTGCAAATGGTTGACGGGAGTAAAAAGGACCAGAGGGAGTATCATGCATGCGTAGTAGGCAAAAAAATTGCTCATTTATAGCCGGTCGAAGTCTCAAAGGGCGCGACCGCGCGAGGGAAGCGAAGGTCATGGGAGGTGCGATGTTTGACGGAATTAAGTGAAGTTACATCCATGCGCCAGCATGGCGTGCGAACAGGCAGAAGCTATACCGTCAGGCCTACGATATGGGTCTAGTAGACATGACATCTAATGGGTCCCGCATAGTTCTCGAGAACTCTTTGGGGGCTTGCAGCCGTTTATCCACCGGGCAAGCCAGCAACCCCATGCCGTTCGCACGCCCTACTCGTCCCCGTCTTCTACCTTACAACAGTTCGCTCCCAGTCGTCCCGTCCTTTCACATTAGTTCACTCCCAGTTTTTTTTGCGGTGTACAACAGTTCAACTTCTCCTAACCCTCCTCCAAAATCCATGGCCTCCCAAATCTCCATGGTCGTCGCTGAGTACCAGGTTAGAGCCATCACCGGCAATCAGTTCATCGTCATCTACACACATGGATCCGAGACGGTGAAAGCATGGCTTGCTCGCCTCCTACGCATGTTCAATAGTTCAACGGATGAGTGGGTCGCTGGGCTAGATGTTGAGTACACCACAGTCCTAGGACGAGAGAAGGATCTAAAGGACGAAGAGAGGAAGAAGCCTGTCGTGATCTAGGTTTGCTTACATAACGTTTGCTTGGTCTCCCACATATGCCATGCCGACGTTGAGTGCCAGGATTTTAAGAACTTCCTCAAGGACAAAAGTGTGAAATTCGTTACTGTAGGCTTTAAGAACGACAGGGATGTCCTGCGTCGGATAGGTCTCGTTGTAGGCCAGCCCTTCGATCTCCAGAAGGCAAGCCTGGTGTCCACCTCTCAACCTTCAATGTTGACCCTGGTAGGAGCCATGATTGATCCTTCGTACGCTAAACTGAAGAAACCTCATCACGAGTTTCATCATGATGGGAGTCAAAGACATTAGATGAAGATCACATCATGTACGCAGCAATGGATGCCTACCTTTGTTTAAATATCTACAAGGGTTGGATGAAGAAGCAGAGCCCAATGTCCGGTTCAAGCAAAGAAGTGTCGGCGAAGAGGAAGAGGAAGAGGGACGAGGACGAAGTCGAGGACGCGGACTCGGACTGCGAGTAGGTGGCAGTGCCGTCGCTCATGCTGGTTCCACTGCAGTGTCAAGCGGACTAGTTGCTTAGTTTATTTTCAAGGGTGTGTTGTGCTGAGGCCCCAGCAGAACTATGTTTATGTTCTTTCTCGTTATTTGAACTCTTTAGTACGTACAGTAGTACTAGTACTATGTCTTACTACTGTTCTTCTTGTAGTTGGTACTACTGCTCGTATCTTCGTGTTCCTACTATACTTAATACGTTCGTACTAGTAGTATAATTTGGGTGAGTCGATTTGTGAAAGAAGTTCGACGGAGCGAAGGAAGAAGACGGTAGAAGAGGTGGAAGAAGCCCTTCTAGCCATCCATGTTGCATCAAATGGCTCACATTAGTCGACTGACCCAAATTGCTCCTTCAGATTGCAGGATCCACGTGGCATTCAAGGTCTCGAAGGTAGATTCCACGTCTGCACCCGGTTTGCGGGCTCGATGCGCGCGTGACCGGCTTCCGCCGCGACAGCCACCATGCGCGCCTCCTCCGCGTGGCCAGAGACGACAATGACACGGTAGTTCCTCCTCGCCAGTGTGCTGGAGCACGCGCTCGTCCTCCTATTCGTACACTGCGTGCATAGACGCGGCTCCACCAGCTGCTCGCGTGCTTGAAAGCGCGGCGGCATCGCGAGGAGGGACTGTAGACGACAGGAGCGGGCGAGCCTTCGGCTTCATGGCATAGGGATGGCGGAAGGACAATGTGGAGACGGTGTGCGTGTGATACAGACATAGAGAGGTGTGAATGTGCAAATGATCATGCATGAGTGAGACATAGACAGATGCCGATACGTTGTGTATACATGAGAGAACGGTCTTCTAGTTTAGGGCCTGTTTGGTTCCGATAAGTCACCTGACTTATAAGTCAGTGACTTCAAATCAGTGACTTATAAGTCATGCCTGTTTGGTTGTCATCTGACTTATAAGTCACCTGACCACACATTCCCACCTTGTTTTTTAATGTAAAGGTGATGGGACCCACGTAAAAAGGGGTGACTTATAAGTTTTAAGTTGGGGTGGAGCAACTTATGACTTATAAGTTGGGGTGACTTATAAGTTGGGTCTGTTTGGCAAAATAAGTCACTTTTTGCATTTTTCGACTTATAAGTTGGCGACTTATTTGGAACCAAACAGGGCCTTACTTGTGTGTGTGTGTGAGAGAGAGAGAGAGAGAGGGAGACAGAGAGACAGAGAGAGGAGCATCGGTAACACAACAACCATCTCTCTCGATTCGTCCGTCCCTCGCACGGTCGCATGCAACACATGCATCAACGCGCACATTTTGACACCCTCACCCGGCCCCTGCCCACCTCAAGGCCCGCACAATCTCTTCATGAATACCCATTTCTCTACTTAGGTTTGTTTTCTCTCAATATCTGACACACAAACACACACACACACACAGAGACACAAACAGCACAACACACACACACACACTCCCCCGAGCACACAATTCATCCCCATCCAAAGTTATACGGCGACCACTCTCGCTTGTGTTTCTTTGCACCCCAACATGCACAACACCTCAATCTTCAAAGAGTGCATTGAGAAGATCGAAGACGGCGACTAAAACGCGCTAGAGAATGCGGGGTCATTTGGAAGCAGGGTGATGTGACGATGGCTGACTGACTCCTCCCCCACCCTCTCTCTCTTGCACAAAATTACCAATCCCTGTCTCCCCCGCACAAAATTTTCAATCCCTCAACCCACGAGATCCTTCCCCTCTCGTCCATGTTTTTCCAGCTCTCTCATCAAACATGTTGTCTCTTCTCCTTCCACGTATATAGAATCCAGATGCACACGCATCTCATGTATATTACATGTATCCATCTTTCTCACAGACCTAACTTCTTCCTCTCTCTTTCTCTCTCTCTGTCTCATTAGGTTTCTCTCCTACTCTCTCGTCAACATACATACAATCTTTCCCGCCCTATCTGCTCCATCTTCAAAAGCTCTCTCTGCACGTTTCATTCACACATTGGGATATGCCAAATTGTTGCTTCTATAATGGCTGATGTAGAGTTATGGTTGTTTTTGTTGCATCCTACAAAGTAATAACTATGAAATGCATTTAGATTCTCATTTGACTGGGATTATGTGAGTTTGAGCATGTTGTGAAGTACTATAGACCTTGTATACATCTTGGGATTCGACAATGATTGTAACAATTGAATTGTATAGACCATTAAATTCGAAGTAAATAGCCAAATATATTTATTTCGCAATTTCAACAAATGATTAGTTCACTACAAACTAAGAAAACAAATGTGTACTCCCTCCGTTTTTATTTAAGTCCACGTATTAGCATTGGTCAAAGTCAAGTTTTGTAAACTCTCAGAAAGCTTATAACAAAAAATATTAACATATACAATAACAAATAAATACCATTAGATTCATTATTGAATGTACTTTCACATCATACATATTTGTTATGGTAAATGTTTATATTTTTCTATAAACTTGGTCAAACTTTAGAAGTTTGACTTCGGTCAAACCTAATATGCAGAGTTTACTACTACTACTCGCTAGTTGCTTAGCCGAATCACTCAACACGGCACACGGGGAGTCCAGTGTCACAAAATTTTGAGGTCGGCGGGAAAATCTCCAACGATCCTGATTCGAGCAGTGGGAAGTTACCAGCATAGCCTTCGGAATAGGCCTACGGATGACGTTAGGGGGCTGTTTTCGTAACTGCAGGTTCACCCTACCCAGCCAACCCCACCGCGGCACCCAGAGTAGTACACCTGAATACTCCCCATTTTCTATCCCCACCGCAAAATAGACTTCTCCACGGCACCGCAGCCCTCGTGCTCCTCCCCTTTACATCGGTGCACTCGTCCACCGCAGCGGATCTGCCTCATCGACGACCTTGTACGCCGCACTGGAGCCGGTCCACCGTCGTCGTCGTACACGGAGCCTCTTCCCCGACATCGTCTTCCACGGTCTCGGATCTGCTTCTCGGAAGCCGACGCCAAGCACAGAAGTACCACCATCGTGGACGATGAACTGACTCCCATTGCCGACCATGACTCACAGAGGCCGCCGCGACCATCGTTCTCCTCCTCGATTGGTAATGTGTGTATTGAATCACTTAGCAGTACATGTGCATTTCCAATTTTGTTCATACCGACCCTTCAAATTTCCTGGGTGCTATTGTTCCCGTAAAAGTAACTGGTTATAGCCTCCATTGTCCAACAGAATATCAGCTTGTTATTGTGCGTCGCTCCTGTATCGCGCTGTGCTTGGGTAGGTTTTTCATCTGCAACCAGTAGTGTGGAAAATGATGGAAATGTTTTTAGAACTGGCAAGATACCCATGCGTTGCACGCATCAAGATGCATTTGTATGAGTAGTTTATCTTGTTGGAGAAAAGGATGAACGAGGGAAGGCCTTATTTGCAAATTTGGAGAGGGGTATGGGTATCTTTTTGCAAAATTCCCATTTGTTTCCTTCCTATCTATCAGATATAAATCGGACGGCCTATATTGCAAGAAAAATGTATAGAGAAAAAAAAGTAGATAGTAAAGGAAGTAGAGATAAATATTAAATATAAAATATAAAATAAATATAACAGTAGAGAAGAGAGTAGAGATAGCATGTTGAGATTTTTAAAGCGCCGCGTGATGCGATTCTGTTGGAGATGCTCTAACATGGCAGACGAGTGCTTTAATGTTGCCCACAAGATGCGCGAGTATTACTAGTAGTATATTTTTCTTGCCATGCTGAGATTTTAAACCACGAGTGTGAACATGCAGAGGAGCAATGAAGACCAAACACGGGATATTTGGGACATCTTCAAGGAGCGTGGCAAGTTAAAGAGGAGCTGCACCGAACCTGTAAAACGAGCTTTGGTAATTGACACCCTTTCAATTACTTTCGTGTAGCCTTGTGTTCTTCGATGTGTATATGTTGTAGTTTCTGTTTCTCTTAAGCGTGGTGTTCTTCGATGTGTAATAAGAAGAGTCTTAGTCATCCTAATGCTTTCGTTTTTAGCTTGATGTAGGAAGTGGGTGTTCTCACCTTGTAGTCTATTTTTTTCCTTTTGAATTCACTTCTCCAAGTTCTGTTTATCTGGATTCTACTAAATGGATCTAGGTTGCTTTGAGTATTGATCTAAAAAAGAAGTAACTTCATGTTAGGATGCAGTTCCTGCAAGGAGGGAAGTATGGTCAACCTCGAGATCATGTTTCCAAAATGAGGCTGGATTACACACAAGGTGCCAGTTCCCTAATGATGCTGGATTAGACACAAGGTGCAAATTCCCACATGATGCTGGATTACACACAAGCCAGGTGGAGTCGTCAGTTGTTCGTGTCCTCGTGGCATTAGTAAAGGCTGAAAGAAAGCGTGCAGCAGCCCTTGAGAATGTAGCTGAGTTCCTGAAGAAGCGAAAAGAGCAATCAGATGCTCTCTTCACCCAAGCCAAAGAAGAGATGGAAGACGCCAGAAATAAACTAGCAGAGGCAGAGCAGGCTAGGCGTCTCCTGCTATCTAAAATTGTTGTCAATACAAAATTTCCTTCATAATAGCTAGGGTCAAATGTTTATCCAGTCAGCATGCCTGTTGTGATGTCCATGCATCTACTAATGTGGCAGAAAATGTATTTTTTCGGGTCATGTAATAACAGCAATTACTTTCCAAACAATAATAGACGAAGCATTGGACATGGTATAGTTCACGCGCCAGCCTGACATTCCAAGTTCAACTTCCACATCAAACTCATGTTCACAGATATATGCACATTCATACATAATGTCCACAACCATGATTCACTTCAAAGCCAAAAAAATGTGAGGAGAGTTATAAATAAAGAAAATTCTCTACTAGTTCCTGCTACCAGTGCGAGCACAACAAGTCAAGACCATGCATAAATTAATTATATTTTAGTCATTTTTGTGTTCTAAAATGCCTGCCGGCTCGCGGAAGGATGTGTTGCCGGCACACGCGCGGATTGAATGAAGGCAGGCGGGGCAGTCTTAAGCTGGTTGCACGCGGGGACGAGGCGTGCTCAGCCGAGCCTGCAGCGAGTGCGTCCCTCTTGGTCGACGCGCCGGTTCAATGCCTGCGGTATGAGAGGTCGCGTCCGTGTCAGAGCAATTACGTGGTGAGGAGGCGTGCTCAGCTGACTATTCCTACAAAGGTGCTCCACCACGTACCCGGTACCCGCGAATGCAGCAATCGTTGATGAGGACATCAATACCATTGTTACACCCACAGCCCCTACTGTTACATATACTGGACCAATTACTAGAGCTCGGGCACACCAATTAAATTACCAGGTACTTTCGTTTCTTGGTAATGATTCTAATGTTCATGAGATTATGATGCTGCCTAAATTGGATACATTTGTTTTGCTTACAAATGAAGGGCCTAGCTTGGAGAAGGATGAACATTGGAGCAAGAACATGCATGGAGTTGATGGCATGCGCAAGGGGATCAAGAACGGAGTTACAAGTGATGATTTCAGGACTTTGAAGCCGCCATAAGGAGTGCATGAAGCCTTGGACGAAATATACAAGATGCCACTTCATAATATTCGTCCATAGGCTATTCTAGGTGCTGCGTCACCTTATTAATGGGCCAGGCCCATGTAATTTCGAAATACTTATGTATAGGCTATTTTTAGAGTCCGTATGTGTGGGGAAACAAGAGTTAGGGTTGGTTTTGGACCCCACCCTCAAGGGCCACGAAATTCCCCCCTCTTCCTCCATATATACAGCCCTTAGGGCGTCGTTTAGACTTTGGGTTTTGTTTAG
This sequence comes from Triticum urartu, assembly GCF_003073215.2. Classification (NCBI taxonomy): domain Eukaryota; kingdom Viridiplantae; phylum Streptophyta; class Magnoliopsida; order Poales; family Poaceae; genus Triticum; species Triticum urartu. Next base: position 255,694,915 of record NC_053024.1, read on the forward strand.
ATTAAAAGTTCGCCATAGCTGCAACTTCGCGTACTTCGTTTGTGTCCAACGACCAGACCAAGACGTCACAGAACCCCACCTTGATCAATAAAGCTTTCATCTTATATTCGCAATATCCCGATTGCAATCTCAGTTTCTTGCTTGTTCTTCGTTTGCTCGCAGGAAACAGACCCTCGTGGTCAGGTTGATCGTGCTCCGGCGTGGTCAATAACCCTCGGAAGTTGGTTTAGCGATTGCTAAGGCGCGACGTCTCGCACGTTCGTAGTTGGATCGTCAAGGTCGACTCCCACAGAAAACGACAGCCACCATCTCATCGAAACATCGGGACACCTTAGCCTCTATCAATCGTGCACCTAGGGTTTTAGGGTTTATTTGTTAACGTCGCCTTTATGTAACCCTCATGTGTGCGAGACAGTGAGAGGCCGACTGCGTGCGTGCGCCTCTTCTCTTCGTATATGTACTCCACCATTTTTCTGGTGTCCAAAACATTATAATAACTACTAGCAATTTGCCAATGCGTTGCCACACGATCAAAGTAGATTAATACATATTCACTGATTTGATAGAAAAAAAGTCTAGTTTTGAAATACGTATATCACTAAAAATATGTTATGTTTCACTCAAAATATATTCCTTTGGCGGTTTTGATGAGATAAGGGAGGAATGTTGTTGGTTTCAAGATTCGAGAAGTGGTATATGTCTAATTTCTACTCTTACTAGCAAGATGCCTGTGCGTTGCACGGAACATCAAGATCTTGTGGGAGAAAAGGATGAACGAGGGAAGGCGTTATCTGCAAATGTGGTGAAGAGTGCAGGTAAATTGCCATATTTTCCTTCCTATCCGTCAGATATAAATCGAACGACCTACATTGTAGGATGGCAGGCCCACCATCATCACCAACTCTATTTTTTATCCCTACTCTTATAAAAAGCATTGCCGGTGATGATCGTGTGCCTGCCATCTTGCAATATAGGACGTCCGATCTATATCTGACGGATAGGAAGGAAACTATGGCAATTTTGCAAAAAGATACCCACACCCCTCTCCACATTTGCAAATAAGGCCTTCCCTCATTCATCCTTGTCCCCCACAAGATAAACTACTCATACAAATGCATCTTGATGTTCCGTGCAATGCATGGGCATCTTGCTAGTTGTTGCAAAAAGCCCATGTGTGTGTGAGAGAGAGGGAGAGAGGATGAGGATGGGGTGCATGTGTGACAAAGACACAAGGAGTGTGTGTGCGAGAGGTATCAGCTTAAAATGAGGCGATAGTGTGTGTGTGCACGATTGAGAGGGCGTGTCTCAAGAAGGGAAGAAAAATCTACATAGATACAAGGAGCGGGAGAGAGACATGTATGCGATGGTGGAAGCACGAGTGTGCGGGTGTATAAACCTATCTAGAGGCTAGCTAGTCGATAAATGTTTGTGAGAGAAATACGAGTCGGGGTGCGAAAGCGAGAGTTTTGTGTGTGTGAGAGAGAGACGGTAGTCGGGAAGGGGAGTGGAAGCAGGAGTTGTGTGTGCGTCTGTGAGATAGAGAGAGAGGAGATGGTAGTCGGGGTTGTCTGATCGGTAAACAAATGAATAATGTCAGTCTGGGATGGAGACAAAAAGGAGGCCGCAACAAATGTTGTGTCTACAGGAGAGAGAGAGAGAGAGAGAGAGTAATTTTAGTGGTATGAGTCATATGTAGAGACATATAGGGTGTGTGAGAGAATCCCATAGAGAGAAAGACAAAATAAAAAACGAGTGGAGACTGTGTGTGTGGCGGTGAAAAAGAAGCTTAGGTACCGAGTGATACCAGAGAACAGTAGAGATGTGAGAGATAATGAAAACCGTGTAATGTATAATGATAGGGAGAGTGTGACACTTCTCAAGGGAGACGTCGAGAGACCATGTTTGCGAGGACAGGAGAAACATGAAGTGAGCGTGCTGGTGAGCTGGAGAAAAGAGAGTGATAGCTACCTGAAGGAGCATGCATGTGAGAGAGATGGGCATGAAAGGAGTGAACAAAAAAGGGATTCAAATATTTGAGTTCGAGATGATGATACATGTAATCCATACTCAAACCAAAATTGATCTATCAAACATGCATACTCATATGAATTCACGCACATCTATGCTATTTAATATGTAGATATTACTGATCCATACATTTTAGTAGAACATAATTTGGTTAAAAAAATTCAAATTCAACCTTAAGATTTCGAGATCGTTGTATTTGTAAATCATATTATACATATAAAGGAGCAGAATTCTTTGTTGTGCTTTTGAAAGTATATATAAAAAATGATGTATATAGAATGTAATTCCAATTGAAAATGGATCCCGCCCGGAAAAAATAGAATACAAACGGGATTCGAATTGAGTTGGCACGGTAAACATGCACTCTGCAAAATTTGAACGAAGCGGGGAAAGTCACAGTAACCGCCCGAAACCAAAATGTGTGAGATGGAAATCACTACTGCCTATCCCTGCCACGCAAAGCCTATCTGCTGGATTTCTATAGGTTTTGATAGGGGTAGGTTTGTAATTTCACCCAAACATGACGTAACCGCCTCTCACCCGGATTCATACACGGTGGGCACCAAAACACAGTGTGTCCTCGGCCGAAATCGACTCCCTCCTCGATTCATATTCATACACGGTGGGCGCCAAAAACAAACTCTCGTCGGAAAATATTCGGTGTATGCGAGATTACCGTCCTATCCCCAACCGAATAATGTTGATGTGATGTAGTAGAAATTTAAAATGGGGGCTATGTTTGTAAATTTCCTCGCATTTGAGACAAGCGCGCCCTGAATACATGGTTCCCCCCTTCCTCTCTACCTCCCTTTTCCCCATTCGTACTCCGTGGGCGCCAAAACACCCTCTTCACCCCACCCTCCTCCGTCTGCAGTCGTCCGCCACCCTGTAGGATCGAAAGTATGTCTAGAGGGGGGTGATTAGACTACTTGACCAAATAAAAACTTAGACTTTTCCCAATTTTAGTTCTTGGCAGATTTTAGCTAATTTAGGACAAGTCAAGCAATCATCACATAATTCAAGCAAGCATGCAAAGAGTATATAGGCAGCGGAAAGTAAAGCATGCAACTTGCAAGAATGTAAAGGGAAGGGTTTGGAGAATTCAAACGCAATTGGAGACACGGATGTTTTTCCCGTGGTTCGGATAGGTGGTGCTATCCTACATCCACGTTGATGGAGACTTCAACCCACGAAGGGTAACAGTTGCGCGAGTCCACACAGGGCTCCACCCAAGGGTAACGGTTGCGCGAGTCCACACAGGGCTCCACCCACGAAGGGTCCACGAAGAAACAACCACCCACAAAGGGTCCACGAAGAAGCAACCTTGTCTATCCCACCATGGCCATCGCCCAGACAGGACTTGCCTCACTAGCGGTAGATCTTCACGAAGTAGGCGATCTCCTTGCCCTTACAAACTCCTTGGTTCAACTCCACAATCTTGTCGGAGGCTCCCAAGTGACACCTAGCCAATCTAGGAGAAACCACTCTCCAAGAAGTAACAAATGGTGTGTAGGTAATGAACTCCTTGCTCTTGTGCTTCAAATGATAGTCTCCCCAACACTCAACTCTCTCTCATAGGATTTGGATTTGGTGGAAAGAAGATTTGAGTGGAAAGCAACTTGGGAAGGCTAGAGATCAAGATTCATATGGTAGGAATGGAATGTCTTGGTCTCAACACATGAGTAGGTGGTTCTCTCTCAGAACATACAAGTTGGAATGGTGTGTGTGTTCTGATGGCTCTCTTCTCGAATGAGAAGGAGGTGGAGGGGTATATATAGCCTCCACACAAAATCCAACCGTTACACAGTTTTCCGATCTCGGTGGGACCGAATCAATAAACTCGGTCGGACCGAAAATGTAAACCTAGTGACCGTTAGAGATTTTCGGTGGGACTGACATGCAACTCGGTAGGACCGATATGGTTAGGGTTTGGGCATAACGTAATCTCGGTGAGACCGATTACACAAACTCGGTGAGACCGAATTTGGTAATTAGCTAACCAGAGAGTTGGTCAGGCAAACTCGGTGGGACCGATTTTCTCTTTCGATGAGACCGAGTGAAACTTGGTGAGACCGAAAAGTTACAAAGGGGAAACACTGATTTTACATTGCAATCTTGGTGGGACTGATTCGCTCTTTCGGTGAGACCGAAAAGTTACGAAAGGGAAACAGAGAGTTTGCAACCCCATCTCGGTGAGACCGAGATCCTTATCGGTAGGACTGAATTGCTAGGGTTTGGCAGTGCCTAATGACAAGTGAAACTCGGTGGCGCCGGATAGGAAGAATCGGTAGGACCGAGTTTGTCTTAGGGTTTAGGTCATATGTGGATATGGGAAAGTAGTTGAGGGTTTTGGAGCATATCACTAAGCACATGAAGCAAGAGGCTCATTAAGCAACACCTCATCCCTCCTTGATAGTATTGGCTTTTCCTAAAGACTCAATGTGATCTTGGATCACTAAAATATAAAATGAAGAGTCTTGAGCTTTTGAGCTTGAGCCAATCCTTTGTCCTTAGCATTTTGAGGGTTCCACTTTCACATCCATGCCATGCCAATCATTGAGCTTTCCTGAAATAATCATCTTGGAATAGCATTAGCTGAATGAGCTATATGTTGTTATGAATTACCAAAACCACCTAGGGATAGTTGCACTTTCAATCTCCCCCTTTTTGGTAATTGATGACAACATATAGATCAAAGCTTCGACAAATGATAATAAGCATGAAATATATCGTCGCTTTGAGAAGTATGTGATAAGTAAGAGCTCCCCCTAAATTTGTGCATATTTAAAATTTGCTTTGGACTGCAAATGCACAAAGAGTTAGAGTCATGGGTTACTCTTCCATGTCACATACATCTTGGTGGAGCACTTAAAATGATAAGAATGAAATACATGCACTCATCACCAAGAAAAGTGAAAGATCACATAAGATGGATAAGATAATAGCATTCATCAAGCATTAAGTGTAGCTTATGATCAAACACATGATCATCAATGTCTCACAAATAATGACGTAGTATCTCAAGCACTCAAAAGCAAACAAGTTCGAAAAACCACCAAATAAAGCAAGAGAGAAAAGCAAAACTCTCTCTCTCGAAGCCTATGATCTATACATCTTCTCCCCCTTTGGCAACAAGTTACCAAAAAGTTCCTAGAAAATGCATAGCACTAGATCGACGCTCAGGCTTGATCTTCTGGTGGTGGTGGAGTCCGGATCACTCCAAGGACGAAGGCTTCGGTAGATGCTGAAATAGACGCTGGGGTTGGAGCTGAAGTAGATGCTGGAGCTGAGGCTGTAGCTGGTGCTGAAGTGGTGGCTCTGGTGTCAGCAACTGGCACGGCAGATGACCTCGGGCCTCGTGGCACTCTGGCAAAGGCATGAGTGGTAGTCCTGCCTCTCCTCTCCTGCATGTCCTCCTGGAGCTGCTCCACTGCAGACTGAACTTCCGTTACCTTGACATCCAAGTCATAGAACTTCTGTTCCATGATTCTCTCTAGGCTCTGCTGATTCTGAGTGAGGGTGGCCAGACTTTGCTCAATCCTCAGCGTGGATGCAATCAAGTAACCAAGCTGCTCTTGTTTAGTCTTCAAGAAATACTCAGATGCCTCCTCTTGAGTAGGCATCTTGGCAGCTTTCTCCTTCCTCGCCTTCTCCTTCTTTGCAAATGCTTGGGCAGATGATGGCTCGTTCTCAGTCATGACAACTTGATTGTCCTCGAAATCTGGACGGATGGGCAGGTGTTCCTTTTCCAATAGATATATGCCCGTGCCCATCTTGGAGTTGATGAGCTCCTGAATTTGAGGGGCATATCCGCAACTCCTCTTCTGATCTGTTGCAGTCCTCTTGATAGTTTACACTATGAGGCTCATCACCTTGAACTTCTGAGGCACATCAAACACATGTAGCAAGTTGATAGCATGGCCTCTGATCATCTTGTGATCACCTGACTTGGGCAATAAGGTGTGCCTCAAGATCCAATTAATAGTCGGGAGCCCTGACAGAAGGTAATGTACTGAGCCAAACTTGAAGGTATCAAGTGCTTCATTTGGGATCTCCATGTACATATTTGACATTGAGTTGTGGTCCATCTTCTTCTTGGCATAGATATCCAAGTCATCATCTTGCTCCTCTGGGGCATTAATGATCTGTGCCCACTCAGCAACTGTGGATTGGTATCTTTTACCCTCAGACATCCATGTGATCCTCCCATCTGGATAGAAGTGTGCCGTGGAGTAGAACTGCATGATAAGCTCCTCGTTCCACTTTGTGAGCTTCTGCCCAACAAAGTCAGCTACTCCACAAGCTATGAAGCTGTCTTGCACTCCAGGATAGTGCTCCTCATTGTCCTTAATGTATTGCCAATCGACCCATCACATATCATAGACAATGGGCTTCTTATCTAGCAGCACTGTCTCATAAAAATCCTGCTGCTCCTTGGTGTGAAACCTGTAGTCAACTGTTGTCCTTCTCCTTGAAGCATACGGGTCTGCTTCTCTCCACTTCCTCAGCCCTGAATCTCTCCTGAGCTTCATATCCTCAGCCACAGGATGAGCATCGTTGTGGTCTGGGATCTTGGGCTTTAGCTTTCTCAGGACATTCTCTTCCTCTTCTTCAGCAACAGTCTCAGGCATTGGGCCTTGTTCTTCTCAGCTGCAGGAATGCTTCTTGTATTCCTCTTTGGCTTTGGCTTTGGAGCTGGCTTGGCCTTGGAAGCAGCTCCCCCTGATTTTATGGCATCTCCCATTAGCTTGGGTGCCTTGGGCGCTGGTGCAGCTACCTCTTCTTCCTCTTCTTCTTCCATGATGGAAGCTTTCCCAAGCACTCTAGCCACAGTCTTCTTCACCCTTTCCTTTCTTTTCTTGCCCTCAGCTGCAACTGGCTCTATGGGCTTCTCAGTTGACATTCTAGCCTTTGACATTGGCTGCCTGCCTGCTGGCCTTTTGATTTTCAGGCCTGGCTTAGTGCCTTGAGCTGGCTCAACTCTCTTGGAAGTGGCCTCTTCCTCTGCCACATAGTCCTCATCTTCGGAATCTGAAGTCCTCTTCTTCCTTTGTCTTGTGGCAGCCTTTGGCAAATTGCTAGGAGTGCTCCTGCTGCCTTCATCAGATGAACTGGAGGGACTAGTGCCCTCACTCATCACCACTTGCTGCTCTGACATATTTTGGCTATCACTTTGATCAGACATGCTGCAAACTGACTGCTGACCCTGTGAATAGATTATAGATGAGATAGAAAAGATGAGCATCACAAAATGCAGAGATTTTTGCAAAAGAATGATCCAATAACTTAGTTTTAGTTTCCCACTGAAATCATCTCGGATCTACCGATTTTAAAAACTCGGTGATACCGAAGCAGTTTTGGAACCTAAACTAGTGAACTCGGTAGGACCGAGTCACAGTTCGGTGGCACCGAGACTGCTAGGGTTTCATTGAGTTCAAAAATCGGTCACACCGATAAGTAATTCTCGGTCAGACCGAGTCTCACTTGTGCAATGGCATAAGCCAAATCGGTGGGACCGAGTTTTTCAACTCGGTGGGTCCGAGATAGTTTCGGCGGAAACCTAAACCTAGAATTTTCGAATCAAACCTAATCTATGAGTGTTTTGACTGGATAGGAGTGTTTAAATCGTGGCTAGAATCAATATGATCACAATGTGCTAGGAATCATATTGGGGAATAGCACAAAGATCAAGTCCATACCCTAGTTCGGCGGGGACTTGCTACGGCGGCAACGGCGGGGCAGAATTCCCGTTGACGGCGACGGAGACCAGTGACTGGAGGCGGCTGGCGGCGAGAAGACGATCCGGAGACCACGAGGGCAGACCAGGCTATCGCGCGGGCGAGGGGTTCGGAGAAATTTCCAAAAAAATTCCCGTGACTATATATAGCCTGACCCTGTCGGTGTGACCGAGTGGAACAACTCGGTGGCACCGAGATTCATAACTGCAAGCAGTTACTGAAACTCGGTGTGACCGAAAGGTTTAAATCGGTTGCACCGAGATCGAAAACCTAGATCAACTTAATGATCTCGGTTGGACCGAGAGTGGAGTATCGGTCTGACCGAGAATCATAAAGAGGTTTTGGAAGTTTAAGTCTACGACGAATCGGGGACTCCGAGCGCTCCTCACACAGAGTGGTTCTAATCTGACTTGATCAAATTTTGTGATGCAGCATGAATAGAGTTTGAGACGAGAACAGCATAAATAGCTAGAGGAGGTTCTTAGGCATTCTTGTCCATCCACTTGGCAAAAGAAGATAAAACCAAACAATCAAAACAACAAGTGGATGTCCTCGAATGAGTAAAATATGCAACCAGCATGCTCACACAATTAGATGGCAAATGAAATATGTGACAAGGCATGCACAACCAATTCTAGCATCTATCAAGCAATTTGCGATGACTAGGTCATCTATATATGAGTATATTGACTTAGGAGTCAAGTGAGAACACTTGATCATAGGTCATACTCATCGTTTAAGCTCAAGTGGGGTTACCACTTTTACATAAAGCATTGTTTTGTTCACATCTTTAGAGTTGCTTTAGCTCAAGTCTTAGAGTAAAGCTCCCCCTAGATGTGATATCCCCCCTAAGAGGGATGAACTAACCTTGGGTTTTGTCGATGATGACTTCATGTAGATATTGAAGATGTGGATGCTCAATGTTGATGTAGATCTCTTGGAGCTATCCATTTGAGTGAATTGCACTTTCAATACCTACATGGGTTAGTCCCACAAGGAACAAGCAAGGATATCCATAGACATAGAGTGATGCACACAAAAGATGATGTCCATGAAAACTTTTAGGTTACCTTGTCCCTTGTCTTACCAACAAGAGGGTTTGTGACTCCTTGAACTAGTGCAAGACGTGGCAGTTGATTGCACTTGTTCTTGCTAAAATGATAAGACTGAAGTATGTTGGCGGAGTCACCCTCAAGAACTCTCTAGTTCTTCCTCTTTTGTATCCACATCATATTGATGGGAATCCTTGGAGTTGTAGTCGTACTTGATGAAGTGGAACTTGAAGTAGTCTTGGGAATCCACTTGACTAAGGTCTTTGGAGCTTCTTCAAATGTGTCAATTTCCTCTTGAAGCTTGTCCTTGCCTTTTTGCTTGTAGTCTTGTGGTGGAAGATCATCTTGAGCTTGTGTCCTCTTGAAAGAAGTATGCTTCTCTTGTTGAGGGACAAACTTTGTCTTGGGGTATTGATCTTCTTCCCACTCAACTCCATTGGCATTGAAATTTCGTTCAAAACCAACACCTTGATTCTTCCGGTGCATTCCATGCTTGCGCACAATTTCCTCGAATTGCTTACTCCCGGCAAGGCTTTTGTACACTCCTTTCTCTATAATTCCCTTAAATAAGCTATTTTCTTGCTCAAGTGTAACTTGGCTAAGAGAATCATTAGTGGAATCAAGAGAACTACTAGAAGGAACAATATTGGGTTTAGCATGATCATTGTTACTGCTAGAGGAAGAATCTTTCTTGTTAGACTTGACTTGAGGCATGTAAGTGGATAAGAGTAAACGCTTGGCAATGTAAGAAGAACTTTTCTTGCAGAGATCATCATTGATTGCTTTTAAGAATTCATGCTCTTGCTCAAGATTGAGCTTTTCAAAGCGTAATTTCTCATGAACTTTTAAAAGTTCTCGATGATCTTCGAAGATGGTTTCATGAGCTAACTTAAGAGTGTTTAGTTCTTTAGTTAGGGCCTCAATCTTCTCCTTATCATTGTCATTTGTTTTATCTTGGTTAGCATGTTTAATTGACATTTCATCATAGTATTCATCACTAGAGTTGTCAACAAGCAAATCATCACCTAACAAGTCATCTTCATCACTATTGAAATCAACATACTCGGCGTGTGTTACCTTAGGACCTTTGGCCATGAAGCATCTTCCAATTCCTTCATTTGTTGAGTCAAATATGTCGTAGGAGTTGGTTGACACAAGTGCTAGACCGGCAACACCTTCATCTTGAGTATCTTCGGAGCCGGAGTAATAACTTCTCTCGGAGTGGCTGTCGGAGTCGGAGCCGGATACCCATTCACCAACATGAGCTTGATGTCTTTGTCTTGTGTAGCTCCTTGATGATTTTTCCTTCCTTTCCGAATCCTTGCTTCTCCGTGAGTATCTTCGTTCATAACGATCATCTCTACTCCTTCTCTCTCTTGGTGGTGATCCTTTGCTTCTTCTTTTTGGAGAATCTTCTCTTCTCTTGTAGGGAGCCGTACACTCATTGGAATAGTGTCCGGGTCTTCCACAATTGTAGCAGTTTCGCTCTCGACTAGAAGATCTTTTTTCATTGTAGGACCTTGACTTGGAGCTTCTATCTTTGCTTCTACTCTTGTAGAACTTGTTGAAGTTCTTCACCATTAAGCTCAATTCTTCATTGAAGTCTTGTTTCTCACTTGATCATGTAGGGGCTTCACATGAGGCTTTATAGGCACCACTTGATTTGTTGTGAAGTTCCTCTTTATCCTTAAGTGACATCTCATGAGAAACAATTCTTCCAATCACCTCCGTTGGCTTGAGATCTTTGTAATTGGGCATCATTTGGATCAATGTGCACACGGTATCATATTTTCCATCCAAGGCTCTTAGAATCTTCTTGATGATGAATTTATCGGTCATCTCTTCACTTCCTAAGCCGGCAATCTCATTTGTGATGAGAGCAAGCCTAGAGTACATTTCAGCGACACCTTCACCATCCTTCATCTTGAACTTGTCAAGTTGGCTTTGAAGCACATCCAACTTGGATTCCTTGACGGAGTCGGTACCTTCGTGCATATCAATCAAAGTGTCCCAAATTTCCTTCGCATTCTCAAGACGGCTGATTTTGTTGAATTCTTCGGGGCACAATCCGTTGAAGAGAATATCACAGGCTTGAGCATTGTATTGCAACATCTTCAACTCATCCGTGGTAGCTTCACGGTTAGGTTCTCTCCCATCAAAGAAGTCACCTTGCAAACCAACACACACAATAGCCCAAAAGGCGGGGTTATGTCCAAGAATATGCATTTTCATTTTATGCTTCCAACTAGCAAAATTAGTACCATCAAAGTAAGGACCTCTACGGTGATAATTTCCCTCGCTAGACGCCATACTCTCCTAGGTTGTGAAACCAAGGCTATGACCACCAAAGCTATGGAGATCAAAGCAAATGGAGACCAAAGCTCTGATACCACTTGTAGGATCGAAAGTATGTCTAGAGGGGGGTGATTAGACTACTTGACCAAATAAAAACTTAGCCTTTTCCCAATTTTAGTTCTTGGCAGATTTTAGCTAATTTAGGACAAGTCAAGCAATCATCACATAATTCAAGCAAGCATGCAAAGAGTATATAGGCAGCGGAAAGTAAAGCATGCAACTTGCAAGAATGTAAAGGGAAGGGTTTGGAGAATTCAAACGCAATTCGAGACACGGATGTTTTTCCCGTGGTTCGGATAGGTGGTGCTATCCTACATCCACGTTGATGGAGACTTCAACCCACGGAGGGTAACGGTTGCGCGAGTACACACAGGGCTCCACCCAAGGGTAACGGTTGCGCGAGTCCACACAGGGCTCCACCCACGAAGGGTCCACGAAGAAGCAACCACCCACAAAGGGTCCACGAAGAAGCAACCTTGTCTATCCCACCATGGCCATCGCCCAAACAGGACTTGCCTCACTAGCGGTAGATCTTCACGAAGTAGGCGATCTCCTTGCCCTTACAAACTCCTTGGTTCAACTCCACAATCTTGTCGGAGGCTCCCAAGTGACACCTAACCAATCTAGGAGACACCACTCTCCAAGAAGTAACAAATGGTGTGTAGGTAATGAACTCCTTGCTCTTGTGCTTCAAATGATAGTATCCCCAACACTCAACTCTCTCTCATAGGATTTGGATTTGGTGGAAAGAAGATTTGAGTGGAAAGCAACTTGGGAAGGCTAGAGATCAAGATTCATATGGTAGGAATGGAATGTCTTGGTCTCAACACATGAGTAGGTGGTTCTCTCTCAGAACATACAAGTTGGAATGGTGTGTGTGTTCTGATGGCTCTCTTCTCGAATGAGAAGGATGTGGAGGGGTATATATAGCCTCCACACAAAATCCAACCGTTACACAGTTTTCCAATCTCGGTGGGACCGAATCAATAAACTCGGTCAGACCGAAAATGTAAACCTAGTGACTGTTAGAGATTTTCGGTGGGACTGACATGCAACTCGGTAGGACCGATATGGTTAGGGTTTGGGCATAACGTAATCTCGGTGAGACCGATTACACAAACTCGGTGAGACCGAATTTGGAAATTAGCTAACCAGAGAGTTGGTCAGGCAAACTCGGTGGGACCGATTTGCTCTTTCGGTGAGACCGAGTGAAACACACTGAGTTTACATTGCAATCTCGATGGGACCGATTTGCTCTTTCGGTGAGACCGAAAAGTTACGAAAGGGAAACAGAGAGTTTGCAACCCCATCTCGGTGAGACCGAGATCCTTATCGGTAGGACCGAATCGCTAGGGTTTGGTAGTGGCTAATGACAAGTGAAACTCGGTGGCGCCGGATAGGAAGAATCGGTAGGACCGAGTTTGGCTTAGGGTTTAGGTCATATGTGGATATGGGAAAGTAGTTGAGGGTTTTGGAGCATATCACTAAGCACATGAAGAAAGAGGCTCATTAAGCAACATCTCATCCCTCCTTGATAGTATTGGCTTTTCCTAAAGACTCAATGTGATCTTGGATCACTAAAATATAAAATGAAGAGTCTTGAGCTTTTGAGCTTGAGCCAATCCTTTGTCCTTAGCATTTTGAGGGTTCCACTTTCACATCCATGCCATGCCAATCATTGAGCTTTCCTGGAATAATCATCTTGGAATAGCATTAGCTCAATGAGCTATATGTTGTTATGAATTACCAAAACCACCTAGGGATAGTTGCACTTTCACACCCCATCTACCGCCGTCCTCCTCCACCATGCGAGAGCTGATACCCCGACGCCGCCGTCCATTACAAGAGATCGACCTCTCTCATCCACGGCTTTGGAATGGGATCCTTGCATCCCGTCCTCTCGCTTCATCCCCGCCGTCGTCCACCTTGCCGGCACCGCTCCTACGACTGTCTCGTCCACCGTGCCCCGCCGCCACCGTCTACCCTCCTAGATCTGCTTCCACGCCACTGACAGCCATCGCTACCGCAACACCGTCAAATTCTCAGTAGATGCATACACAGCGCCGCACCAGAGGCGGTACTCTTTCGTATCTGCTCAATTTATTTATCGCAGCAAGAAAATAGATCGCCGCTGCTTTACTCTGATTTCTTGTCTTGGTTGCGAAGTTGCCTTTGTCCGGTTTGCACCTTCAGATCCGCCATGGCACGCTCAACACTATACTCCCAATGCTTATGGTTTTCCGCTTTTATATTCCATACTAATTAAATCACAGTAGACTAAATTTTAAAATTGGGCCAGTCGATTTTTCAGAGCTCGCCGGAGTTCGCCGGTGCGATCGAAGGGGCTCGGGTGGTTGTGGGGCCTCGCCGAACGAAGAAAACTCGACGCGGGTGGGGGTTGGGGAGGGGGTGGTGGTGGCGGAGGAACACAGGCGGTGGGGGCCGGTGGTCCGGTCGGCGGCCCGTGCGATGTTCTGTATGGGAAGAATCAGAGACGAGGAAGAAGAAGGGTTAGGAGACGTAGGATCTTCATCCAACCGCCTGAAATGGTCGAGAGACAGCTGGGAGTTGCATTCTTAATGCGCTCTGGTTCATCATGTGTGGGCACTGCGCAACCAACATTTTATTATCCAAAATCTGCTTGCTCTTCTTTACCATGTTCCTCTTCCGTTCTTCTTTAATATGTACTCTCTCCGTTCCTAAATAGAAGTCTTTGTATAGATTCCACCATGGACAACATATGGAGCAAAATGAGTGAATCTACACTCTAAAATGTATCTGGATACATCTGTATGTGATCCATAGTGGAAATCTCTACCAAGACTTATATTTCGGAATGGAGGGAGTATGATAGTAGTACAATATGTTCCTTGTACTGAAGATGAGCAGGGACATTTGCAGTGTAGAGGTCTATACGGTCGGTTGTGATGGACACTTTGAGCCTCTTTGATTCGTAGGATCTTGTAAACATAGGAATAGGATTTGTAGTTGCCTGCCCACTTGAATCCTATAAGAATAGCAAGGAAATACGGGTAGGTGTGTCGCCTTTGAGAGTTACACTGATATTAACAGTACCGCACCTTCACTTGAAGAGAGCTGGTATCCGAAGCCTTTCTAGCCGTACCGGCAATACTAGCACATATATTCCAGCAAGTTCCACTTTGCTGATTTTACTCTAATGCTTAAGGTTTTCTTGTTATATCTACACTATAATCTGTGTAGCTGCTTTGTGTCGCACTAGCAGCAGTCCACTCTTGGAGCTAAACACTGCAATGACTTACAAAATTGGCACCAAGGCATTGAGTGCCATTCTGGATGCAATGAAACTCATACGCTCCCCACCTGTTGTTGATTGCGGGTATCTTGCATATGTTGTCTTGCATTTCTTCTACTTTGTTGCACCGCCATCTGCTTAGTTTACTCATCATATATGTCGAGATGCCATGCCCATCCATTACCAATACATATTCCATCTGTCATCATACCATGTTTTTCCACTCAAATGCTGTTCTTGTGCATCAGACATCAAAAAGGAAGAGGATGATTGCCGAACCTGAAGGAGCACCAGCAAAGTCCTTGAAAAACATGGTGGTGCCAGAGAAATTAGACAGCACCCCACTTATATTGGTTGTACAACCAGCGACACAAAACATAGGACCGACTCTAGCAGACTGTACCCATACTTCACTGGCCACACCACTAGCCCCACCACACAGGACCTGCACTCCAGCAAAAGGTATACCGATTTCATTTGCCATAGCACCAGCTGTACCACAGAAAAATCCCACTCCAGCAAAAAGTACAGCAAGTCCACCGGCCGAAGACCTATCCCAACTGCAGAGATGGCCAATTCCTGCAGATTGGAACCTCATTCCATTTATTCCCAGTTTAAAACACAATGCTTTCAATGTTGTCAGGGACTACGTGCATATATTACCATCATGGGAAGATTATTGTGAAGACAAACACCATTTTCACATCTTCCTGTCGAACTTACGTGTAAGTGCTATTATTCATGGTTATTATTTTCCTGTTTTCTGCTGATTGAACACATCAATGATTTACATTACATTGTTGTAACTAAGCAAGGGTCAATCTGGATAGTCATGACGAGCAAAGCTTGCTTGTGATTTTCAAGGAAGCATTGCAGCAGTATCGGTGTTACCTGAGGAAATCACACTTTGATGGCAAGTCTATAAACGAATTTCTGGTGAAGTCTCCTGTGCTAAATTTAGAAGACATTGAATGGAAAACAGTGTTATGCACTGGTCTCGTTCCCAGGATGAGGTACTGTCTATGAAATAACATGACAATTTGAACTTCTACTTTTCCGCATGTGCCTTACAGATCTTTTTTCTAGGAAATCTGCTCGAAGAAGAATTCTGGTTTGATAAAGAACGACAGGATATCGCAAATATGATGCCCGCTGCTTTGCTCTTGTTAGTACCTGTTGTCATGTATCACTCTACTTGCATACATACCTAGTTCATTATGTGACAGCAGTATGCATGATAGCTTGCTTATCAATTGTTCGCTCCAAATTATCTGATATGTATGAATGGTTACATTAGTGTAGAATATTTCCAATGCCAATGTTTTTTTAGCTCTGCATTGTTCTTGTAAGTACATGCTGTCCTTTATCAGTGTACTTATAATGACAGGTAGTTGTTCATGTACCATCACTCTGCAGCTTATTTTCCTTTGCCCTCCATTTTCTACACATTAGATCTATATTTACTCTTACCATAAGGCCGGTACTGAAGAAGTTTAGCTGTGCATTGCTCTCTGCTGTACCTTTTGCCTGTATCGCTGCACTTACATTTATAGCTACTTGGTTATGTAGCATCACTCTTCATCTTATCTTAAATATTCTCCATTTTTTTTGTATATTATCACATTTATATTTACTCTTAGCAAAATGTAGAATAAAGGCAATGCTTTTGAAGAAGATTCTGTGGTAAACTTCTTGAATTCCCCGCCCCCCATCAGCATGGACAAGGCCTTTATAGAGCCTGTCTTCACCAATAATGTAAGTTTGTCCATCTCAAGCCTTCAAACATTGTTGTATATATTTGGTTAGGCATGAATGCAACAGCTGTTTATTTTTGGTCTTTGCATCAAATTGCTTGTTTAAAGTTTATTATGTAGTTCATAAACAAAAGTTTGTCCTTTCTCAATTTAAGTTTTCAGTTGTACAACCAAGTTCCTTCTTCATACCATGTAAATTAAACTATACAGAGCAAGTGATCTTCTTTTGCACTACATGTATGCTTCTGTTCTTCATCCGTAATCCAGTGGTGTGGTGAACCTACCCACTACAACACAATGTCATATTCTGCAATGTCTTAACTATGAACAATGTCATATCATTCTAGTATTATTTAAACCGTCTCTTTATTTGCCAATCTGAAATGGTATAAATTGACAGCACACTAACCATTGATACGTATGAGTTCTTGATCTGTAATCCAGTGGTGTCGTGAAGCTGCCAACTCCTTCACAATGTCATTTCCTGCCATGTCTTGACCTGAACAATACCATATTGTGTTAATGCAATTTTAAACCGTGTCACTTTATTCATCAGTAAGAAATGTGATGAATTGTCAGCACTGATACTTTTATGTGCAAAACCTGCCATATGTCTACTTGTTTATCATTCAGAGTGAGGAAGATATAAGTGTTGAACAAGCGCAGTCTCATCATCTTGCTCAGCTGCTTGCGCTGCAGCTCCCTAGCAGGGCTAACCTTTCTTGAACTCTATTGAAGTGCTATCGGTTTTGTATATTATTTTGTCGGTGTGTTTATTTGCACTGCTGGCGATCTTTGATGCCCCGTGTATGTAATCTGCTGTCTGCTTGTGCTTTATTATCATAGAGGCGAACTTTTATACCCAGTGGATGTAATATGCCGTAATTTCTTTAATGTATAGTCTAGGTTTTTTTCTTATTCACGATGCTGCAGTTATTTTACTGTATATATATCCTGTCTTCGCAGTAAACCGGCCAAACCGTAAAATTATGGTACATAATTGGGCCGTCATGCAATCACGATGTAGGTTGGGCCTGAAATGTGCCGAACAGCTCACGGGCCAGCAGCAGCCCGAAATGAACCCCGGCCCATGATTGTGCGAATCAAATCACGGGCTTTTAACATGCCAAAATTGTCTCAGTCCTTGTTTGGCCTAATCAGATATCGACTGCGAGCAGGCCGGATGCAAACCGGGCCGTAGTTAGGCCCAACTATATGACGGGCTTTTAACAAGCCAAAATTAATATAGGGCCAAAATGTTAAACGGGCCCTTAACAGGCCAAAACTAATATCAGGCCCAATTACTAAGTGGGCCTTTAGCAAGTGGGCCCAAAAGCATAGTGTCCAGTTGATGGGCCGAATTTGATATGGGCTAATTGAGCCCAAAGCCCCTTAAAGGGCCGGACCTGATATGGGCCGTAATTTGGCCCAGAACGTGGTAGGCTTTTAACGGGCTGAATCTCATATGGGCCACTATTAGGCCCAGAGCGTGGCAGGCCATTAATGGACCGGATCAAATATGGGCCGGCATTTGGCCCAAAACATGGCAGCCAGTTAATGGGCCGGCCTACTAGGGTCCTCAAAATCTTGTGAGCCTACAGCTGGGCCGGCCCATTAATGTCGGCAAAATCTCGTGGGCCTTTAGCTGGGCCGGCCCATTATGATCCGCAAGAATCTTGTGGGCCTTTACCTAGGCCAGCCCATTATGGCACACAAAAATCTTATGGGCCTTTACTTGGGCATGCCCATTATGGCCCGCAAAATCTTGTGGGCCTTTAGCTGGTCCAGCCCATTATGGTCCGCAAAATCTCGTGGGCCTTTAGTTGGGCCGGCCCATTATGGTCCACAAAATCTTGTGGGCCTTTAGTTGGGCCGGCACATTTAAACTTGATGGGCCGGTCCACGTGTCAACATATCATAGGCGCGTCTCGCCCATTTGATGAGTGACACGTGTGCCAACGCGGACCTGACATGTGTGTCCTCCAGCCAATGATGATTTTACACGTGGAAAATCCCCATTGGTGGGGGCTGTTAATGGGTTATCGGATCCAAAACCTGACCCGATAGCTTAATGGTGTTCCGTTACGGTGGATGCCACGTGTCGGTCACCCTTGACGAAAGCACTTCTGTGACGCGCGATTTATCATCATGGAAGTGGACACTTCCGTGATGATAATTTTGGTAATGTCATGGAACACTTCTACGACAGCACAGGTATGACTATCTTGATTCTGTCATAAATTTGTCATGGATGTACATGCATGACAAAAAACGTGACCTATTGTGACAAACACGTATCATCACGGAAGTGTATTTTTTTGTAGTGATTGCTCTCCACTCAATAGGATTTTAGAAACTTAGGTGAGTACGTGACTGCAGCTAAGCCCCCGAGTGGGAGGATTGCTCTCCACTCGGTAGGATTTTAGAAACTTAGGCGAGTACGGGACTGCAGCTAATCCCCCGAGTGGGAGGATTGCTCTCCACTTGGTAGGATTTTACAAACTTAGGCGAGTACGGGACTGCAGCTAAGCCCCCGAGTTGGAGGATTGCTCCCCACTCGGTAGGATTTTAGAAACTTAGGTGAATCAGGTTCGCAGCTAAGCCCTCGAGTGGGAGGATTGCTCACCACTCGGGTAGATTTTTGAAACTTAGGCGAATTAGGTTCGCGGCTAAGCCACCCACTGGGGGATTTTAACACACACAACTTGACAGGATAACAATTATTAAGGCACAAAAAAATCTTGTCTTTGATAAGGAAAATGAACGATTCTTATTATAACTTGTCGACCCGAGTGCTTAAGTGTAAAAATGGCAGAGCAGATCCGCGTTCCAAGCGTGTGGCTCATGTTTCTTGTGTTTCACAGTGTAAAGGTGATAATCTCCCTTGTGGAGCACCTTGGTGATGATGAAGGGACCTTCCCAAGCAGGAGCAAGCTTGTGAGGCCGTTGCCAATCCACTCGGAGCACCAAGTCTCCTTCCTGAAATGCTCGACCTCTCACATTTCTGTCATGGAATGGACGGAGGTCTTACTAATAAATGGTCGATCGGATCAAGACCATCTCTCTCTCTTCTTCCAGGAGGTCAGCAGCATCTTGCCGAGCTTGCTCTGCTTCAGCTTCTGAGAAAAGTTCCACTCGGGGCGCGTTGTGAAGCAAATTGCTTGGCAACATGGCTTCAGCCCCATAGACCATGAAGAAGGGAGTCCGACCAGTCGAACGATTCGGCATTGTTCTCAACCCCCAAAGGACTGATGGAAACTCATCCACCCAAGTACCTGCCGCATGCTTGAGGTCACGCATCAACTGGGTTTTCAGCGCTAGGAGGATCAAACCATTCGCTCTCTCTGCCTGCCAATTCGACTGCGGATGCACGATAGACGCATAGTCGACCTGAGTTCCTTGGGAGGCGCAGAATGCTCTGAACTTATCAAAATCAAAGTTGGATCCATTATCTGTGATAATAATGTGGGGGACTCCATATTTGAATGTCAACTCTCTGATGAAACTGATGGCAGTGCTTGAATCGAGACTCTTGATAGGCTTGGTTTCGATCCATTTAGTGAACTTGTCGACTGCTACAAGCAAATGAGTGAAACCACTTCTGCCTGTCCTCAGGGGTCCAACCAAATCCAATCCCCAAACAGAAAATGGCCAGACGAGTGGAATGGTCTTCAGGGCTGATGCAGGTTTGTGGGACATGTTGGAGTAGAACTGGCAGCCCTCACACTTGTCGACTATCTCTTTTGCTATTTCATTTGCTCGCGGCCAGTAAAAACCCGCTCGATATGCTTTGGCCACGATTGTCCAAGAGGACGCATGGTGACCACAGGTCCCCGAGTGGATATCATTGAGAATCATTCGACCTTCTTCTGGTGTAATGCATCGTAGAGCAACTCCAGTAACA
Organism: Triticum urartu; assembly: GCF_003073215.2. Taxonomy (NCBI): domain Eukaryota; kingdom Viridiplantae; phylum Streptophyta; class Magnoliopsida; order Poales; family Poaceae; genus Triticum; species Triticum urartu. The sequence goes on from NC_053024.1 coordinate 255,715,020, forward strand.
TCATGTCTATACAATCATCCACCTATCAGGTGAAGGCTTTGGATCGACGAACGATCTGACGGGCCTACTCCTCATCCTCTGGGAGCTCTTTTCTGAGTAGGTATGCAGTATATGGCACCATCCAATCAGGGGTAATGACCAATACCTCCATGATCAGGTCGACCACGGCTGGGATTTCAACTTCAGTCGGATCGGTGGAACTTTTTGGTTGTGGGGGCTCTTTCGGGAAAGGATCCTCTTGAACTGACGGACTATGGAGATGTTCCAAAAACACATTGCTGGGAATAGGCTCGCGCTTGGAGCCTATCTTTGCCAGATCATCAGCTGCTTGATTCTTGACTCAGGGTATGTGGTGGAGTTCTAACCCCTCAAACTTCTTTTCCAACTTCCTCACTTCATTGCAATAGCCAGTCATAGCTGGGATCCTGACATATCATTCTTTCATCACTTGATTGACCACCAAATCTGAGTCACCATAGACCATTAGGTGACGGACATCGAGTGATGTGGCCATACGCAACCCGTACAGAAGTGCCTCATATTCAGCCTCATTGTTGGAGGAATCAAAGTGAATCTGGAGAACATAACTGAGTTTGTCGCCTCGTGGAGATACCATTACCACCCCAGCACCAGAACCATTCAGCATCTTCGACCCATCAAATAACATATTCCAATGTTCCGAGTGAATTTGAGTCGGCTACTGCTGCTCACTCCACTCGGCGAGGAAATATTCTATGGCTTGGGACTTGATTGCTTTCTTTGCCTCAAACTTGATATCCAACGGAAGGAGTTCAATCACCCATTTCTCCACTCAACCAGTTTCATCTCTATTGTTCAGAATCTCTGATAATGGAGCATCACTGACGACTGAAACTGAGTGATCTGAGAAGTAGTGTGCAACTTTCTTTGTCGTGAAATAAATTCCATAAACCAGCTTCTAATAATGCGTATATCTCTGCTTGGATGGAGTTAAGACTTCAGAAATATAATACATTGGGCACTGAACTTTTAAGCTTTGCCTTCTTCTTCCCGCTTGACCGTGAGCACTACCAAATTGTCCAGTGGCTGCGATATAAAGCAGTAAAGGCTCTTTGCTGATTGGAGCAGCAAGCACCGGCTAGGTGGAAAGCAGGGCTTTGAGCTCAGCAAACGCTGTGTCAGCTTCAGGAGTCCACTCGAACTTGACAGATTTGTTCATCAGTCGGTAAAGAGGCAATGCCGTTTCACCGAGAGGAGAAATGAATCGACTCAATGCGGCCAGGCAACCAGTAAGCTTCTGGACATCGTGCACACGCAGAGGGCGTTTCATTCGGAGGATTGCACCAACTTTTTCTGGGTTTGCATCGATCCCTTGTTCGGAACCGAGAAAACCAACTAACTTTCCTCCTGGGACTCTGAATGTGCACGACGAATTAAGCTTGATATCATACCTTCTCAGATTGGCAAAGGTTTTGACGAGGTCAGTCAGTAGGTCGGAACCTTTACGTGACTTGACCATGATGTCATCCATGTACGCTTTCACATTCCGACTAATTTGAGCGAGCAGGCACTTCTGAATTATGTGCATGAATGTGGCACCAGCATTCTTGAGACCAAAGGGCATGGTAACATAGCAAAAGCACCCGAATGGGTGATAAAAGCCGTTTTCATTTCGTCAGGTCCATACAGTCGGATCTGATGGTACCCGTAATAAGCCTCCAAAAAGGACAAACACTCGCATCCCGTAGTCGAGTCAACAATTTGATCGATGCGGGGTAGAGGGAAATGATCTTTCGGGCAAGCCTGATTGATATGCTTGAAGTCGATGCACATGCGAAGTGAATTGTCTTTCTTGGGGACCATGACAACATTGGCGAGCCACTCGGAGTGGTATATCTCGCGGATGAACTCAGTTGCGAGAAGCTGAGCCACCTCCTCACCAATTGCTTTCCTCTTCTCCATGGCGGACCGACGGAGATCCTCTTTGACAGGTTTTGCTTTCATGTCGACTTGCAAATGGTGCTCAGCCAGTCCCCTAGGTACACCTTGCATGTCCGAAGGCTTCCATGCAAAGATGTCCCAGTTCTCACGGAGGAACTGGATGAGCGCTTCTTCCTATTTGTTGTCCAGCGTTGTTGAGATATGAGTCGGAGCAGCACTAGGATCGGTCGGGTGAACATGAACTTGCTTTGTCTCACCAAACGACTGAAATAAAGATTCTGAAGCTGGTATCTTGGCACGTAGCAAATCACTCGAATCTGCGTTCTTCTGGTACTCTTGCATTTCCACTGCTGCCATCTGTTCATCGGCAATCTTCGAGCCCTTCTGGAAACACTCCTCCACTCTCTGCCGATTACTAGTGATCATGATCACACCTTTGGGACCAGGCATGTTCAGCTTGAGGTATACATAACATGGTCGAGCCATGAAGCGGGCATACGCAGGCCTGCCCGAAATAGCATGATAAGAACTGTGAAAATCCACAACTTCAAATGTCAACTTTTCCTTGTGATAATTCTTCTAATCGTTGAAAACCATGTCAAGAGTGATCTGGCCGAGTGAATCATCTTTCTTCCCAGGGATGACACCGTGGAAGCGCATATTGCTTTCACTGAGCTTGGACATTGGGATGCCCATCTCTTGGAGAGTCTCAGCATACAAAATGTTCAAGCCACTGCCACCATCCATCAGGACTTTGGTCAATCGAGTGCCCCCAACGACTGGGTCGACCACCAATGCTTGCCGCCCTGGTGTAGCAACACATGCCGGATGGTCAGATTGGTCGAATGTAATGGGAGTCTTAGACCACTTCAAATACATTGGCGTTGCTAGGGCAACCATGTTTACTTCTCTCTTAATGACTTTCGGTTTAGTTTTGCTCTCAACGTCAGCAAAAATCATCAAAGTGGCATTGATATTTGGGAAACCATCATCCTCCTCTTTGTCTTCATCCTTATCAGATTCCTTCTCTTTCTCATTGGGTTGACCCTCTCGGAATTGCTGGACAAGGAGTCGACACTATCGAGTGGTATGCTTGGGATAAATCAGGTTTCCCTCTTCATCCACCTTGTTGTGTATATGACACGGTAAATATAGCACATCATTTCCTGCTGAGTCCTTCACCTTTGTGGGGACCCATGGTCCTTTAGGTTTTCCCTTAAATTTTCCCTGAGTTACCGCTGCGGTTTCACCAGGAGCGGCGGGTTTGGCCTTGGGCTTCTGTTTCCGATTGGAATTACCCCCTCCGGCGTCTTGGGCGACTGGTTTGTTCTTGCCACTACAGAGTCAGTCTTCTTCCTCACCGTTAGCATATCGAATGGCTATTTCCATCATTCGGGTTAGAGTCATATCTCCTGTCTGACCGAATTTCAGGTTAAGCTCTCTGTATCGAACACCCTCCTTGAAGGCGCAAACTGCTTGGTGTGGTGACACGTTTTCCACTATGTGGTGTAAATTGGTCCACCTCTGGATGTAATCCCTCAAAGTTTCATTCGGTTTCTGAACACAATGTTGCAATTCTGTCATCCCTGCAGGCCGCTTACAAGTGCCCTCAAACGTCCTAACAAACATTCGGGCCAATTCTTCCCAACTGAATATGCTGCCAGGAGCCAACTGATTCAACCAAGCCCTGGCTGACCCTTCCAACATCAAAGGAAGATGTTTCATGGCTACCTCATCATTATCACCACCAATCTGTACAGCCACTCGATAATCCTCTAGCCAAGTGTCAGGTTTGGATTCACCGGTAAACTTACTTACCCCAGTTGCCAACCTGAAGTTGGAAGGGATTTCTGTGGCCCTGATGGCACTGCTAAAACACTCAGGTCCTGATACATGTACTCAACTGCTTGTTGGTCGATCTCTGTCCTGTCCTTCTCTGTGAGCTCTGTTCTGGTCGAACAGACCTTGTACCAAAATTGACCATGCATTGAATTTGGGTTTTCTAGTGTCCACTGGATGTCTTCTCTCGTCACCACACGTGTGCCTATCATCGGGTCACCGGGGCCCATAAGATCTGCCCCTCGGAGGGGGCGTGGGCACTCGAGGTGGTCCTCATGGACGAACCGATGATCATATTGCTCATGGTTCCGACTCATGTACTGCTCTTGATGGTGCCCTCGGCCCTCACGCCACAGCGGCGATCTTTAGTTGTGGGCCGACTTGACAGTGTCCGCTACCACAGATCTGCTAAGGATCATGTTGCGCAACTTGGAAACTATTGTGTTCTCCTCTCCTGCTGCTCGGAGCAGTGCTCGAATCTGAATCAAACCCCTTCTAGCCTCTGATTGGGACAGCTGGATTAACTCTGCTATGTGGGCCGTAGTAGTAAGATTCCGAATTGGAGTACGGTATACCTGATGTTCGAGGGGAGAATTACCGCTGTCGTCGACTGGATTCAGGGACCATTCATCGAGCGCGTTCGTTGAGTGAATGTTGAAGGTTCTCCAGCCATGCACGCTCAGCCAACGTGGCCAGGCGTGTAGCCTCCAAGGCCCGAGCCTCACAGGTTTCCCCAACGATGGGAGTGTGGAGTGCCTCCGTATTGCGACGATGCAGCTCCTCTCGCTATTGCGAAGTAAGGGCTTGAGGACGATATCCCTCGTGAACATGCGACGGATCACCGCCACCACCGCCACAGTTGATGTGGCAAAAACCAGGTGGGCTGCGCGGCATGTCGACCATCAGGACTTCTGCCGCAGGGTCGCTGCTGTCACACTCGGACAGGGTCTCAATGGAGCCAGTCGACAGATCGAACATCCCGTAGAGAGATTCATCGGGCTCGATTGCCGCGACCTAAGGGGTGGCCGACCGGCGAGCTACCGCATGCTCAATCCACCGCTGAAGCCGCGATCGACCGGATCGCTTGCGGTGATGAGCAGCGGGGAGCGAAGATGTTGTGGGAGCCGACTGATACTGGGTCAACGGTTGACGTAGAAGGACGCCGAGGACACACGCCCGAAAGTGGGTCGCCCCGCGGACGGGGACCACCTCGATGTCGAGGGGATCTTCTTGAAGCCAAGCGGAGTCGTCGGCGATGAAAACAAGTGCGCCGAGACGGACCTCGCTGCCCTCAGCCAAACCTCCACCCGAAACCATGATGATGGGAATCAAAAAAATCACAACCTCACCGGAAGTCGCTATGACACCTGCCCCAAGGTGGGCGCCAACTGTCATGGTTCAAATTCTAATAGTAGAAAGGGGGGTACATAGGAGGAGGCAAGATCCTAGCTACGGCGAGATTGTGCACGGAAGATTTACGAATTCAGGCCCTTCTTAGAGGAAGTAATAGCCCTACATCTTGGTGCCCTGAGGCAGTCGACTGGATTATGCGTGAAGTTACAGGGGGTGCAAACCCTTATGCCAGAGGAGGGGGTGGCTTATATAGAGTGCGCTAGGACCCTAGCCGTCCCACGTTAAACAGGGTTCAATGTACATTAAGGCGAGACGTTACTGGTAACGCCATCAATAAAGACATATAAATGATCATTAACACTACGAAGTGAACGCTTGACCGTTGCCATCCTAAGTGACTCTAAATCTTCTGTACTCCGAGTGGTTTCTTGTTCGGTCGAGTGATGATATACTAGTCGAATGGAATTGGGTTATCCAAGTGGAGTTATTGGTCAAGTGGGTTGCACTCTGAGGTGATTCCAGCCGTTGGAAACTGTTGTGCTTTGATTGTTGTTGATCTTAGGGTAGTGTCCTTGGGGAGGGCATCTAGGTTAGGCCTATTACCCTACCCTAGGTACATGTCCTCGTCAAACGTGTCAATCCAAACTCCAATGGCCGATGACTTCATCATTTGGCCTCATAAAAAGATCCACGGTACGCAATCACCATTATACCATGGGTTTGATTTTCGGGCGCATTTCAAGTATCGTTAGCTATATTTAAGACATTTTTTGAGTTTAACGTGCATTTTGTGCATAAAAATAATATTACAACCAAAACTGCACGTGTTGTCAAAAGGGATGAGGATCGTCGTACGATCTGGGAGCATCCAATGGGGTAGACGTATGATCTATGGGGTTTGGTTCCTGGCTAATCAGAAAGCATGACTCAAATCACGGGCGGGGTTTGGTCAGCACATGGCTTTCATCAACGAACCATGTGCTATTCACAAACCAGATTGCATATTTTTGTTCACACATACTGTAGTGAGATCAATTGAGTGTGCTACCTCTACGATATAATAATAATAATAATAATAAAATAGTTCATATTCATTGTCTAAGCTGACAGCATATCAAGGTCAACATATTAACGGTTCTTACATCAACAGAAAACCGAGCATAACTCACAAATTTAGTACTCGCAACAGTTCTAAATTGAACGAATTGAGTTGCAGGGTAGGCATAAAGACTTGCCTTATGGCTTATCTCCCATGTAGATGGGGGAAATGGGATCATTACGTTGACCCCTAATGAACTTGGATTTTCTGATGATTTTACGCTGCTCTGTTGCACGGGTGCATGATCCCATGGCTGGTAACTCAGCAAATTCATCATACTCGTCCTCATTGGCAACATCTTCGACACCTAGTACCCTCCCCTTCCCATGCATCACTACATGGCAGTTCTTATGCAAGGGGTCTCCTGCAAAGAAAATCTAGGTAGCATCGTTGGCAAGAATGAATGGGTCCGCGTGATATGCCATCGTTGTCCTGTTAACACAGGTATTCCTGTAATCATCAACCCTTACATGACCAAGAGGGATCCATGCGCACCTGAATAATGCCACCTTAACTTTCACATAATCAAGCTCCCAAATCTATTTGATGGTTCCATAGTATACCCTTTTATCAGCTTCATCTACAATCATGCATTCTATTCGAACAACATTGTTCTAATATGAGGTACCATGATCATGTTCCTCAGTGTAGAACGTGTATCCATTTATGTCATATGCTTGGTACTTCAACACCGTAGGTGATAGCTTTTGTGCCAACCATGTGGCAATGTCATCGATGGATATTTGTGCCAAATGATTCTTCAGCCATTCGGCGTAGTTCTTAGTGTGCTCCTTCATATCCACATCTGACGAAGGCACCATAGGTAAGAAGATTTGGCGTATCTCCGCCAAGTGTTCTTTGGCATAAGAGCTAAGAACTGGGCTGTTAATGAATACCGTCAAATGTCCTTTCTTTGCAATTTTTTGGGTGCAGCCATTTGCGTGCTAGCAAGGACTGGCTTTTCGTTCAGCCTTTCCTCGTGGCGAGAGAGGGGACAACCTATAGGTCTTTGTTTCATGTGTTCGGTGCAAAAATCAACCACCTCCTCCATGGTATAAGCTTGTAGGATGCTTGCCTCTAGATGGTTTCGGTTCCAACAAAAGCGCTTCGGTACTCCCATGAACCGCTCGAGGGGATGCAAGTTGCGAAGAAACACAAGACCACAATACTTTATCTCATCGACAAGGTGCACAGTGAGATGGACCATGACATCAAAGAATAACAGTGGGAAAACATCTCTTGGTTGGACAACATTCTTGCAATATCATCTTTCATATGATCCAACTCTTCAGGATCTATAACTCTCTGCCATAGTTGGTTGAAGAAATCATAGAGCTCAATGAGTGTGTCTCTTATATCTTTGTCCATCAGATTCCTGATGGCCACCGGGAGGATTTGTGTCAACATTACGTGGCAATCATGTGACTTCATGTGTCCCAACCTTGTTTTACCTGAGCTCACATCCATGAGACTTCTGATGTTTGTGGAGTAGGAAGAGGGTGTCTTAATTGACAACAAATAGGTGAAGAACTGTGTTGCTTCCTTTGTACTGAAATTGTAACTATGGCGAGCTTTGATGAATTTGTCCTTATCTTCTGCTTCACTCATGCATTTTGATTGATCAGCAAGTATATCGAGCCATGAACCATCACCATCCTTTCTTTTACCTTTAATCTTGGGCAGAGTACCAAGGATGCTTTCACATACGCTCTTCTCTACGTGCATGACATCGATGAAGGGACGTACACGTAGAATCTCTCAGTAAGGTAATTTCCAGAACACTGATTTCTTCTTAAACACCTGACCCTTGGGTGTTTGTTTCACCGTCAAAGTGTGGTTCTTGCGAAGCACCACATTAATTTGTTTAGCCATGTTATCGACCACGTCCCCATCATAGGGTCTTGGGCCCACACCTACCTCTGTCATACCATCAAATTCAGCTTTGATCTTTCGGTATGGGTGACTGATATGTCCATTTTGCATCATGTTTTCTTACTGTTATTTACAATGTTTTTATCCATAATAATGATTTTCGGAGTAATTATAATGCCTTATCTCTCATAATTTGCAAGGTACACACCAAGAGGGAGAATTCTGGTAGCTGGAAATCTGGACCTGGAAAAGCTACGTCAGGCCACCTATTATGCACAACTCAAAACAAGCTGAAACATCATGGAGATTTATTATGGATTACTTAAGAATTATTGGAGCAAATAATTACCAGAGGGGGCCCCACCAGGTGGGCACAACCAACCTGGGCGCGCCAGGTAGCCCAGGCGCGCCCTGGTGAGTTGTGCCCTCCTCAGCCCACCACCGGTGCCCATATTTTGGTATATAAGTCCTTTTGAACTAGAAAAAATAAGGGGAGGACTTTTGGGACGAAGTGTTGCCGCCTCGAGGCGGAACTTGGGCAGGAGCACTTTTGCCCTCCGGCGGAGCGATTCCGCCGGTGGAACTTCCATCCTAGAGGGGGAAATCATCGTCATCATAATCACCAACAACTCTCCCATCTTGGGGAGGAAAATCTCCATCAACATCTTCAATAGCACCATCTCCTCTCAAACCCTAGTTCATCTCTTGTGTTCAATCATGTTACCGGAACTATATATTGGTACTTGTGGGTGACCAGTAGTGTTGATTAGATCTTGTAGTTGATTACTATATGGTTTATTTGGTGGAAGATTATATGTTCAATTCCAATATGCTATTTAAAACCCTTCTAATCATGAGCATTTTTATCATTTGTGAGTAGTTACTTTTGTTCTTGAGGTCACGGGAGAAATCATGTTGCAAGTAATCATGTGAACTTGATATGTGTTCATTATTTCGATAGTATGTATGTTGTGATTCCCTTCGTGGTGTCATGTGAACGTCGACTACATGAAACTTCACCATATTTTTACCTAAGGGAAAGCATTGTGGAGTAGAAATTAGATGATGGGTTGCGAGACTAACAGAAACTTAAACCCCAGTTTATGCGCTATTCCGTAAGGGACCGATTGGATCCAAAAGTTTAATTCTATGGTTAGAATTTATTCTTAATACTTTTCTCGTAGTTGTGAATGCTTGCGGGAGGGTTAATAAAAAGTAGGAGGATTGTTCAACTAAGGACAGCACCTAAGCACCGGTCCACCCACATATCAAATTATCAAATTAGCAAACACGAATAGAACCAACATGATGAAAGTGACTAGATGAAATCCCCGTGTACCCTCAAGAACACTTTGCTTATCATAAGAGACCGTTTTGGCCTGTGCTTTGCCTCAAAAGGATTGGGCTACCTTTTTGCACTTTTTTTATTACTATCGTTAATTGGTTTTTACAAATTATCTTGCTATCGAACTACTCTACTACTTACAATTTTAGCACTTGCAGACATTACATTACTGAAAACTACTTGTCAGTTCCTTCTGCTCCTCGTTGGGCTCGACACTCTTACTTATCGAAAAGAGCTAAAATTGATCCCCTATACTTGTGGGTCATCAAGGCTATTTTCTGGCACCGTTGCCAGGGAGTGAAGCACCTTTGGTAAGTGGGATTTGGTAAGTTAACATTTATATAGTGTGCTGAAATTTATTGTCACTTGTTACTATGGAAAACAATCCTTTGAGGGGTTTGTTCGGGGTATCTTCACCTCATCTAGAAACACAAGTAGCTACCCCTAAACCTACTGCACCTACTGAAAATATTGAATATCAAGTTCCTTTGGGTATGATAGAACAACTGCTAGCTAATCCTTATGCAGGAGATGGAACCGAACATCCTGATATGCACTTGATATATGTAGAACAAATTTGTGGATTGTGTAATTTTGCAGGTTTACCCGGAGATAAAGTTATGAAGAAGGTTTTCCCTTTATCTTTGAAGGGAAAATCATTTGCATGGCATAGGCTATGAGATGATATTGGATCATGGAATTGGAATCGTTTGAAATTGGAGTTCCACCAAAAAATTTATCCTATGCATCTAGTTCATTGTGATCAGAATTATATATATAATTTTTGGCCTCGTGAAGGAGAAAGTATCGCTCTAGCTTGGGGGAGTCTTAAGTCAATGTTATATTCATGCCCCAATCATGAGCTCTTAAGAGAAATATTATTCAGAACTTTTATGCTCGGCTTTCTTGTAATGATCAAACCATGCTTGATACTTCTTGTGCTAGTTCTTTTATGAAGAAGACTATTGAATTCCGGTGAGATATTTTGGAAAGAATTAAACACAACTCTGAAGATTGGCAACTCGACAAAGGTAAAGAGTCAGGTATTAAACTTGAGTATGATTGTGTTAAATCTTTTATGGATACCGATGCTTTTCAAAAGTTTAGCACTAAATATGGTCTTGACTCTGAGATACTAGCTCCTTTTGTGAATCATTTGCTACTCATGTTGAACTCCCTAAGGAGAAGTGTTTTAAATATCACCCACCTATTAAAGAAGAAATTAAAGAACCAGTACCAGTTAAAGAAGAAACTATACTTTATAATGTTGATCCAGTTGTTCCTGCTGCTTATATTGAGAAACCACCTTTCCCTGTTAGGATAAAGGAACATGCTAAAGTTTCAATTATGGTTAATAAAAGCTATATTAGAACACCTAAACCTGATGAACCAATTAAAGTAGAACCTACTATTGCTATGGTTAAAGATATCTTGGAATAAGATATGCATGGGCATGTTATTTACTTCTGTGAAGAAGTTGCTAGAATTGCCAAACCTGATAAAAAATAAACATAGACTTGTCGTTGGCATGCCCGTCATCTTAGTTAAAATAGGAGATCACTTTTATCATGGTTTATGTGACATATGTGCTAGTGTGAGTGCTATTCCTTACACTTTATATCAAGAAATTATGAAAGACATAGCACCCGCAGAGATAGAAGAAATAGATGTTACTATTAAACTTGCTAATAGAGACATTCTATTACCAATTGGGATTGTTAGAGATGTTGAAGTCTTGTGTGGGAAAATAAAATACCCTACTGATTTTCCTGTTCTTGGTTCCCCACAAGATGACTTTATTAGTGCTAACCTTCCAAAACATGAAGAAGAAAGATTATTGAAAGTTATGAGGAAGCACCGAGCTGCTATTGGATATACTCTTGATGATTTGAAGGGCATTAGTCCCACTCTATGTCATCATAAATTTAATATGGAACCCAATGCTATACCCGTTGTTGATCACCAACGTTGGTTAAATCCGAAGATGAAGGAAGTGGTAAGAACGGAAATATTAAAACTTCTGGAAGCAGGTATGATCTATCCCATAGCTGATAGTAGATGGGTAAGTCCTGTTCATTTTGTTCCTAAGAAAGGAGGTACAATTCTTGTTCCTAATTATAAGAATGAACTTATTCCACAAAGAATTGTTGCAGGCTATAGAATGGTAATTGATTTTAGAAAATTAAACAAAGCAACTAGAAAATATAATTACCCTTTGCCTTTTATTGATCAAATGCTTGAAAGATTATATAAGCACACACACTTTTGCTTCCTTGATGGATATTCTGGCTTTTCACAAATACCTGTTTCTCAACCTGGTCAAGAAAAGACCACTTTTACTTGTCCCTTTGGAACCTATGGTTATAGACGTATGCCTTTTGGTTTATGTAATGCACCTGCTACCTTTCAAAGATGTATGACTGCTATAATCTCTGACTTTTGTGAAAAGATTGTTAAGGTTTTCATGGATGAATTTTCTGTTTATGGGAAGTCTTTTGATGATTGTTTAAGCAATCTTGAGCGATTTTTGCAGAGAGGTGAACAAACAAATCTTGTCTTGAATTAGGAGAAGTGCCACTTTATGGTTAATGAAGGGATCGTCTTGGGTCATAAAATTTCTGAAAGAGGTATTGAAGTGGACAAAGCTAAGGTTGATGCAATTGAGAAAATGCCATTTCCTAAATATATAAAAGGTATTCGTAGTTTCTTAGGTCATGTTGGTTTCTATAGGAGATTTATCAAAGACTTCTCAAAAATTTCTAGGCCTCTTACTAGTCTCTGGCAAAAGGATATTCCTTTTGTTTTTGATGATGATTATTTAGAAGCCTTTGAAACACTTAAGAAAGCTTTAATTTCTGCACCTATTGTTCAACCACCTGATTGGAACTTGCCTTTTGAAATTATGTGTGATGCTAGTGATTATGCTGTTGGTGCAGTTTGGGACAAAGAGTTGATAAGAAACTTAATGGTATTCATTATTCTAATAAAACTCTAGACAATGCTCAAAGAAATTATGCTACTATTGAAAAAGAATTCTTAGCAGTTGTGTTTGCCTGTGATAAATTTAGACCTTATATTGTTGATTCCAAAGTAACTATTCACACAGACCTTATGGAAAAGAAAGACGCTAAACCTATACTTATCCGATGGGTTCTCTTGTTACAAGAATTTGATTTACATATCATTGATAGAAAAGGAGCTGAGAACCTAGTAGCTGATAATTTATCTAGGCTTGAAAATGTGCTTGATGACCCACTACCTATTGATGATAGTTTTCCCGATGAGCAGTTAGCTGCAATAAATGTTTCTCATAGTACTCCTTGGTATGCTAATTACATTATTGCTAAATATTTACCAGCTAGCTTTACATACCAATAAAATAAAAAAATCTTCTATGATTTAAGACATTACTTCTAGGATGACCCGCATCTTTATGCAGAAGGAGTAGATGATATTATTAGACGTTGTGTGCCTGAGCATGAACAGGGACAAATCCTATGTAAATGTCACTCCGAAGCTTATGGAGGGCATCATGGTGGAGATAGAACTGCTCATAAGGTATTGCAATCTGGATTTTATTGGCCTACTCTCTTCAAGGATGCCCATAAGTTCATCTTATCTTGTGATGAATGTCAAAGAATAGGAAATATCGGTAAGCGTCAAGAAATGCCTATGAATTATTCACTTTCTGTTGAACCATTTGATGTTTGGGGATTTGATTACATGGGACCTTTTCCTTCCTCTAATGGGTATACTCATATTTTGGTTGCTGTTCATTATGTTACTAAATGGGTAGAAGCTATTCAAACCAGTAGTGCTGATCACAACACGTCTATTAGAATGCTTAAGGAGGTTATTTTCCCAAGGTTTGGAGTCCCTAGATATTTAATGACTGATGGTGGTTCACACTTTATCCATGGTGCTTTCCATAAAATTCTTGTGAAGTATGATGTTAACCATAGAATTGCATCACCTTATCATCCTCAGTCTAGTGGTCAAGCTGAACTTAGCAATAGATAAATAAAATTAATTTTGCAAAATACTGTCAATAGGTCCAGGAAGAATTGGTCTAAGAAATTAGATGATGCACTTTGGGCTTATAGAATAGCATACAAAAATCCTATCGATATGTGTCCTTATAAAATGGTTTATCGAAAAGCTTGTCATTTGCCTCTTGAGTTAGAACATATAGCATATTGGGAAATCAAAGAACTCAATTATGACTTCAAAATTGCTAGTGAAAAGAGGTTATTTGATATTAGCTCATTAGATGAATGGAGAACCCAAGCTTATGAAAATGCATAATTATTCAAAGAGGAAGTACAAAGATGGCATGACAGAAGAATTCAACAGCGTGAGTTTAAAGTCGGAGAATATGTTCTTTATATAACTCTCGTTTCAGATTCTTTGCAGGAAGACTCCTCTCGAAATGGGATGGCCCATACGTCATCGAGGAGGTTTACCCATTTGGAGCCATCAAAATAAATAATTCTGAAGGTACTAATCCGGAGGTTATCAATGGGCAACAAATAAAGCAATATATCTCAGGTACGCCTATTAATCTTGAAAGTAATATTATCCATACTATGGCACCAGAAGAACACATAAACGAGTCCTTCCAGAACACTCCCGAATTGCGAAAATAAGGAGGTACGTGATCCGGTAAGTAAAGGACTCCGAAAAATCCGCAAAAATATTTTTTTATCAGTTTTGGAATATTTAAGAAATTTGGAAATAAAGAAACTTCCAGTAACTGCCCCCTGGTGGGCACAAGACACCAGGGCGTGCCAAGCAAGGGTTGTGCCCACCTGGGACACCTTCCGCACTCCATTTTTCTACCATATACTTGTCCTCCAAGATAAAAAATCTATATATACTTCCCGAACCTTTTGATCACCGTATTGCGGAGAAATCCACTGTTATCTGTCGAGCCAGGCATCATGTCTTCTTCTTCCTCCAACAACGTGGAAGAGGATGCTTGGATGATGAAGATCGAGCTGAAGAGAGAAGAGTCCGTGGAAGCCTTCTGAGGAGATGAGAGCAAGGAGGTTACCATAGATCATCCTCTGGTCTTCGAACAAGTGCTTCCAGCTGAGGAGGAGGAGGAAGATATCCTTAAACATTACCTCACTCATCTTACTCCTGCTGAGATTGTGTAGTGCCCAAGATGCGATTCTATCTCAATCACGTGATGAACTCACGATTGGGGCACAACCGCACTTCGAGCACATAGCAAGGTGGATATCATTACAACATACCATGTACTGAATAGATGAGAATATAAGATAAAGGTTTACACTCACCACAAGTTACAACATTCATACAACAATACATCAATACATAGGAACCATCATACATAAGAGCAGGATCCGACTACGGATGAAATCAAACGAAAAAGAAGAACGACATCCACCTAGCTAATCCGAGGCTCCCCCGACCTAGAACCTATCCCTCGATCGAAGAAGAAGAAGAAGAAGAACTCCAAATAAGCAAGCATCGCACTCGTGTTAAACCATCGCATTACCTATACCAGGAACTGTTGTTGTAGTAATCTGTGATCCACGAGGACTCAACAATCCCATTACCATGGATATCAAGACTAGCAAAGCTTAATGGGTATGGAATGGATAAGTGGTGAGGTTGCAGCAAGCGGCTAAGCATTGTATGGTGGCTAACTTATGATTACAAGAATAAGATGAGAGTCTACGAAAACGCTTGCAAACTTGTAATGATCAAGAAGTGATCCGGAACTACTTACGTTCATACATAACCCAACCGTGTTCTCTTCTCGAACGTACCCAAAAAGAGACAGTCACGATGACGCATGCGGTTGGTGTATTTTAATTGAGTTTACTTCAAGTTCACTACAACCGGATATTCACAAATTCCCGTCTGCCACATAACCGGGGGCATGACTCTCGAAAGTTTAAACCCTGCAGGGGTGTCCCAACTTAGCCCATCACAAACTCACAATCCGAGGAGAAAATCCTCCATCGCGGGATATCCGATCAAACTCGGGATCCCAGTGTACAAGACATTTGGACAATGGTAAAACAAAACCAGCAAGACCACCTGACGTGTCGACACCCTCATAGTATTGTATTCTCCAAACTTCTGGTAGGCCAATCACAGAGTTGCCGCTGGCGGCCACCGGCGGTTGATAGGTTGGACCAACACTCATGAGGAGCACTGGCCCGAGGGGTTGATTAAGATCCCTCGGGTGCTAGCCGGTCCCTATGCAAGTTTTAGTTATTATTAGGCAAAAGGTAAAATCAATGTTGGGCCTTGATGGAAGAGTTTTATTCAAAGCGAATTGTCAAGAGGGCCCCATACCCTCTTCATGTTAGGGACGAAAAATCAAGGAACATAACACTGGTATGACGGAAACCAGGGCGACAAGAGTGGAACAGAACACCAGGCAAAAGGCCGAGCCTTCCACCCTTTACCAAGTATAAAGATGCATTAATTATATAAGAGATAATGTGATATACCATGATATCCATGATATCCATGTCCCAAAATGGAACAACCTACAACTCCACCTGCAACTAGCAACGCTATAAGAGGGGCTGAGCAAAGCGGTAACATAGGCAAACAACGATTTGCTAGGAAGGGTAAAAAGGTTAGAGGCTATCATGGAATTTTGGGAGGCTCGATAAACAAGTTGTAGGTAGCGCGACATAGCGATAGCATCGAGACAACTAGCATAGCAAAGATAGTAGTGAGATCCAAGGTGACGGTCATCTTGCCTGAAATCCCGCTAGGAAGAAGATCGAGTGCATGAAGAAGATGAAGCCACGTAGTCGAATGAATCCTCACAATCTCAATGAAATAGGAACTATCGAGAAGGAGCACAACCGGAAAGAAGCAAACAACATGGTAAACCAACAAGCATAAGCATGGCATGATGCACAAACAAGTCTGATGCATGTTAGGTTTAATGATTCATGGCATGGCAAAGTACAACAAACTATACTACAAATTAAATGGAGCTCAATATGCAACGAGTTGCATAATGAAGAAACACCACATTTAATTATTTAGTTCACTCTCGTTTATGTATATGACAAGATTAAATGTTTGTTAACATGAAAAGAGGTGAAGCATAATAAAAACTACCTATCTAGGCAAGTTTAAATGAGGCCGGATAAACAAACAACAATTCTGGAAAATCCTCATGTGCAAGATTCGAATTTGGTACTGTTCTGCCCTAAACACAATTTTAGAGTTATTAAACATGCAAAGTAATGCCACCATGTTAAACTATGCATTTTTCTAGACCATTTACATATAAAGTTTATTTAATTCAGAGCTACGGTTATTTAGTTATTAAATAAATCACTTTAGCATACATTTAGCAAATTAAATGCAAACAACATTTTCAACATTTTAAACATGGACGAAAGTGGCATATTATTGAACTAGATGAAATTTTAAGAATTTTACATATATAAATTATTTACATATGATGCATGGTTAATGAGTTATTATATGCATGATGTTTGAGGGTTTTTCTGCAAAACTGCAATTCCCTGGATAATTAGGAAATTCGACCAGAGCAGAAAAATACAGATCGGGCTGGAACTAGTGTGCTGCTCACATTGGGCCCAGAGGAGAAGATGGGCCGGCTTGGTGATGCAGCTGGCAGGCCGCGACTGTGGAGCTGGTGCTGGGCCGACTTGCGCAGGAGGCTGGGCCGAGGCGCTTGGTTGGCTTGCTCAACGCGAGCGGGCATGGGACGAGCGACCTGCTCGTTGCTGCTCGATGCAGCCGGCGGCAACGGAGATGGAAGCAGGGGCGTGATGCAAGGGCAGGGACCAGCGGGTGCAGCACAGGAGGTCTCCAGCGAGGTTAGCGGGGCGAGGACGACGGCGACCGGACGCGGGAGAGGGCGAGGGAGGCGCCTGGGTTCAAATTCGGTAAGGGGAGTCCCGGATCGGAGCTCGGAGTGGCGGCACAGTGCAACCTGTTCGAGGCAACACAAAGACGGGGAGTTACAGAAGAGGGAATGAGAAAGATGGCGAAGGGAGAGAGCAGGGTTGGGGAGGGCAGCGACCTTGCTGCTGGTGCTCCATGGAAGGCGTCGGGCACGGCAGATCGAGGCGACGATGGGTGCTGTTCGTGCGCTCGTTCACCTCGCATGGACGAAGCAGGAGGGGCGGGAGCAATGCAGGGACTTGGCACAGGGAGGCCCGACAGAGGCGAGGCGAGGCGGAGGAGGCAACGTGACGACGACGAGGCAAGACCACAGGAGTAGCTCCTCTCATGGGGCTCGGGTGAAGGACATCGATGGAGGGGATGCTGCCTCGGGCTGCAACAGCAACAGGCAGGGAGGCGATAAGGCAGTGGGGAGGCCGCGTGGAGAAGCTTAGGAGGAGATCGAGCAAAGCTCGAATATGAGGGGAGGTTTGGCGCTGCTGGTTGGTTTGGTTTGGAAAACGAGGAGAGGGGCTAGGTGGATCGCGATGGATCCCTAGGTGGGAGGTGAAGTGTGGAGGCAACGAGGAGGAAGGATTGGACAACTCTCCTAGATTTTAGGGTTGCCCCATTTATATATGGTGGTGGATTAGGTTAGGGGGTAAGACTTGATAAGACAAAAGGAACTTGGTTAAAGGACACAACACTCCCGTTGAATGGAAAAGCAAGGGAAAGAACATGATGTTGACAAGACGAGAAGCTAGTTGAATAGAGCAACATCACAATGCCTCCGAAACAAATGAAGAATGGAACGAAACGAATGTATAAGAACATGAAAACTCTCCCAATTAAAATTGAAAGAGCATCCTTATGAAGAAGGATTGAATTGAGTTGTTGAAAGAAACAACAACGAAACGAATAAGCTTGTTGTGGCCTTACGGAAAACATCTCAAAACTTGCGGTGAAATTCTGCCAGTAATGGAATCAATAGCTTGCTTCAAAGCAATGGAGATATGAAAACTTCAAGGTCAAAAAAAGACATGAAAACTTCTTTCACCGCAAGAATAGGAGGAAACTTGAACTATCGATAGACACCACAATTAGCAACATTCCTTAGGGAAGGCTTTAAGTGAAATCTATACCCAGATGACACCAACGAAGAAATTGTTGGGTTGAAAAGATCTCATGAACGAAGAGAAAATGATGGTTTTAAAATATCTCATTCCTGAGAAGTTGCAAATCATGAAACACGAAGGGAAATTATCCAGAATGACATAACACCACCTCAAAAGAAACGATAGAAAGAATTGCCATAATAGGAAGGTATGGTGGCTGTTTGGAGGAAGGTATATGGTGGGTGTATGTCATACTAAACGGAACAGTGGAAAGTTGCATGGCAATATATCTCGGAATGGCTATGGAAATGCCATAATAGGTAGGTATGGTGGCTGTTTTGAGGAAGGTATATGGTGAGTGTATGATACCGGCGAAAGGTGCGCGGTATTAGAGAGGCTAGCAAAGGTGGAAGGGTGAGAGTGCGTATAATCCATGGACTCAACATTAGTCATAAAGAACTCATATACTTATTGCAAAAATCTAGAAGTTATCAAAGCAAAGTATTATGCGCATGCTCCTAGGGGGATAGATTGGTAGGAAAAGACCATCGCTCGTCCCCGACCGCCACTCATAAGGACGACAATCAATAAATAAATCATGCTCCGACTTCATCACATAATGATTCACCATACGTACATGCTACGGGAATCACAAACTTCAACACAAGTATTATTTAAATTCACAACTACTCAACTAGCATGACTTTAATATTATCACCTCCATATCTCAAAACAATTATCATGCTTCAATATTTTCTTAGTATTCAACACACTCAAAAGAAAGTTTCACAAATCTTGAATACCAAGCATATTATTATTAAGCAAATTACCATGCTATTAAGAGACTCTCAAAATAATTTAAGTGAAGCATGAGAGATCAATAGTTTCTTTAAAACAAATCCACCACCGTGCTCTAAAAGATCTAAGTGAAGCACATAGAGCAAAATTACATACTCAAAAGATATAAGTGAAGCACATAGAGCAAAATTACATAGCTCAAAAGATATAAGTGAAGCACATAGAGCAAACTACATAGCTCAAAAGATATAAGTGAAGCATATAGAGTATTCTATCAAATTTTAATTCATGTATGGCTCTCTCAAAAGGTGTGTACAGAAAGGATGATTGTGGAACACTAACAAACAAATACACAAATAATACAAGACTCTCCAAACAAAACACATATCATGTTGGTGAATAAAAATATAGCTCCAAGTAAAGTTACCGATAGAAGTAGACGAAAGAGGGGATTCCTTCCGGGGCATCCCCAAGCTTTGGATTTTAGGTGTCCTTAGATTATCTTGGGGGTTCCATGGGAATCCCCAAGCTTAGGCTCTTGCCACTCCTTGTTCCATAATCCATCAAATCCTTTCCCAAAACTTGAAAACATCACAACACTAAACTTAAGGTAGAAAACTTGTGAGCTCCGTTAGCGAAAGAAAACAAAAGACCACTTCAAGGTACTGTAATGAACTCATTCTTTCTTTATATTGGTGTTAAACCTACTGTATTCCAACTTCTCTATGGATTATCAACTATTTTACTAGCCATATATTCATCAAAATAAGCAAACAACACACGAAAAACAGAATCTGTCAAAAACATAACAGTCTGTAGTAATCTGTAGCTAGCGCAAGATCTGGAACCCCAAAAATTCTAAAATAAATTTCTGGACGTGAGTAATTTATCTATTAATCATCTTCGAAAATAATTAACTAAATAGCACTCTCCAAATAAAAATGACAGCAGTTCTCGTGAGCGCTAAAGTTTCTGTTTTTTACAGCAAGTTCAACAAGACTTTCCCCAAGTCTTCCCAGCGGTTCTACTTGGCACAAACACTAATTAAACAAAAAAAACACAACCAAAACAGAGGCTAGATAATTTATTTATTACTAAACAGGAGAAAAAGCAAGGAATAAAAATAAAATTGGGTTGCCTCCCAACAAGCGCTATCGCTTAACGCCCCTAGCTAGGCATAACAAGCAAGAATAGATCTAGGTATTGCCATAATAGTAAGATAGATTATTAAAACTCATTTCATATTCTCTACGTTCGGCAGCAAGTTTTCTTCGAGGCAAGCAAAAGTAATCAAAAGAACTAAATTTGACGGGACAAAAGTCCCCAAGATCAACCTTGGGAGGTATAGGTTCCTCCTTTGGTCCTTCATAATGAACAACCAATTCATCATTATAAGCATTCTTTTGACAGAACTTTGTGAGCCTATATTCAAGAGAATATCCTAGTTCATTATTTCGAATAGCCAAATCATCATTAAGTTCAGAAATTCTATAACCTAAAACATTGGTAGGAACCCTTTTTCTAAGATTTTCATTGAAAGCAACATAGTCTAGATATTGAAAACACATTATTTCTTCTTGATCAAAGAGGATAGCCTCTATGGGAGGACGGCAAGCGTCCACCCTATAATGCGCAAAGATTTCTTTGGCTTCTTTTATTATGAATCTAAACTCATGAGCCAAAAATATAGTAGCGGCACGCTTAACAGAAGAATGCTCAATATTAGAAAATTCCAGAAAAATCCTTTGTATGGAAGGATGCATGTGCATGAATTGTCTTTCAAGTTCAACTACAAGCATGGCAATAGCGTCCACAAGACTACTAGTTCTGTGAAGGATAGAACTACCCATAGAAGGTAAAGCACCAGCACAAGTAAAGAAATCTTGAATAACTCCTTTTCCAATAATATTACCACTACCAACATGGAATTTTTTTTGTATGAAAGATGGTAGGTTCTTTAGCAGGAGCATCAGAATTTTTCAAGATATTATTATTGTCCATATCGACAATAATTTCCCCGATTTTAGACATAGAGGAAGAAGGTAAAGGACTTGACATAACGACAAGAAAACAAACTAACACACAAGCAAACAAAAAGGCAAGTGGAGAAAGAGAAGGAGGAGGAGATTGAGAAAGAGAGGGCGAATAAAACGGCAAGGGTGAAGTGGGGGGAGGAAAACGAGAGGCAAATGGCAAATAATGTAATGCGAGAGATAGGGATTGTGATGGGTACTTGGTATGTTGACTTTTTGCGTAGACTCCCCGGCAATGGTGCCAGAAATTGTTCTTGATAACCCACAAGTATAGGGGATCGCAACAACTTCGAGGGTAGAGTATTCAACCCAAATTTATTGATTCGACACAAGAGGAGCCAAAGAATATTCTCAAGTATTAGCAACTGAGTTGTCAATTCAACAACACCTGGAAACTTAGTATCTGCAGCAAAGTGTTTAGTAGCACAGTAATATGATAGTGGTGGTAGCGGCAACAAAAGTAAAGACTGCAAAAGTAATATTTTTGGTATTTTGTAGTGATTGTAATAGTAGCAGCGGGAAAGTAAATAAGCGTAAACCAGTATATGGAAAACTCATAGGCACCGGATCAGTGATGGATAATTATGCCGGATGCGGTTCATCATGTAGCAGTCATAACATAGGGTGACACAGAACTAGCTCCAATTCATCAATGTAATGTAGGCATGTATTCCGTATATAGTCATACGTGATTATGGAAAAGAACTTGCATGACATCTTTTGTCCTACCCTCCCGTGGCATCGGGGTCCTATTGGAAACTAAGGGATAGTAAGGCCTCCTTTTAATAGAGAACCGGAACAAAGCATTAGCACATAGTGAATACATGAACTCCTCAAACTATGGTCATCACCGGGAGTGATCCCGATTATTGTCACTTCGGGGTTGCCGGATCATAACACATAGTAGGTGACTATAGACTTGCAAGATAGGATCAAGAACTCACATATATTCATGAAAACATAATAGGTTCAGATCTGAAATCATGGCACTCAGGCCCTAGTGACAAGCATTAGGCATAGCAAAGTCATAGAAACATCAATCTCAGAACATAATGGATACTAGGGATCAAACCCTAACAAAACTAACTCGATTACATGATAAATCTCATCCAACCCATCACCGTCCAGCAAGCCTATGATGGAATTAATCACGCACGGCGGTGAGCATCATGAAATTGGTGATGGAGGATGGTTGATGATGACGAGGCGACGAATCCCCCTCTCCGGAGCCCCGAACGGACTCTAGATCAGCCCTCCCTAGAGGTTTTAGGGCTTGGCGGCGGCTTTGTATCGTCAAACGCGATGATTTCTTCTCCCTGATTTTTTTCTCTCCGAAAGCAAATATATAGAGTTGGAGTTGGCGTCAGAGGGTCTCCAGGGGGCCCACGAGGTAGGGGGCACGCGGGGCGTGCCCCCCACCCTCGTGAGAAGGGTGTGGGCCCCCTGGTCTTCATCTTTGGCGTTGATTTTTTATTATTTTTTTCTAAGATGTTCCGTGGAGTTTCAGGTCATTCCGAGAATATTTGTTTTCTGCACATAAAACAACATCATGGCAATTCTGCTGAAAACAGCGTTAGTCCGGGTTAGTTCCATTCAAATCATACAAGATAGAGTCCAAAACAAGGGCAAAAGTGTTTGGAAAAGTATATACGACGGAGACGTATCAACTCCCCCAAGCTTAAACCCTTCTTGTCCTCAAGCAATTCAGTTGACAAACTGAAAGAAAGAAAGAAAAACTTTTACAAACTCTGTTTGCTCTTGTTATTGTAACTATTTCAAGCCAGCATTCAAGTTTTCAGCATAGATCATAACTAACCACATTTGCAATAATTCTCAGGTCTCATAATTACTCATATCAATAGCATAATCAACTAGCAAGTCATAATAATAAATCTCGGATGACAACACTTTCTCAAAACAATCATAATATGATATAATAAGATGGTATCTCGCTAGCCCTTTCTGAGACCGCAAAACATAAATGCAGAGCACCTTTAAAGATCAAGGACTGACTAGACATTATAATTCATGGTAAAAGAGATCCAATCATAGTCACACCCAACGTAAATTAATAGTGATGAATGCAAATGACAGCTATGCTCTCCAGCTAGTGCTTTTTAATAAGAGGGTGATGACTCAACATAGAAGTAAATGGATAGGCGCTTCGCAGAGGGAAGCGGGGATTTGTAGAGGTGCCAGAGCTCAGTTTTGAAATAGAGATAAATTGTATTTTGAGCGGTATACTTTCATTGTCAATGTAGCAACTAAGAGATGGCGATATCTTCCATGCTAAACACTTAATAGGCGGTTCCCAAACAGAATGGTAAAGTTTATACTCCCCCTCCACCAACAAACATCAATCCATGGCTTGCTCGAAAAAACGAGTGCCTCCAACATACATCAGGTCCTAGGGGGAGTTTCGTTTGCAATTAATTTTGATTTAGTTTGCATAAAGCATGGGACTGGGCATCCCGATGACCAGCCTTTTTCTCGTGAGTGAGGAGCGGAGTCCACTCCTCTTGAGAATAACCTGCCTAACACGGAAGATAAGGACATCCTTGGTTGATACATGGGCTATTCAAGCATACAAAACAGAATGTTTATTTGAAGGTTTAGAGTTTGGCACATACAAATTTACTTGGAACGGCAGATAGATACCGCATATAGGAAGGTATAGTGGACTCATCTGGAATAACTTTGGGGTTTAAGGGATTGGATGCACAAGCAGTATTCCCGCTTAGTACAAGTGAAGGCTAGCAAAAGACTAGGAAGCCATCAACTAGAGAGCGACAACAGCCATGTACATGCATTAAAATAAATAAACATTGGATGCAAGCATGAGTAGGATATAATCCACCATTAACATAAATATCATGAAGGCTATGTTGATTTGTTTCAACTACATGCGTGAACATGTGCCAAGTCAAGTCACTTAAATCATTCAAAGGTGGATACCACCCCATCATACCACATCATAATCATCTCAATAGCATGTTGGCACACAAGGTAAATCATTATAACTCATAGCTAATCAAGCATGGCACAAGCAACTACGATCTCTAATTGTCATTGCAAACATGTTTATTCATAATAAGCTGAATCAAGAACAAGGGACTCATCATATTTACAAAAACAAAAGAGGTCGAGTTCATACCAGCTTTTCTCATCTCAGTCAGTCCATCATATATCATCATAATTGCCTTTCACTTGCACGATCGAACGGTGTGAATAATAATAATAAGGGTGCATGTGCATTGGACTAAGCTGGAATCTGCGAGCATTCAATAAACAGGAGAAGACAAGGCAATATGGGCTCTTGGTTAAATCAACAATAATGCATATAAGAGCCACTTCAACAATTTAATTATGGTCTTCTCCTACTGACCCCCAAAGAAAATAAAAGAAACAAAACTATTTACACGGGAAAGCTCCCAACAAGCAAAAGAAGAACGGGAAATATTTTTGGGTTTTCTTTTAAATTATTACTACTACAGCACAAAAATAAACTACTACTAATTTTTTTGGTTTTTCTTAAGGTTTAACAAACACACAAGAAGAAAGCAGGAAAAAGAAAATAAACTAGCATGGATATTACAGTGAGAAAGTATGAGCACCGACATCTAGCAATGAGTGTGTGTGAACATAAATGTAATGTCGGTGAGAAATACGTACTCCCCCAAGCTTAGGCTTTTGGCCTAAGTTGGTCTATGGCCACGGCTGGCCTAGTGGATATCCATAATAATAGTTGTTGGGGTCGTACTGTGATGAAGAAGAAGGCTCCGATTGCCACTGGCTGGCAATCATCTCCGGATCCCACTGATAGTTATACTGTCGTGAAGGATCAAATTGTGGTTCCGGTTCTGGCTCCTCGGCTGGTGCAGGGTTCCGGTAGGCGTGAATGGTCGTCAATGGAACAAGATATGTGCCTGCAGTCAAATCAAACAAAGAAGGAGCAGGCAAGGTAATAGTCTCAGGATGATGTTTATTAAAGAACAATTGATATTTAAGCTCCCCTGCCCTATTCTTAACATCATGTGCTACCATACTTTTATGATCTAGATAAACACGGGGCAGCACCTTTTCTTCCTTCTTAGCATGCATAGGTATGTTAAAATGTGCGGCTAGGCGTGTAGCATAGATGCCTCCAAAGATGGGGCCCTTAGTACGGTTCATATTTAACTGTCTAGCAATAATACCGCCCATACTAAAAGTGTTATCACTGTATAAACCATGGAGTAGAATAATTATATCAGGGATACTAAGGTTTCCACAGTTTCCCCGTCCAATTAAACAACGACTAGCAAATAATGCAAAGTAACGTAAAACAGGAAAATGTTTGCTAGTGATTTGTGCATCAGAAACCTTCCTGGTTTCTCCTACATTGATATTATTAATAAATCCTTCCACATCATCATGATGTGGTTCTTCTGTCTTGCCCTCAAAAGGGACTAAACAGATCTGACAGAAATAATAAAGTGACATCTCCTTATGCTCGTCATATAAATGAAACTCCACCATAGGTGGTGAGTTCTTAGAATGAAAATGAAAGTTTTGCACAAACATATTTGTGAGTAAGAGATACTGATCACATTGGTCATGGAGGAAAGCGGTGAGGCCTGCATTGTGAGCCAATTCATGAAAATCTTCATAGATACCGGCTACTCTCAAGAAATCCTCGAAGGGCCATTCACACGCCCGAACCTCCCGGTGCGAGGCAGATTATACTTAGGCTTGGGTGCCTTTTCCTTTGAGCTTTGGCTCGATGAGCCCCTCAAGAATCTCCTCATTATATTCTGAAAATTTCTGAAATTTTTAGTAACTTCAAACAAAAGTGAACCAACTTCAATAAAACTGATAGCAACTACTCCTACAAGTGCCTAGAGCCTATATCAAGCATTAGAACTACTTAGAACCATATAAATTTGACATGCAAGCTCAAGAACATGGTCACCTATGCAGCAAAAAATTGCAATGAATAAAGCACTAGAACAAAAACTAATTGGACCAATGGAGGAGTCACATACCAAGGAACAATATCCGCAAGCAGTTTTGTGAGAGGTGCCTTGAGCAAG
This sequence comes from Triticum urartu, assembly GCF_003073215.2. Lineage (NCBI taxonomy): Eukaryota > Viridiplantae > Streptophyta > Magnoliopsida > Poales > Poaceae > Triticum > Triticum urartu. Next base: position 255,741,383 of record NC_053024.1, read on the forward strand.
GAGATCGAAAATCACAGCAAAAGTGGCTGGAACTCGTGCTTGAGTTGGTTTTTCGGGTTTGTGTGAGACAGAGGAAGAAGATGGGTGCTGGGATAAGTGGAGGAGGGCCACCGTGGGCCTATGAGGTAGGGGGCGCGCCCACCACCCTCGTGGCCAGGTGGCAGCTCCTCCCGCGGTGATTTTTGCACAGTAAATCCTCAAATATTCCTGAAAAAATCATATTAAATTGGCATGTCATTCTGAGGACTTTTATTTTCGGGATATTTTTATATTGCACGGGTAATCCAGGAGACAGACAGAAAAATACTATTTTTACTTTATTTCTACTAAATAACAGAAAGTATAGAGAGGATACAGAAGTTTGTGCTTCAAGTTTCATCCATCTCATGCTCATAAAAAAGAATCCACTAACAATGTTGATCAAGTCTTCTTAACAAACTCATTCCGATAATCATGAAACTAGAGAAATTTCGAATAACACTAAGTTACCTCAACGGGGATATGCACATCCCCTATAATAAGTATATCATATTTCTTTTTAACAGTAGGAAGAGGAAATTCAAAAACTCCAATTAATCGATGGAATTTTTCCAATGGAGTTGATACTATGAACTTGAGGTTGTTTCCTCGGAAAGTGTACCGTATGCTCATTACCATTAACATGAAAAGTGACATTGCATTTGTTGCAATCAATAACAGCCCCTGCAGTATTAAGAAAAGGTCTTCCAAGAATAATAGACATACTATCATTCTCGGGAATATCAAGAATAACAAATTCCGTTAAAATAGTAACGTTTGCAACCACAACAGGCACATCCTCACAAATACCGACAGGTATAGCAGTTAATTTATCAGCCATTTGCAAAGATATTTCGGTAGGTGTCAGCTTATTCAAGTCAAGTCTACGATATAAAGAGAGAGGCATAACACTAACACCGGCCCCAAGATCACATAAAGCAGTTTTAATATAATTTCTTTTAATGGAGCAAGGTATAGTAGGTACTCCGGGATCTCCAACTTTCTTTGGTATTCCACCCTTAAAAGTATAATTAGCAAGCATGGTGGAAATCTCAGCTTCCGGTATCTTTCTTTTATTAGTAATGGTATCCTTCATATATTTAGCATAAGGATTTGTTTTGAGCACATCAGTTAATCGCATACGCAAAAAGATAGGCCTAATCATTTCAGCAAAGCGCTCAAAATCCTCATCATCCTTTTTCTTGGATGGTTTTGGAGGGAAAGGCATGGGTTTCTGAACCCAAGGTTCCCTTTCTTTACCATGTTTCCTAGCAACAAAGTCTCTTTTATCATAACGTTGATTCTTTGATTGTGGGTTACCGAGATCAACAGCAGGTTGAATTTCTACATCATTGTCATTACTAGGTTGACCATCATTATTAATATTTTCACTAGGTTCATGCTCATTACCAGATTGTGTTTCAGTATCAAACATAGATATATCATTTGGATTATCAGGTGGTTCAGCAATAGGTTCACTAGAAGTTTGCACAGTTCTATCATTTTTCTTTTTCTTCTTTTTAGAAGAACTAGGAACATCAATATTATTTCTCTGAGAATCTTGCTCAATTCTCTTGGGGTGGCCTTCAGGATACAAAGGTTCCTGAGTCATTCTACCAGTTCTAGTAGCCACTCTAACAGCATAATCATTTTTCTTATTATTCATTTCATCAAGCGCTTCTTTTTGAGCTTTAAGCACTTGTTCTACTTGCGTGGTAACCATAGAAGCATGTTTGCTAACAAGTTCAAGTTTGCCTTTAATATTAGCCATATAATCACCCAAGCGTCTAATCATATAAGCATTTTCTTTTAATTGTCTACCAAAATAAGCATTGAAGTCGTCTTGCTTAAACATAAAGTTATCAAACTCATCCAAGCACTGACTAGCAATTTTAGTAGGAGGAACTTCAGCTTTATCATATCTATAGAGAGAATTTACCTTTACTACCTGTGTCGGGATATCAGGGTCAGGAGGTTCTTTAATAAATAAAGAATTGAGATCATAAGTTTCTTAAACAGGCAGTGAATTAAGACCATGTATTTCTTCAATAGGAGGTAAATTCTTAACGTCTTCAGCTTTAATACCTTTCTCTTTCATAGATTTCTTTGCCTCTTGCATATCTTCGAGACTGAGAAATAGAACACCTCTCTTCTTCGGAGTTGGTTTAGGAATAGGCTCAGCAATTGGAGCAGGAGCTAGCTCAGAAGGTGCCCAATTATTTTCATTTGTCAACATATTATTCAATAGAATTTCAGCTTCATCCGGTGTTCTTTCCCTGAAAAGAGAACCAGCACAACTATCCAGGTAATCTCTGGAAGCATCGGTTAGTCCATTATAAAAGATATCAAGTATTTCAGGTTTCTTAAGAGGATGATCAGGCAAAGCATTAAGTAACTTGAGAAGCCTCCCCCAAGCTTGTGGGAGACTCTCTTCTTTAATTTGCACAAAGTTGTATATTTCCCTCAAAGCAGCTTGTTTCTTATGAGCAGGGAAATATTTAGCAGAGAAGTAATAAATCATATCCTGGGGACTACGCACACAACCAGGATCAAGAGAATTAAACCATATCTTAGCATCACCCTTTAAAGAGAATGGAAATATTTTGAGTATATAGAGGTAACGCGATCTCTCATCATTAGTGAACAGGGTAGCTATATCATTTAACTTAGTAAGATGTGCCACAACAGTTTCAAATTCATAGCCATAAAACGGATCAGATTCCACCAAAGTAATTATATCAAGATCAACAAAGGATTCATAATCCTTATCAGGAACACAAATAGGTGAAGTAGCAAAAGCAGGGTCGGGTTTCATTTTATCTCTAAGTGATTCTTTGTTCCATTTAATTAATAACCTCTTAAGCTCATATCTATCTTTCCAAGCTAAAATAGCAGCAGAAGATTCCATATAAAAAAGATAGCCCTCAGGAATAACAGGCATATTTTCATCATCACTATCATCATCGTATTCAGATTCAATAATTTCTTTTTCTCTAGCCCTAGTAATTTGTTCATCAAGAAATTCACCAAGGGGCACAATAGTATCAGACATAGAAGCATTTTCATCATAAGTATCATGCATAGCAGAAGTGGCGTCATCAAAAACAGGCGACATATCAAAACGAATAGCAAAAGCAGGTGTAGGTGTCGCAAACTTACTCATAACAGAAGGTGAATCAAGTGCAGAGCTAGATGGCAGTTCCTTACCTCCCCTCGTAGTTGAGGGATAGATCTTGGTTTTTGGATCTCTCAAGTTCTTCATAATGATAAGCAGATATAAATCCCAAGTGACTCAAAGAATAGAGCTATGCTCCCCGGCAACGGCGCCAGAAATCCTTCTTGCTACCTCTTGAGATTGCGTTGGTTTTCCCCGAAGAGGAAGGGATGATGCAGCAAAGTAGCATAAGTATTTCCCTTAGTTTTTGAGAACCAAGGTATCAATCCAGTAGGAGGCCACGCTCAAGTCCCTCATACTTGCAGAAAACATAGCTACTCACAACCAACGCGATTAGGGGTTGTCAATCCCTTCACGGTCACTTACGAGAGTGAGATCTGATAGATATAATATTTTTGGTATTTTTGGTATAAAGATGCAAAGTAAAAGTAAAAGCAAAGTAAAAAAGCAAAGCAAGGTAAAGTGATGGAGATTAATATGATGAGAATAGACCCGGGGGCCATAGGTTTCATTAGTGGCTTCTCTCAAGAGCATAATTATTCTACGGTGGGTGAACAAATTACTGATGAGCAATTGACAGAATTGAGCATAGTTATGAGAATATCTAGGCATGATCATGTATATAGGAATCACGTCAGCGACAAGTAGACCGAAACGATTCTGCATCTACTACTATTACTCCACTCATCGACCGCTATCCAGCATGCATCTAGAGTATTAAGTTAAAAACAGAGTAACGCTTTAAGCAAGATGACATGATGTAGAGAGATAAATTCGTGCAATATGAAATAAACCCCATCTTGTTATCCTCGATAGCAACGATGCAATACGTGCCTTGCTGCCCCTTCTGTCACTGGGAATGGACACCGCAAGATCGAACCCAAAGCTAAGCACTTCTCCCATGGCAAGAACTACTAATCTAGTTGGCCAAACCAAACGGATAATTCGAAGAGACTTGCAAAGATAACCAATCATACATAAAAGAATTCAGAGAAGATTCAAATATTATTCATAGATAGACTTGATCATAAACCCACAATTCATCGGTCTCAACAAACACACCGCAAAAAGAAGATTACATCGAATAGATCTCCACAAGAGAGGGGGAGAACTTTGTATTGAGATCCAAAGAGAGAGAAGAAGCCATCTAGCTACTAACTATGGACCCGAAGGTCTGAGGTAAACTACTCACACTTCATCGGAGAGGCTACGATGATGTAGAAGCCCTCCGTGATGACGGCCCTCTTCCGGCGGAGCTCTAGAACAGGCCCCAAGATGGGATCTCGTGGATACAGAAAGTTGCGGCGGTGGAATTAGGTTTTTGGCTCCTGTTCTGATCGTTTGGGGGTACGTAGGTATATATAGGAGGAGGAAGTATGTCGGTGGAGCTCCGAGGGGCCCACGAGGCAGGGGGCGCGCCCTAAGGGGGGCGTGCCCCCACCCTTGTGACCGCCTCTTTTGTTCCTTGGAGTAGGGTCCAAGTCTCCTGGATCACGTTCGGTGAGAAAATCATGTTCCTGAAGGTTTTATTCCGTTTGGACTCCGTTTGATATTCTCTTTCTTCAAAACACTAAAATAGGCAAAAAACAGCAATTCTGGGTTGGGCCTCCAGTTAATAGGTTAGTCACAAAAATAATATAAAAGTGGAAAATAAAGCCCAATATAGTCCAAAACAGTAGATAATATAGCATGGAGCAATCAAAAATTATAGATACGTTGGAGACGTATCAGGCATCCCCAAGCTCAATTCCTGCTCGTCCTCGTGTAGGTAAATGATAAAAAGAGAATTTTTGATGCGGAGTGCTACTTGGCATAATTTCAATGCAAATCTTCTTAATTGTGATATGAATATTCATATTAGAAAGATTCAAGACAAAAGTTTATATTGACATAAAAATAATAATACTTCAAGCATACTAACAAAGCAATTATGTCTTCTCAAAATAACATGGCCAAAGAAAGTTATCCCTACAAAGTCATATAGTCTAGCTATGCTCTATCTTCACCACATAAAATATTTAAATCATGCACAACCCCGATGACAAGCCAAGCAATTGTTTCATACTCTAACTTTTTCAAAACTTTTTCAATCTTCACGCAATACATGAGCGTGAGCCATGGATATAGCACTATAGGTGGAATAGAATGGTGGTTGTGGAGAAGACAAAAAGAGGGGAAGATAGTCTCACATCAACTAGGCGTATCAATGGGCTATGGAGATGCCCATCAATAGATATCAATGTGAGTGAGTAGGGATTGCCATGCAACGGATGCACTAGAGCTATAAGTATATGAAAGCTCAAAAAGAAACTAAGTGGGTGTGCATCCAACTTGCTTGCTCATGAAGACCCAGGGCAATTTGGGGAAACCCGTCATTGGAATATACAAGCCAAGTTCTATAATGAAAGATTCCCACTAGTATATGAAAGTGATAACATGAGAGACTCTCTACTATGAATATCATGGTGCTACTTTGAAGCACAAGTGTGGTAAAAGGATAGTAACACTGTTCCTTCTCTCTTTTTCTCTCATTTTTTATTTGGGCCTTTTCTCTTCTTTTTATGGTCTCTTTTTTATTTGAGCTTCTTTGGCCTCTCTTTTTTTCGTCCGTAGTCTCATCCCGACTTGTGGGGTAATCATAGTCTCCATCATTCTTTCCTCACTGGGACAATGCTCTAATAATGATGATCATCACACTTTTATTTTTCTTACAACTCAACAATTACAACTCGATACTTAGAACAAAATATGACTCTATATGAATGCCTCCGGCGGTGTACCGGGATATGCAATATGACAATGATGGAGTGTGTCATACTAAACGGAACGGTGGAAAGTTGCATGGCAATATATCTCGGAATGGCTATGGAAATGCCAGAATAGATAGGTATGGTGGCTTTTTTGAGGAAGGTATATGGTGGGTGTATGATACTGGTGAAAGGTGCGCGGTATTAGAGAGGCTAGCAAAGGTCGAAGGGTGAGAGTGCGTATAATCCATGGACTCAATATTAGTCATAAAGAACTCATATACTTATTGCAAAAATCTAGAAGTTATCTGTAACATCCCAAATTTTCAATTTGGAATGTTATACACTAGATCATATGCATATCATATTTTCTTGCATTTTGGTCGATCCTAGAAATTTCACGCAACTCAAGGACCCTCGGAGAGAGTTGGAGATTTCGTTATTTTCAGATTTGAGTTCTCTCGAATTTTGAAAAGAGGATCATTTGATTTATTTATTTTGTCTTCAATAATTTTTCTGATATCAAAATATGAGAGAGGGAATAATATGACTTTCCCAAAATATAGGAAAAATGAAGATTTAATAAATAGATCACATTTTGTTTGCCGGAGTTTATTTGCATTTTATTTGGATAGGGAAAAATGCGCGTTTTCAAAAATTGCATTTTAGGTCCGGAGAAAAGTTCATTTTATTCGGCTCATTTTTAGGAGTCGAGGAAAATTTACTTTATTAGTTTTGGAGTCCGGTAGATTTTGTTTTTCTGTGTTTCTCCGAGCGCGGAACCGTTTTAAAAAAAAATTCAAAGTCCAGCGCCTTGGGCCAAAGGCCCAGCCGACCAAGGCCATCGCTAGCCGCGCGCCAGGCGCAGGCGCAGGAGGCCGCCACCGCCTCTTGTTTCTACCGAATCCTAGTAGGACTTTTGTCCTACTTCCGTATATTCCTTTTCTATTTCTAGATCTTTTCCTTTCCTTTTTTCTATTCCTATTCCAAGTCTAATTCTTGTCCCCTACCCCAAGTAAACTCCCCCCCTCCCCAATATAAATACCCAAGCACCCCCCCCTCTAAATCATCAAACCCAAAGCCTAGAGCTCCACCACACCCGCGCCGCCGCCGCACCTTGCCGCCGCCGCCCTACGCCCACGCCGCCGGAGCCCCTCGCCGGAGGTAGCCCCGCGCTACATCTATTCTTTTTCTCGGATCGTTTTCTTCTAATCGTTCCGATTCTTTTCTTCTCTAAACCGTTCCAGTTTTCTAGATCGGTTTTTCGTTCGGTTTTCTTCTCCGAAACCCTAGATCGGATTCGTTTTCTTTTCCGATTTAGTTGCCTTTGACCGTTCGCCGGACCGTTCATCCTAACGAATGTGATCACCGGATTCTTCTAGGTTAACGACGTCCGTTCGTTTAACCGTTCTTCTTTTTCTTTTCGTCGGATTTATTCCGCGATCGCGATCTCAGATCCGATCTTCTTTCTAGTCTTTCTTTTCGCTCGTTTATCGGAATCAGGTGATTCAAGCGCCTGGAGTTTCGTCTCGAAACCGCCGTTCCGTCTAATCAACTTGAACAAGCTTTTGCTACAGTAAAATTTTGACCTAGATTCAACTTGCTAGAACCGAGTTGTTTTCTTCTGCCGCTTGTTTTTCCGTCGTTTGTTCGGTTTGCAACCAGAGTTCTTAAGTTGAACTATCTGGTTCGATCTCTTGTTCGAGTTTTACCTGTGCATTAGATGAGTACTTATTGTATGCTTGTTGTTTGTCTGCGATAGATTACCCGGATTGCGCCGCCTGTTACTTCGAAACCCTAGGACTCGCAGATCATCAGCAAGGCAAGTAACACTTTGATCATACCTTTTCTACAACCCA